>NC_137969.1:220835545-220996866 GCF_963924665.1 Micromys minutus | reverse complement strand
AACAAAACAAAACACACAACCAAACAAAACAAAAGAAAACCACCACAAAATAGATCCACCGGTGTAAACCAGCTGAAGGAGGCTTGCCACAGCCGGGAATGATGGCATGTGCATGTAATCTCAGCATGCCCATAGCTGAGGCAGGAGAATCACTATGAGTTTGAGGTCAGTTTAGTCTATATAGTAAGACCCTTTACAACCAAACAACTAACCAACCAAAGTAACCACAAAGGTGATTCTCCTGCTTGGGAGGCAGCCTGGACAGCCAGAACACAGAGTGGCAGGAACTCTGTAGCGTGTAGCCTTCTACCCCAGCGCATGACTGGAAAACCCCTCAAAGAGCCACCTATGATTAAATGCACCTTGGAGTTCTCACTGACAAGAGGCTGCAGAGGCTTTCAGCAAACTAAACAGTACTTCAGAGCGGGCTTTGCAGGCTGGATCCACTGAGTACCGTCCTGCTCACCCCTCCCTGGCTCCTGCCGTGAGCCACACTTACGAACATGTGTCCTTGAACACCAATCAGACACTAGTGTATTTTTCTGTAAAGTGAGACCTTGAAATATACTTGAAAATGTTGAATTGTATAATTCTACAGAACAATTAATAAACAGGAGTTTATCCTTTTCAGGTAAAACCCACCAATGAAGCATATATACATATATCCATATACATGTATACATATATACACACATATCCATATACATGTATACACATATACACATATACCCATATACATGTATACATATATACACATATATCCATATACATGTATACATATATACAGGGCACCACAGCGACAGCATCTTAACCACAGTTTCTTTTTTGTAACTGTGGAGAATTGCTGTCTCTTTCAAATTTCTAATAATCAACCCATAGAGGCTCCTTTAACTAGAGAGTTCTAAAAGTACTTTCACCAGTAAGTTTTCATATTTCCTCTATAATGAAAGAAAAATTTTAAAGGATTATTTAACTATTAGAAATACTAACACACAACCACACACATGTGTGCACCAATAATGATAGCATACATAATAAGTTTAACATGATCCCTCTCCCATAACTATCTGTCCTTTTTGTCCTTCTTCGACTAACATGGACTGGGCCCAGGTGTCCTGCAACCCAAGTTGGCACTCTGGGGCCTTCCAGCCCTGCCCAAGCATGCCAGCTCCCACCTCACAACCATCATCTTCCTCTAAATTCCAATTTGCAGAAGCTGACCTGCTTGTCTGTTAGACATTTCAATCCCAAGCCTGTAGAGATGGCTCTGATGTCCAGAGCATCTACCGCTCTTGGAAAAGACCTCAGGTCAATTCTCAGCACCGGGTGGAATGGCTCAAGATGGCTTGCGCCTCCAGCCCCGGGTGGAATGCGGGTGGAACGGCTCAAGGGGGCTTGCGCCTCCAGCCCCAGGGTTATTGGATGCCGCTGGCCTTCTCAGGTGCTGGCGTTCATACCGCCACAGACACAGATCTCACAGACACACATAATCAAACATCATAGAATAAACCTTAAAAGAATGTCCCAATCCTTCTGAAATGATTATGGACTCACTTCTGTTAGCTATGCTTGCTTACGAGGGAACATCAAACTTACGCAGCAGGCCTCCCATTTCAGGCAACTACGTATTTCTTTGGTAACTCTCCTTGCTTTTGGTACTTACAGCTCTTATCTCACAACACCAAGTATTTCTACATCAGATGGTCTGGTCTGCCTGTTTGTCTGTCTGTCTGCGGATCGAAACCAAGGCTAGCCAAGTAGAGCACTTAAGCTATGCTCTTTAGCTCTTGTATTTGTAAAGGTACAGCTTGGTTTGACACTGAGGCAGGCAGGTAGCTCCAATGAGCCATTCCAAGCTTGTTTGGAGGGCAGTACCGTCAGAAGGAAACATGCCACTAAGCCCAGAGAGGCTGCAGAAGATTTGCCCAGGTTAGACCAACGTGCAACTCTTTGCAGCTTCCCACAGCCGAAGGCTGAGCCCTAGGTGGGCACTAAGGCAGAGAGGAGTTGGGAGTTGGGACTGGAAGTGGCCGCCACAAAGGACCTCGTTCTTGCTGTAGTTTTCAATTTTTGACCAGTGCTGTCTGCAACCTCGGGAGAACAGGATTTTGACCCACACTAGCCCCAGCAGAAGCTTTCACACAGAAGTGGTACATGTGCCCTCTGCAGCCATGGTGACGGCGATGTTCAACTGAGGATGCCCAGCTCTGGTCCTGCTGGTCAGTATGGGTCCACACATGGTGAGAGTTTTAAGGACGTCATGACCCTGGCAATGGATAACACCCTCACACTCAAGTGTGACTTATACCGGCTCCGAGGGACAAGTGGTCCTTCAAGAGCACTGTGCACAACAGGTGGCAAAAATCATCTCCTTCAGGCAAAGTGCAGGATGTACTGAGAACAATGGCAAAGTCTGAGTGATGTCACCAATGCTGTGCAAAATAATAACGTAAAAATCCAGCTGGGGAAGCTTGGAAGCAGAAGTCCCTGAAAATATTTCCACTCCTTAGAAGTAATTTTCAAACCTCATAAAAGGGACAATGACCATGAAAGAACCTTCTGTTAATGATGGAAAGGTATCGCTTTATGATTATTTAAAACCCAGGATATTTGGCTAGTTTACATGAGAAAGGAAGTACAGCCAAGCACCATGTGCATACTGCAATCTCATACTCCATCCTAGGTTTGTTTGTGTAAGACAGTCTGATACAGGGTTCACTAACCATGAACCTCTCACACTCATCCTTGTTACGTCACATGGTGGGTGGGATGCTGACCCTCCTTACCTGGCAGTCCAGGAGCAGCTTCTCCATGGAGACAGCACTTTCTGGTTTTTGTAGCATCTTCAGCCTTTCTTCCTGTGCCTCCAACCAGCTGTTCAAGTTCTGTATTTTGTTTTCATTCTCAGTGATACTTTCCAAAAGTTGTTCCAAATGTTGTATCTGTACGTGATGGATTAAAAAAAAAAGTTACAAAGAAAAATTTCTTACTTTCATCTCTCTTCTTAAAAATGTGTGACAGTTTGACAGAGAATGTCCCTCATTGGCAAGAGCATTTTAACACTTGGTCCCCATGTGGTGGTGCTGTTTTGGGAGACTTAGAAGGGATGGTCTTGCTGGAAGAAGTGTGTTGTTGGGGCTTTGAGAACAGTCTGGCTATACTTCTAGTTTGCTCTCTCTGCTTTTAGTTGTTAACGGTGTGATAATCTTTCAGCTTCCTTCTCAGATCACCATGCCTTCCTGCCTTGCCAGACTTTGAGCTCTCTGGAGCAATAAACCCAAATAAATTCTTCCTTCTATTCGCTGGCTTGGGTATGGAATTTTATCACGCAACAGGAAAGTAACTAATCAGAATGTAAATAGCATTATATGTTTGTTTTTCTTTTTACATTTACTAGTTTTGTTTATCCTCGCTACGGTACCTGTATCCTTTGGAAATTAAAAGATAACCTGGCTTCTTCTAGAAGTTTAATATTTTATATAACAAAATACACTGGTCATTTTAGAAGAAAGATTTTTAAGTCAGGAAATAAGCTTTAAATTTTTCTCTATTAAAACTAAAAAGAAAATTAAAAAGTGAAACATAATCTGTTGAGATGGTTGCTCCGGCATTGCATGCTAGCTATACCAAATAAAACTATGCTTCTAAATATCAATACTTTTCATTGTATCCTTCACTACCACTGATGTAGACAAAGAGAAACTTCTTTTTCTTTTAATTAATTAGCACCCCAAGTGCTGCTTCCCTCTCAGTTCCCCCTTACTGAGATCCTTTCCCCTCCTTCTCCTCTTTTGACTCTTTTAGAGTTGCCTAAAAATTAAAAAAAAAATTTTTTGATGGGGGGGGCAGTGGCACATGCCTTTAATCCTGGCACTTGGGAGGCAAAGGCAGGCTGATTTCTAAATGTGAGGCCAACCTGGTCTACAGAGTGAGTTCCAAGATAGCCAAGGCTACACCGAGAAACCTGTTTTAAGAAAACTAATTACCTATCTACCTACCTACCTACCTACCTACCTACCTACCTACCTATCTATCTATCTATCTATCTATCTATCTATCTATCTATCTATCTATCTAAAGTTTGTAAGCCACCATTTGGGTTGCTGGGAGCCAAACCTGGATCCTCTGTAAGAGCAGTCAGTGCTTTTAGTGACTAAGCCATCTCTCCATCCCTTTTTAGCAATTTCTTAATAGACACTGATATGCCCACAGAATCTCAAATAAGTCACCATTTAACAAAGCAAATCAGTTTCTTATTCTGATTTCTATTTGTATGTAACTTTATTAGGTAGTGACTGTACGTTTTGTCTACATAAGCTTTACTCTTGGTCAGTCTGCATGCACACTGAGTTAAGACATGCTGATAATAGTTATCCAGTCAAGCGTGACCTTAGTCCCTGTACTCAGCAGAGGCTGGTGGATTTCTGTGAGTTCAAGGCCAACCTGATCAACATAGCAAGTCCCTGTGTCAAAACAAACAAGAAAGCAAGCGAACAGTCTTTTCTCAGCTGGATATAGTATTACTTGATTAGTTGTTATTCCAAAGTTGGAAATTAAGGCACTGTACATTTTTACAAGTGCGAATAACATTGAGCACATTATATAGGAATTCCTTTGTGGGAGGAATATCTGTCCATTTTAAATAACTGTCTAAGAACTGGACTGTATGTTAGGGGAGCCAATAAACCTTGGCTTCTTTAAATGTTGCTGATATTTTCCAAAGAAATTTTAAGTCATTCTGCCATTGGATGTGTATGAATGTGGTAGCCTTGGGTCTTATTTTGTGAAAACATTTCTAACTTACTAACTATATGCTCCTTAGTGTTTGGATATCTGAGGGTACAAATAGATGTATTTCCATTTTATCTATTAAAACTAGAATTTCTAGCTTTGAGAAATGTCCTGTTCAAATTATCTGCTCATTCATGTACTTGAAAATTAAATAGGAATCTCCAGGAAATGAATACCTCTGTGTGTATTTTTAATACAGAAAAGAGATGAGATGTTTGTTACTATCAATATTAAATAATTTTTATCACAAATATGTTTTCTTCATGTTTCAAGACCCGAGGAGTGGAAACCTTCCACTTTCTTTTATTCTGTTCTGTCTTCTCAAAGTGAAACTGCTTTTCCTTTTGAATGTGTTTCCACAGGAAATGTCAAAACTCTGACCTTTTGGTAGCCTGATAAATTCCTTTTCACTTGCCTAACTCAATTTCCCAAAGAAATCCCAACAGAAATATAATATTACTTTCATTATCTGTTATGTGCACCCACAGAAAATGCTAAGACTTTAAGGTTTCCCAAAGGAGCTGTAATTGGGATGTTTAGCAGGCTTAAGACTGTGAATAGCTTTTAGGAGTTTTCAGCCAGGGGCATATTGCAAGGATGAAACCATGCATCCAGGTGCAAAAGCATGCATCCGGGTGCAAAAGAATGCATCCGGGTGGGACACCATGCACCAGCGTGTGACTACAGGACTCACCTTTCTATTCAGGGTTCCGTGCACTCGCTGCCACTGGCGGTTCATCTCCCCCAGGTGCTCTGCAAACTCCGTCCTCTCGTAGCGCTTGCTTTCTACGTCACAGGTGCTTAGCTGCAGCAGCGACTGGTTAACAAAGTCAACTGTCCACTGCTTATAGTCCATTTCCATTCTGAACTCCTAAAACACGAGTGAAATGAAACACCAGTGTCAGGAAGTCCATCACACTGCTGGGCTTTCCTTACGGCGGACTCTAACCTGCCAAGCGCCTACCACTAACCCTGCTGTCAGGAATACCTTCCAGTCTCCCACCCTCCATGGGACAGGGTGTTCTTTTATCCGTAAGGAGACTCTTCGAGGGAATGACATATTCTTAGGGCAAGCATGACTCACTTCCCTGCGGGCTCACTGGAAACTCTAAGGAAACCACACGCTGGTACCTGCTGTAGGACCATGGTCTGACAAAGGGGTCCTGTGAGATTCTGAGCCATGTGAGGACTCAAGGGAACAACAGGATAGAAAAGGTTCTGTCACAAAGTTTATGGTACTTGGCCATTGTAGGTATCTTCTGTTCTGTGGAGACAGAGGCCTCCTAGGGCAATTCAGGTTCTACCACAGTCCTAAACCTACTGGGGTAATGATGCTTCTATCAAGCCTGTTGCCTGTTGCGTTTTACCCAAGCAGGTTGCAGCACTGCTAATGGAGACACCCAGGAGGAACCAAGTGGAATGTGCTAGTAACCATAGCTGAGGCTGACATTTAGAAGATGCTACCAGACACTCAAGATAGGCTCAGGCCAAAAATCAGGCCAGGCATGGTGGGTGGCAGGTACCTTTAATCCCCATACTTAGGAGACAGAAACAGACAGATCTCTATGAATTTGAGGCTAGCCTGGTTTGCATAAGCAACTCCCAGGCCAGAGCTATACCGTGAGGCCCAGCCTGTGAAGGAAAACAATATGAGAATCTTCTCCTGCAGTCGTACTGGTCAGTAAGCCATTATCTTCTGCCTGCAAGACTCTAGCTCCATCCGCCTGCATGCTCTTAGAAGGTCATGCCCAGGCTCATTAACCCACCTAGCACATAATGTATGTTTGGGCCGTGTTATATGCTAATGAAATTGACTTGAAATGCATAACTAGTGTAGAAGGACATCAACTCTTTTCTTCCTCAAGGACATTTATTAATAACCTCTGCAGGCCAACCATTGGGCTATCTTGTTCCAGGTGAGAGTCCCAGTCAAGGGAGACAGGCAAGTACTGAATGGTGATGATCGCCTAGGAGCTGGAGAGAGTCTCAGAGACACTGAGTTTGGCAGAGTCATCTAATCCAGCAGGGAGACCCAGGTGGAAGAGCCATGGAAGACACGCTTGGTCTGACTCTTGAAAGGTGGCTCAGGGTATGTGGAAAGCAGGCATGCCAGATACCGTATACACTGCCTGTGGTGGGAGAGCACCAGGAGCAAGCTCGGGACTGAACTGGGTTCAGCGTTGATATGGTGAGTAAAAATCTGTCAGAGAGGCTCAACCCAGCCCGAGTCCATCAAAATCTTGGTCTGTCCACAGAATAAGTGTCACCCCCTCCCCGTCCAACGTCCCTCCAGTTCATTTCTCTTGATTATATCATATACATCCTTAGGTTCAGCCTTTTCTAAGTGATTCGCTTCTGTATTCCATGAAAAGACTTGGGCCCCTTCTGTATAATTACCTTGAGCTTCTGCAGAAGATGTTTCGCCCGAGATGCAGAACTCTGCGAGAGCTCAGCATCCTCACCTGCCACCTGAGGCTCCACAGCGTTCATCCAGCCCATTATCTCGGAGATTGCTTCTCGGGACGGCAATTTCTCCATCTGAAGCTGCGAGGACAGGATGATTTCCACTTAATTGTTGGCAGTTAACCAAACGAATCAGGGCATCACTAAGGATGCTACCTGCTTTGATAAAAGGTCTTGCTACATGATTAGGCAGGTCAGCCACAAAAACAAACCCAGTATTAAAGCTTCAGATAAGTAACTCCCCCTAACAATGTTAAAGACCTTCATATGAGCCAACTTGGTGGCACAGAGACAACCAAGAAATAAAGTAATCAAGTTTGATTTCTCTCTTAAGAAAGATCTCACTAGAGGAGAGTCTAGTAATTAAGATCTATATTCAGTGGTATGTGAGTATGCGTGTGTGTGTGTGTGTGTGTGTGTGTGTGTTGGGGGCTAAGAAGTGTTAAAGAAAACTGTTGAGTTAGAAAAATAATTTTAAAAAGAGTTATGAACTCACAAGTATATGCTAAGTTAAACACTGGGTCTTTAAACACTTACCTGGTGAAGTTTCTCTTGAATATCTGGAAGCTGAGTTATGAGCACGGTCCATTTCTGTTCAAATTGTGCTAAAGAGGCTCTCAGTGTGGCCGTGTCTGCCTCTTTCAGGTGGAGAAGTTGGTTCCCAGTACTCATGACTGAGGACTTCAGGGAGGACTTCTCATCGACTTCCTTGGAAAATTTCTAGAGAAAACAGTTCCTGAGATTAGATACTTACAAAACTTAAGGATAGTCAGAATTACTGCCCCTCTTCCCCCACACACACTGTAGAGTTCATTAACAATATAAGCAAAGAGCTCTAAGGATATATCTGCTGCCTGCCCATGCCTTACCCCTTACCCACAAACGGAAGCAGGGACTATCCCAGAAACTGATTTTTTTTTTTTTTTTTTTTTTTTTTTTTTTTTTTTAATTCTTGACATTTACTTTTGACCAGCAGTGTGAACAACTTACAAAAAATCTGTCTATGCTGCTTCTGATCGTATTCAGGTCCTGGGACACATTGAGGGATTGTTCTTTCCAGTAATTCAACGTCTGCTGGGAAGACTCAAGCCACCGGGTTAGCTCGTCTGAATCTCTGCTGTAACTGATGGGGGAGGGAAGCGAGAGTGGAAATCAGAGAGGAACTCTGAGGACAACACATGCCAGTGCGCACTGCTCTCTCTCACTTTAGTGTTTATGAAATAAGCCGCGCTCGACAGCGCACCGCCATTGGCTGAACACGATGTACTGTCTTCTGCGATGGGAACAGCAATCAGTGCTGCTGCCCAGAAATTCAAGGCATTTGTAAGTACTCTGTCCTGTCTTATACCGTGCCCCAAGTCCAGTGGTTTTCCCATTTTCTAGAACTCTCCATTAGGGATGATCGAGGCGGAAGAGGCATTCAAAAGTACAAAACATTCTCAGCTATACCAAAGGCTACCCACCAACCATAGCAGAGATCCCCTTGGCCATCGGTGTTCTTCAGCTATGTGTTTACAGTGGAAGTAAAGCTAGCATTTGTACGTGGGGCTCAACAGCACCCTGCCGTTGGCTGCATGTGATGGAAACAGCCAAGCAGAACACCATCTTCCCTGTAGCTTTTCTACTTGTTGAAAACAGTCTCTGAGAGGCAGGGACGAAACTGAGGCTTAAACATTTTCTCCATTGTCATCTGATGGTTTAAGATGATTCCACATGAACCCAACTCATCCTCTGAAAAGTCAAACGGCTTTCTCAAATGACCCTACTCTGTGTGTAGAACTGTCCTGGAACACGCTCTGTAGACCAGGCTGGCCTCGAACTCAGAGATCCACCTGCCTCTGCCTCCTAAACACTGGGATTAAAGGTATGTATCACCACCACCCAGCCTTTTAAAACTTTTTAATTCTTTGGAAGCAGGTGAGAGATAGTAACATCCCAGCATGAAAGTACCCCAGGAATTGCATGTATCCAATTCCTTGTGTTTGTAGAAATGTTCAAAGGCCCCAGGAGGCTGCTGGCATATGATCTCAAGTCTAGTGAGCCAGGACCAGAGGTTAGCACAATCAGAGAACACAGCATGATGTGGGGGAGGGACCACACACACCCTTGAGCTGACTAGACTCCCCCTGGGGTCTTTCTCTACAGCAGACTGTGACGCTGATGAATCTCTAAGGCGGTGTACCTGAGAAGATGCTTCAGAAGGGTTTGCAGTCGGTGGAGCTCCTGGTCAGTTCTCTTGTTGAGGGATAGCCACTGCTCCTCCAGCTTGGTGATCTGGCCCTCTGGCTCAGGACAGCGCACAGACGCTGCCAGCTGTCTGCCTTCATTCAAGGTCTGGCAAAGCCGTGCATGCTTTCCATCAATGTTTCTTTTAATTTGCTAAAAAAAAAAGTCACAGAATGAATTATTTTAAGTAAAATGTGCCGATCTAGACTCTTCCCCTTTTATTTCTTTTTTTTTTTATGACGGGTTCTTATTTATAGTCCAAGCAGACCTGAAAACTCACCACAGAGCCCAAACTTGTAATACTCCTGCCTCAGCCTTCCAAACTCTGAGATTACAGGCTGGTTTCAAACACCAGGACTAAGAGATCCTCTGGGCCATTGCCATGGCTTACCATTCCTTGTTTCAGGCAGCTTTGATTTGACATGCAGATTTTTTTCTAATCTATTTAATTCTTAAATAATAGTGATAATAGAATAACAATAATTCTTTATGTGTATGGATGTTTTGACTGCATATATATCTGTGTTGAACACACATGTCTGGTGCTAGAACAGGGCATTGGACTCACTGGAACTGGAGTTACAGCCGGCTGTGAGCTGTCATGTGGGCACTGGAAGTCAAACCCAGGTGGTCACATCCTGGGTGCTCTTAACCCCTCGGCCATCTTTCCAGTCGGCACAAAAATATTTTGAAAATTGGGAAATTTTAGACATAAATTTCAGAAAAATCTAGAAAACGGGATTTCCAGTGCCTCTGGGAATAGCAGATGTGCCAATTAAAGGCCCATGCTCTCCTGTTTGTGACCCTCTTAAGAAGGGCCTTGCAGTCCTGCCCACCTCAGCCCCACTCCCAGCTGCTGAGTCTCAGACTGACACCAAGAAACGAGAAGGATAAACTGGAAGATAATTATCTATTATCCGAAAGACACAGAGACCTGGCAGAGGACACATTTGTAAACGCCTCTGAATATTAAGGAATAAGACGGAGAAAATAACTTTTGAGTAAACTAAAACAGCACATTATTAGGCCAACTTCACACACACAGAAAATGCAATCCATCAAAACTGCAGATACAATGACCTCTGATGAGAACTCTGACGGACAGCAATTACCTCCACAGCTTGGTTTGGCGAATGCTGCTCACCCCGTGGCTGTTTAATCCTTAAAAGTGAATTATTATCAAAATGGATATTCCATATGTATCATAAGTTCATATATACCACCTATTCCTTCAGAGAAGGGAAATAAGGACTCTCCTTTACAGGCTGACCTTGATCCTCCTTCTACCTCCCAAGTGCTAATCACAACCACGCACCACCATGCCCAGCTGATGTGGTGCCCGTGGGCAGGCAATGAACTGGTCCAACTGAGTTGCATTCCCAGTCCCCTGAGGGGTCATGATGCTGTTGTTCTAGAAAAAAAGGAGACTCCTTGTTGGTCCGTAGGGGCTTTTTAGTAGCAAGCAGCTTCCAAACATAAGCTTGTTCCAGTGCAAAGACTGCACAGCTAACAGCTGCATTCTGTGGCCCATACTCCATCAAGGCCACCATGTTGGTTGGGCACACCCAAACCTCTGTGACTCCAAGGGATTATGAATAGCCCAAAGAAGTCTACAGCAAAGTGGGCTTTTGAGGGCTATAGTAAAGAATTTGTTCAGAAGTCTTAAAACAATTGCTTTTTTTTTGGGGGGGGGAAGTTTTCAGGGATGGGGAGGAAACCATTTTGTGCATTTGTAGTGCACAGATGTGGACCTGAATTCAAATCCTCAATATTGATGCAAAAGTACATGTGGGAGGGGCTGGGCAGATGGCTCAGTGGTTGAGAACACTGGCTGCTGTTCCAGGAGACCCAGGTTCGAATCCCACTCACATGGCAGCTCACAACTGTCTGTAATTTCAGCTCCAGCGGATCTGACATCCCTCACACAGACATACATGCAGCCAAATCACCAATGCACATAAAATAAAAATGAATAAATCTTAAAAAAAAGATTTATTTATTTAAAATGTGAATACACTGTAGCTGTCCTCAGACACACCAGAAGAGAGCATCTGATCCCATTACAGATGGTTGTGAGCCACCATGTGGTTGCTGGGATTTGAACTCAGGACCTCTGGAAGAGCAGTCAGTGCTCTTAACTGCTGAGGCATCTCTCTAGACCCTGAATAAATCTTAAAAAAAGAAAAGAAGGGAAAAGAGAAGAAAGGAAAAGAGAAAGTAGGTGTGGGATGCACCGTAGCCCTAGCACTGCAGCGGTGGGGAAAGGAAGATGGCTGAGGCTCACGGGCCAGCCAGCCTAGCTGAAATGGTCAAAACACAGGATCCAAGAGTAAGGGTCTGCCAGGCACAGTGGTATGCGCTGTTTCTTAAAACGTGTTTTATGTATATGAATGTCTGTCGGTCTCTCAGTCTGTGCACCATGTCATATCTGATGCCTGCAGAAGCCAAAAGAGGGCCCTGGATTTCCTGGAACTTGAGATACAGATGGTTGTAAGCTGGGAATCTAACCTGGGTCCTCTGTAAGAGCAGCCAGTGCTTTTAACTATTGAACTGTATCTTCAGCCCCAAGTAATGAACACCTTTAGTCCCAAAATTCAGGATGCAGAGGCAGGTGGATGATACAACAGAGGAAGATGGAAGGTAATGTTCTACTCTGGTACAACACCTGTGCACACACATGCATCTCTGTCTATCTGTCTCTCTCTCTCTCACACACACACACACACAAGTTTCAACTTTACTAGACTAATACTCACATTTGAGAGGGATAGTCAGCAGCATGTGACACTGGCTAGTGTTAAATTGTTTCCTTTTTTGTTGTTTGCTTTTTGAGACAAACACTCATGCTTTAGCCCAAACTGAGATCAGGCTTACAGAGATCCTCCTGCCTCAGCCTATGTGCTAGATTTGTAGACAAGCTAGATTGCTTGATATACCGTGGTTTACTTTTCAACTGTATTCATCTAGGTGTTTGGATAGCACATCCCGTAACTTTTATGTCCCACATCACCCCAAAAATCCAGATCTTTGGGTCTATAGCAAGTAGAAATACAGTGTTCAACCCCAAGAAAATGTCATTCTCTTGACCCTTTTTGTTCTGAACTCTCACTGAGCATCCCAGGCAGTTTTCAAAGTCACTGTCCTCCTGTGTCAACCTCTGGAATGCTAGGATTACAGGGGTGTGTGTCAACAAACCAAACCTGAAGACTTTCTATAATTCTGGAGGCAGGTAACAGCCCTTACACATCTCATAGGCTATGTTCAATCAGAATTACACTTTAACTATATATTTAGAAGCTTGGGGTTCACAAATTTCTTTCTGGTCTCATTTTATTTCTACACTGACAGATACGGTCTTCGAGTGCTCAGCCACAGATGAGACGGTTCCCATTCCAAGGCTCAGAGAAGGTGGAGGTGTGTGCGGGCAGGAGGAATGTAAAAGATGGAGGATAGAGAGCTCTGTGAAATGCTGCACACATGAACTCACAGCCACTGTGATACCTGCATAAAACCTACTCAAGATCGAGCCAGTTAAACATTACAGCAAGGGGCTGGAGGGATGGCTCAGTGGTTAAGAGTGGGCACTGCTTTTACACAGGATCAAAGCTCAGTTCCCGGCACCCATTTCAGAGATTACAACTCCTGTACATCCAGATCCAGGGGATACCATCTTTTGGACTCCACAGGCACTGCACACTCACATGCATAGCTTCCATACACACACACACACACACACACACACACACACACATACACACACATATACATACATAATTAAAAACAAAATCTAAAATATATTTTCAGCATGGAGTGGGAAGAGGCTTCCCAGGGTCCTGCCCCTGAACATAATGCTATTGCAGTTAGTGGCTCTGGAGGAAGAGCGTTGCTTCCTTAATTGTTCTCCACCAAGTTGCAAGGAGGGACTCTGCACCCTCTTGTATGCATCTGTTTGTGGGCGGTGTGATAAATAACCTTGAGTTTCAATGAAGCCAGTGAGCTTCAAAGCCCAGCAGCCTCGTCAGCACAGCTCACCAAGCACTGTGGACCAGGCTTGCCATAAACCGAGAAGCACGGTACCTGGTAAAATGAAATCCTTTCCAGCAACCTCTCCTCTGTCTCTTCCACCAGACTCACAGAGGGCAGCGAAGAGATGAGAACTTCCAGGTCCTTCTCAAGAGATGCATAGTTATCATCAAATTCTTCCCATTTCTAGAGAATAAACAAGTTCCAAGTAAGGTTGATTATAAAGCCAAACACTGAGATAAAAAAAAAAAACAAACACTGAGATAAAAACAAAAACAAAACAAACAAACAAAAAACCACGTGGACTCCAGGTGCACCCGAGAGGTTATATACAGTATCAGGAAGAACTTGGACTCTGGTGGGATACAATCCCACTGCTTTTGAAAGGTGCTCGTGTGTGTGTGTGTGTGTGTGTGTGTGTGTGTGTGTGTGTGTGTTGTGATCCCACTGGTACTAGAATGTGTTTATTCGCTTGCAGTGCTGGGGACCAAGCCCAGGGTCACACATACGTGGGTAAGGGTTGTACCATACTGATGTATGCCTCCTGCCCGCCAGTGCTTTACGCTGGCACTCTAAAACTGTTTAATGAGACTAAGAGTAAAAGCCAAGGAGCTGAGGTGCTATTTGAACACCCCTGGAAAGAGTGAGTAGCACTGTAAGAGCCATGTTCTCACCAGGAAAGGCAGAGTACTAATTCTGAAAAGCTTTTGTGTATTAGAAACCACCTTCAGATTATGCTTGTCTCTCTGATGGAGCCACAAAATTCAGTGGGCATAGTTCTACCGAGTTACCTGATGCCCACCTGACAGGCTACCAGAGCTCAGGGGCAGAAGCAGTACAGGGAGGGAGGGTGTGCTTGTGCCCCTCCCCCACTATCTCCTTACCCTTCGTGTGGTCCTGTCCTACTTACTGGTGCTCAGAATATATTGTCCTATCTCCTCATATTTCCATGGCTAGAGTTCCTAAGCACTAAAGAACTGAGTTACTGACACTAAAAACTGTCTCTTAGAAAAATACCCTTAGCAATTCTCCTTTCAAACAACAGCCACTTGACTTACAGAGCACTGACTGGGTCCATAAAACCTTTTAAAATGACCATTATCATAAAACCAATTTGTGGTGGTTTGAAGATACTTGGCCCAGGGAGTGGCACTATTTGGAGGTTTGGCCTTCTTGGAGGAAGTGTGTCACTGTGGGCATGGGCTTCTGTTTGCCTTAGAAACAAGATGTTGAACTTTCAACTCTTCCTGCATCATCTGGATGCTGGCCTGCTCCCACCTGGATAACGGACTGACCCTCTGAACTTGTAAGCCAGCCCCAATTAAATGGTGTCCTTTTGAAGAGTTGCCTTGGTCATGGTGTCTGTTCAAAGCAGTAAAATCTGAACTAAGACACAATTTGACAATGTAACTAGAAAATGTATTTATAATATAAAGTTGAACATCTCCTTTTCAAGATGTCCTTCATGGGCTAACATCTGTTGTAAATAGTTTAGTGAGTTAGGGGAAAGCTTTCAAACTGAACAGGATTATTCTTTGAACCGAGGCAGGAACTGAGGCAGGACCATCGCAGAAGCTTCTTCTGACATTGTCCTCAGTATCCCCAATGGCTCTTGAAGGAACCCAGACTGTGAACCGTGAACTACTGCATCCAAACCATCTCATCGAGGCTCACATGCTTTCAATGGTACCCATTCCCAGACGAACCTACACCATTATGTATGGCAAGTCCCAGCTGACCTTGCATGAAGTGGGGAGGAGTTCAGGCTAGAGCCGGATCCATTTTCCTCAACTGTGATGCTCACACACGGTTAAGGCTCTGATGCCTGACAGCTTTGGAGGAAGGGGTGTGGCGGCAGTGGTGGTGGTGGTGGTAGTGGTAGAACTAGGCAGTCCAGCCAAGAGGTGGTGCAGTGTGTGTACCTGTAGCATGCTCTGGAGCTGCGCTCCACGCAGGCAGGCCTCTTCCTCCAGGGCTCTCACTTCTGCCTCTTGCTCTGCTCCAAATCCCTCTCCCTTTTGTAACGAAGGCGGAAACATTGTTGCAGAATAGGTTTGAATCAACAACATGTCGGCAACAAGCTTCTGGAAAAATCCCTGTAAAATGGAAAAAGTTTTAAGAAATATATATTGTTGAATTGGGAAAATTATAAAAGCCAAATGAGTTTAATGGTTCACCGGAGTTCCTTTGACCAGCCTCCCTCTGGTACGGGGTGTATATGTGTGTGAACCTAAGGCCTCAGGCATGCTAGGCAAGAGCTATATGGCTGAGACATACCCCCAGTATTTTTACTTGATATTTTCATGCAGGGTCTTGCTAAGTTGTTTAAGCAGGCCTTGGACTTGTGTTTCTCTTGTCTCAGTTTCTCAAAGCAAATGGTTATAGACCTATGCTACCAAGCCTGACTTAATTTTATTTTTTAATCCCTTATCTCAGGAGATCATATATAGAATTGTATGTATAAATGTATATATGTACATATGTTTGTAAATATATACATATTTGTACATAGACTCAAATGTATTGGCAAATTACTCAAAATGAAATGAAAATTAAAGTGGATCAAGCCCTTAGTTTATGAAAAACAGATGGAATTTCAACAATTTATACAGATATATTATCCTTAAATACTATTTCCTCCAAATAATCTATTTGAAGCAGCAGCTATTGGTGTTAGCAAATTTCAGTTTCTACTGTGATTTAACTTATTATTTTGAGTTTTAGAACGTTAGGAGGTGGCTAATATATCTGAAGACAGGATGACTTCAAACAATGTTCAGTGTGTGAACCCGAGCAAGCCACAGGAGACAGACAGGCCCCTCATTCTCAGCTCCCACTGAGACTCAACAAAATGGCCAAGTGAGCGGGATTTGCTGAGTGGCAGACTGAGCATCCTTAAGACTGTGAGGTCATACTTCCCATGGTGTCTCCATTTACCCAGCTGCTATCCTAGTTGTTTGGATGGGCCCCTTTATTATGTCAATCCCTTCTTCCACCCCCAGAAATGGACAAATATATAGAAGGTTTGTCAAAGCCTCAGACAGGGGTCCCAGCACAATGGCACGTCTAACCTGTGATCTATGGGCCCCGTGTGGCAGGGGACAGGTACAAATACAGCCCAACACGAAATTCCAAGCTTATTTAAATCATATGGCTTTGCCTGGTTCTTCAGTACAAACTTTGCCAATGACAATGTCACCATAAATGTCAAAAGGTTGGACACCACTATTCTCAGGATCACCTTTCCTAACCGCTCTAAGTCAGTTTCTCCTATTACATGCCCTCAGAGGATGAATATACTTTTAGTTATTGTACTGGCTGGTTTTGTGTCAACCTGACACAAGCTGGAGTTATCACAGAGAAAGGAGCCTCAGTTGGGGAAATGCCTCCATGAGATCCAGCTGTAAGGCATTTTCTCAACTAGTGATCAGGGGGGGAGGGCCCAGTCCATTGTGGGTAGTGCCATCCCTGCGCTGGTAGACCTGGGTTCTATAAGCAAGCAGGCTGAACAAGCCAGGGGAAGCAAGCCAGTAAGTAACATCCCTCCATGGCCTCTGCATCAGCTCCTGCTTCCTGACCTGCTTGGGTTCTAGTCCTGACTTTCTTTGGTGATGAACAGCAATGTGGAAGTGTAAGCTGAATAAACCCTTTCCTTCCTAACTTGCTTCTTGGTCATGACGTTTGGTGCAGGAATAGAAACCCTAACTAAGACAGTTATAGATTTGCTTAAAACCTTGCTGCTGAAATGAATGTCTTCTCAATCAATAGAAAGCTCCATGGAGGTAAGGAATAGAGCCTGTGTTCATCCACAACCCTATTCTTAGATGCTCCCAGGGTTGCTGCTCCACCGTAAGGTTCTGACGGGGCTTGTAATTAGCAGAACGCTCCGAGCTTCATCCAAGGGGTCACTGGGTAATTTCTCACCTTCAGGAGGTGAGGGTCTTGAAAGGGCTCTTACCTTGTGATCTTGTAACTGGGCCCGCAGAGCAGCTTTGCTTGTGGCTTGTTGTAAAGGGTCAGTTGCAAGCTTTTCTTTGCCAATACTGACTAGCTCTGCCATGCCTTGAAGCAAGGCATCCTGCTGGCTCTTAGAGAGGAAGGGACTGCTGAGTTCTAAGTATCTGGCTCTCAGGATCCCCCACATACTGTCAAGAACATCCTGAAATGGAAAGAGCAGATGCCAGTCAGGAAAATAAATCAGACAAAAAAACACATCTAAATTCTTGGAGGAAGACCCAAGGTCTTATGCCCATGGTGCTGAATAAATGCTTTCTGCCCACACACGTACCTCTAACTTGTAGACATCCTGAAGAAATACATGAGGGAAACGGAGCTTCTCCCCTTCATTTCTTAGTTTGGCAACTTGCCTCTCAGAGTTCTGCAGCTCTGCTGTGTGCACATCTGCTTTCTAAGGATGAAACCAGACAAGGAAGTCAGGAAGCACACGGAGTGGTTAAAACAGAACCAAACACGGAAGTGTCATGGGAGAACAGCAACAAACTAAGGTGACAACTTCAACTCCTACCACAATCCCTGCCACCACCAACGTGCAGTTCTCTTTGTAGGTTTTCCCTGAAGCGTAAGGGTTGAATTTGTTCCCAGCACATTCTAAGCCCATACAGAACAAGGTGTATGTGTCTACCAGGGGGTTCATGGTCTCCACACTCCAGGGTTCTGAGTGTTTATCAGCTCCTCAGCATTTCTCAAAACCACTACACCATTCCCTTTCAAAAAAATTAATTAGCTTGGGCTGGAGGTAGGATGATGATGATCATGATAATAATAATAATAATAATAATAGTAATAGTAATAATAATAGTAATAGCAGCAACATGGCTTGGTGGCTCATACTCAGGTAGCTAAGGCAGAAGAGTTTGCCAAATACAAGACCAGCCCAGGTAGAAGAGTAAGATGCTTCTCCCAAATCAAAAATGAAAACCAAAGAAAGAACAGAAAAACACCCAACCATCCATTTTCATGCCTCTGGAGATTAAACCAGGTAGGTGTGCACGCATGTTTGACAACTGTTCTGCCATGTGCTTACCCCCAGATCTCTCACTCCTTGGGACACGGCCCACCATCCTAAAGGTGCACACTGCTTTAGTCATGGGCAATTGTTTAATTCAAAGGGCTCTGGGGCCATCTACAGCTTTTCTAGCAGGTACTGCTGCAGGGTCCATCCTTAAAACATCTTATGGGCCTACCTTTACATTACTATCTGTTCAGTCTGTCTGTCTGGTCTCAGGAAGCCCATGCTAGCTTTAAACTCTCTATTTAGGTGAGGATGACCTTGAACTTCTGACCCCCCTGCTTTCACCTCCCCAGTGCTGGAATTACAGGTAATCACGTTTGGTTTATTCAGTATTGGGGACCAAACCCCAGGCTTCATGTGATGATAGGCAAATATTCTACCAATCGAGCTACATCCTCTGCCTCTTATTTTACCTCTGCAGGGAGAACACAAATCCAGATCTTAGAGCTGTAACGGAACATCGTGGGTTCTCGATAAATGAAGGGATCTGCTGCTGAAAGGAACAACAGTAATGCCTAAAACCCATCAGCCTACGGGTCCCTAGAAGCTGGCCTAAGTGAGCTCCAGTGGAGGGAAGGGCCTCACATAACAACACCTTTGGAAATGGTGGACATTTACCTTTGTCCATTAACAGGTAAAAACTAACTCTGTTGATTTAAGATGTGCTTCAACAAGTATGTGAGCTGTGACTTTGAAGAGCAACACTAATTGTTCCCGTCTGAACGGCCACTGACACTTGCCAAGGGTGTGTTTTGGACACCCAGCTGATACCCAAGACTCTCTGGGCTGAGGTCAGATTCACTTGAACATTTTGATGGCTTACCTGAAGCTGTTTGTCAATACTCTGCCCACTGATTTCATTCAATGATTGTTGTAAAGCCATCTTCTTCTTGACAAGTTGGTTGTACAATCGCTTTATTTCATGCTGCACACAAGAAAGGTACATGTAGGAAGATGAACAGTCTCAGCTAGACCTCCCTTCCTTTTAAGATGTAATTGGAAAATTCTGGAAATTTTAAGCATATATAGACAGAGCCATCCACACAATCTATCTTTGAGCTCAGCCATCAGTGACATACAGCTGACTGTCCCGCCCCTAGATCTCAGCTACACCTAACTTCCCTTCCTGTTGGATTATTTTGAAGCAGATACCATCCAGTCACCTCACCAGCACTTCTGGTGTTCCCTCTAGTAAAGGAAAATACCCTCTCTTGCTACAACCTAATTCCTAATACTACAACCTAATTCCTTCATGTGATCTTATCCAGACAAGGTGAACTCTCCTGAAATGGCTTATAATTTTTCTTGTTCGTATTTCATTTGGGATATCACTGAGGGCTTCGTGTCACAACAGAGTGTGTGTGAGGGTGTGTGTGTGTATGTGTGTGTATGTGTGTGTGCGTGTGTTTGTGTTTGTGTGTAATGTATATGCACCTGTCTGCAGGCAGAGACCAAAGAAAGTATTTCCTTTCGTCACTCTCCACCACCACCATCTCCACCATCTCCACCATCACCACCTCCACTACCACCACCACTGCCGCTGCCACCACATCCACCACTATCACCACCACCACCACCATCCCCTCCACCACTATCACCACCACCATCCCCTCCACCACTATCACCACCACCATCCCTTCCACCACTATCACCACCACTACCACCATCACCTCCACCACCATCACCTCCACCACTACCACCATCACCTCCACCACCACCACCACCACCACCACCACCACCACCACCACCACCATCACTACCTCCACCACCACCATCCCCTCCACCACTATCACCACCACTACCACCATCACCTCCACCACCACCACCACCACCACCACCACCACCACCACCATCACTACCTCCACCACCACAATCACCTCCACCTACATCTTTGAGATGGAGTCTCTTTCTGAACCAGAATCTCATTGTTGTCTAGGCTGGCCAGCAGGCTCCCAGGATTCACCTGTCTCCTTCCCAGTCCTGAGATTACAGGCATGCATAGCCATGCCTGGCTTTTACATGGCTTTTGGGGATTTGAACTTAGGTCCTCTTGCTTTCGTATTTCCTAGCAAGCACTCTTATCTACTAAGCCATCTCTGCAGGGACTTAGGTTTGATTTTTATGGGCCACATCCCTTTGTATTTGTTTGTCTCATTACTTTTTACTCGACTTGAACAGATTCTAACTTGTCTGCCCTAAGTTTCACTACCCTTAACAATCCACCGCGGCCCTGGACTGTCACAGGATTGTCAGGAACAATAACTAATCTCTCTGGGTGTTAAATAAAACTCCTCTCCATGACAATCTCTAAGTAGCAAATGCAGCACAAGAAAAGAAACATGTTAGATCATCTTGACACCCACAGCTCTGGAAGGGGGCCTCGGTTTCGAGCAGCCTCCCCACCAAGAGCAAAGGCAGGCTTCACCGTTCCCTCAGCACTTCCTGTAAGAACTGTGAGTGACTGAAGTCCATCTGGGTCAGCCCTGTCCCCAGAGTCGCACCTGATAGCTGTGGCTGTGGTCAAGGCCCGCCTTCAGGGATGAGCTCTGCCAGGCAGCTTTGTTCTGCGCATGCTCCAGGCTGACTTTCAGAGCATCGAAACACTCCGGTAGCAACGCAGCATCCTTGCTAGGCCAAGTCAGAGCTTTCAGAAGATCATCTTTCTTGTCGCCCAGAGCTAAGTAAAGTTTCTTCAGCTCAAGAGCCAGTTTCTACAAGATGGAGAGGAAGGCAATGAGCTCCAGCCTCTTGCGCAGCCGCAGAAAGACAGACACAGGCAGGAGGCGTGCCCTACCTGGAAGAACACCTGCTGAGCAGCCCCATCCTCTCTGAGCAGCCCAGGCCTCTGCATCAGCTCCTCCACACTGCCCAGGCACCGACTGAGGCTCAGAAAGAGTTCAAATAATCTTTTATCCAAACTGATGTATGTTTCTTCTGTCATAGTTCCCTAAATCAAGAGGAAAAAAACTAAACAAACCCTGTTAGTGTATGTGTCCCTAACCCCCCATTTTCCACATTTCCACTAGAGTGTACAATTTATATTATACTTTTAAAGAGGACTGGCTGCTAGTATTTGAATTTTATGTATGTGCCTGTGTGTGGGTATATGCATGGAAGTGCCCAGGGAAGCCAGAAACATCCGATCTAGATTTCAATTCAAGATCTTAGAGAATTGCAGTCACAGCGTTTGTAAGTCATCTGATAACAGCTGCTGAGAGCTGTATGTCGGCCAGTTCCCTCTCCTCTCCTCCCAGTCCTTCCCCCCTATGGTTAGTTGGTTCAATAGGTTATGTTCTCATGGTATCTTGGACCCAAGAGCAGTAAGTACTCTTATCCACTGACCTTAATTCTCTGGGCCTAATTCCTAAAAAGTTTCTAAAAACTTACCATAAATGTTTTCAACTAATGCTCACTAGATAATCGACTAATTAGTGCTTTTACTAACTGATGAACTAATCCACCTAACCTGTGAGTCTTTGCATGGAATGCTTTAGGTAGCCACTGCAAAATTCACCAGAGCTGGCAAAGGGTTAGAAATGAGGCTTAGTGACAGTATTTTCCTAGAGCATGTAAAGTCCTGGGTTCAGTTCCCAGCACTACATAAACAATAAAAGTTGGCAAGATAAAAAAAAAAAAAAAAACAAAAACAGAAGCCATTTCTAACCCTAAGACTCATTCCATTATGACTCTTATTTGTTCTTTGAAGGAAATTGTGACCATTGTGCATGCTGATGTCACAGCTTTCTTTTCTCGGATATTACTGCAATGAGGAGAATACACAAAATGTAATTTCTACCTGTGTCTGAAGAGTGTGTGCTTCTTGACGAAGCTCTTCAAGTTGGGTGGTGTAAGCTTGCAGCTCCTCAGCCGTAGGGCATCTAAAGTTATACACGCCCACACTGGGCAGAGTACTTGTAGGTATGGCAACCTATTTGAAAGAGAGAAACCTAATTAGTGATGGCCCTGATGAAGCTACTGTAAACAGGTAAGAGCCCTCAGCACGCAGTCTCCTGAGTGAGCTTCTGTATCTTGTTTCTATAAAGAGAGAACCAGGATCCACTTAGATATTAAAACAAGGGAGAAAACACAAATAACGGAATTAATAAAGCCACTAATTTATAGACGTCTGTAGAAGTGTATGTATTTACTTATTGTTTTGGCAGTTCCGGGGACTGAACCAGGGTCTTTCTGTATGCAGGGCATGTGTCCAACCATAGGGCTATATTCTCAGTTTTAAGCTCCCAACTTAATAGGTGAGAGATTCAAATCGCAAACTTGGCCAGTTTTTAACTAGTCTATTTACTACGTACTAGTTCATTTTCTCCTTGTATAGACAACTCTTAGAATGAGATGTAAATCACATTTGGGAAGAAGCCAGGCAGTGGTGGTGCATGCCTTTAATTCCTGGACTTCAGAGGCAGAAGCAGCCTGGTCTACAGAGTGAGTTCCAAGACAGCCAGGGATATACAGAAAAATCCTGTCTTGAAACCCCCCCCCCCCAAAAAAAAAAAAAAAAACCAAAGCAAAAACAAATCACAGTTAAAGATAGATCCACATTTGATTTGTTATTGGAAATGACCCATATTTCAGAAGGAAGAATGGATCTTGAGTAAATTTCTCAAGTTATAAAATTTTATAACATCAATGGGCATGCCAAAGTGGATGGGGAAAAGCCCATGAGGCCTCATGCTCCAGTGGATGGACCTATACCCATAAGTACATACATGGGCATCATACACTAGAATCAGTGGGCTAGCTGGGCAGTGGTGGTGCACACCTTTAATCTCAGCACCCAGGAGGCAGAGGCAGGCAAATTGAGTTTGAAGCCAGCCTGTAGTACAGAGTGAGTTCCAGGACAGCCAGGGCTACAGAGAAACCCTGCCTCAAAAAACCAAGCCAGTGGGAGATATATTTAGGGTTGTTGTGTTTTAAATAGGTATAGCCCCATAGATTCATGTGTTTGAATGCTTGGCCCATGGGGAGTGGGTGTAACCTTGTTAGAGGAAAGCCCACTACACAGGTGAACTTTGAGGTCTCCTATGCTCAAGTCCCACCAAGTGTGAAGTTCCACCTCCTCCCGGCTGCCTGCAGAATATAGTCTCCTTCTGGCTGCCTTTGGATCAAGATTGAGAACTCTCAGCTCATTTTCCAGCACTATGTCTGCCTACACGATGCCATGTTTTCTATCATAGTGATAACAGGCTGAACCTCTGAAACTGTAAGCCAGCCCCAGTTAAATATTTGGCTTTATAAGAGTTGCCTTTCTGGGGTCAGAGAGATGACTCAGTGGTTAAGAGCACTGACTGTTCTTCTGCAGGTCTTGAGTTCAACTCCCAGCAACCACCACGGTGGCTCACTGTAGGATGATGTCATTATGCAGCAAGGCGGGTCCAGCCTATCATTGGATGAGAAGGAAGGGTAGGTGGGGAAAAGTCTAGGAAGGAGAAAGGAGGAGGAGCAAGAAGAGAATCATGATGGAGCAGAGAAGGTGGCTCTAGATTCAGATGGTCTTAATTGGCCACAGGAAGTTAAGAATATTTTTAATGGTTTCTAAAGGTCAATTTGTCTTATTTAGATGGGCGGTTTATATCTTTGTCAATTGGTTGTAAGCTTTTTGTGTGGATAGAATGTGGATCGAGAATTTAACATATAAATCTGTTTGATAAATTATTGATTATTGAGTCATGATTTTGCTGGGCTGTGGGGAATGTGAGCAAAGTTCCCAGCTGGATGAGAGACAGCCAGGAGAGGGCGGCTCAAGCGGCTCAAGGACTGTGGCTCCTAACGGATGCTCACGGAGTGAGAATGCGCAGGAACTGGTAGCAGCCGGTCCATTTTTATTTGTACCGCAAAAGCTCACAACATCTGTAATGGGTTTTGATGCTTTCTTCTTCTGGTGTGTCTGAAGAGAGCTACAGTGTACTCACATACATAAAATAAATGAATAAATCTTAAAAATAAAAAACCAGTTACCCGGGTCATAGTGTTTCTTCACAGAAATAAAATCCTAACTAAGACAGGGGCATAAAGTTAGGAGGGAGTGAGGGGTGTATAGGGAGTATATATCAGAAAAGTTGGGGGAAAGGAAATTGAATACAAATAAATATGATCAAAATACATCACAAATGATCATGCATATGTTATGTATGAAAGTCTCGCTGAGAATATTATGCCGAAAAAACAGGTTGGGGTGGTAGAGGACTCTCTGGGGGGAAAGAACTGACGGGCACTTTAAAAGACACTTCTGTACATGTTTACCGAGGTAGTTAATTCAGCTTTGAATGGTCAGATAAGGTACTGAGCAAGAAGTAAGTCTCCACCAGCCTGGCGATTGGAAAATCATGGGGACTCTTTCCCAGGCCATCCAAGTACATAGCTCGCTGCTACAGTCTGATAGCCAAGAGCTGTAAGCCTTGCTACTCATCCATTCCGATTAGAGAGAACTCATCCTGAACAAGATCTACAACAGCAGTGATGTGTGCCACAGGGAATATGCACTGACAGGTGCCACTGGCAAGGGCTGGCACATGCTAGGTCCCTCAGAATCTTCTGATGAATGAATGGCATGCATGGACCACTGGACATGTTAGTCCTTCAACAGACAGCACACATGGACTTTCTGCTCTGACCTTCTGATGAGGAAGCACAGACCATTACAGTTTAAATTCACAGTGCCCCTTGTGAGCTGTTGATGTTGCTGTGGAAGACATGAAAGTCATGGGTGTGGAAGACACCTTTTAGGACATGGAAGTCTTTCTGGTGGATGTGGGCAGTTGGGTTTTGATGCTAACAGCATGCATGTCATAAGTCCCTGCCACTGCAGAGGGAGCTGCCCTAGGTGCCTTGTCTTCCCCTTCACAGATGACCTCCTAAAATTATGAGTCAAAGCCATCCACCCTCCCTTAAGATATCTGTCCCAGCAACACACGAATTATAGGCAGAGATGCAAATGAGCATTGTATCAAGCTCTAGAACCAGAGAAGGGGGCACTACAGGGGCATGGAGGGAGGGCTGTACCAAGGGAGGAAGCCATGAGGCTCTTTAGTTTCTGAGAATAAACCAGTACATCATGCAGAGCACTCAGGGCTTCTAGATGAGCCTTCTCTGGGTTGCACAGACAGATACATACATACCTGAGGCTCCACGAGCTGAGGCACAGGAGAATCTGGTCTTGATGTTAGCTCATGGCGAAGATACTGCCATTTGTCACCACTCTGGCCCTGAGGTGGCAAGGCTGAATCTGAAGTTGCATTTCCAGGGCTAGGGACCTTGATGCTTTTTGAGGAGGAAAAAAAAAAAGAGGGTGTATGTGAAAAGAATAGCCACAAAGACAATCTCATATTCCATTTAGCCAGTGTTTCACGCAGGATTTTAAAATAAGCGACTCTCCCAACTGTAAATATCCGAACGGGGCTGGGTGGGCCGGAGAGCTGGCTCAGAGATTAAGAGCACTTACTGCTCTTGTGGAGGACCGGGGTTCAGCTCCCAGACCTCTGCTGTGGAAACCAGGCACACATAAAGGTACAAGAGGCAGTAGCAGTATGGCAGTGCCTGTAACCTTAGTACTCAGGGCTGTAGGCAGAAGGGTTAGAAAGCCATACAGCAAGTCTGAGGCCAGACTCGGTTACGTAAACCTCTGCAGCAAGCTAAATAAACCCGAACAGTATGTCTAACAAATGTCCGACATAGCTAAAAATGCTTTAAGGTTGGAGAGACGGCTCAGGGGTTTAAGAACACTGGCTGCTCTTTCAGAAGACCCGAGTTCAATTCCCAGCACCCACATGTTGCTCACAATTGTCTCTTACTCCAGTTCCAGGGGATCCGGCACTCTCTTCTGGCCCCTTCAGGCACAGCCAAATGCCCGCACACTCAAAACAGCAAGAGAATTTTAAAGATGCTCTACCTGGAAGCCGATTGCTGATTTGCGCCTTTATCCTCTTGGTCACACCGCAGCCATGTTTTCTTAGCATTCAATTCTGTGAACTTGATTAAATCTTTCTGCTCCAATGGCGTTAACTCCAGAATCTGCAAGTGAATGCAGTTTAAGTGGCTTACCCCCATCTTGATTTTCTAGTTAGCACTCGAAAATGCTCTCTGCTGGGGTCATCCAGCTTTGCACAACTCAAGTCAGAGCAGAGCTGCTTCTCTCGCTTGCTTTGTTTCCTTCCCATCTACTTTGGAGAAACTGTGGCTTATTGATGGAGCTCTTGCCTTGAATGTGCTAGGTCCTGGGTTCTATCCCCCAGCATTGCAAAAAAAAAAAAAAAAAAAAAAAAAAAACCAAGCCAAGGATACAGTGAACTAGCAAAAACATAAAACCATCACACAATAGCCACCTGCTACTTAAACTGTATTGGATGCAGATGGGGAAATTACCAAGGAACACATTTGGAGATGATAAACAAAGCAGGGTTGTGGATACAGCTAAGTTTGCCCTGGAGGTGGTCACTTAGTTTAAGATGTAACCTAACAAAGAATCGAGGAATTGCGGTTGGATCCCCAGTGGGAACAGAAGCAGTAAAGTCTGCAGCTCTCTGGGCAGGCCTGAGTGCCCAGATTTCGGTTACAATGTAGCCCTCCAGTGGCAGCTGGAGCTTCCCCCCAAAGACAAGCAGCATCTAGAAGATTGGGTTCTGTTCCTTACCACTGAGAGGGCGGGGATTACCTGTGGCTGGGGAGTGTCCTTCTGTCTGCTGAACTGGGGCCTTTCAGTTATGACGGATTCGGGCTCAGAAAGGCTGGATGGCTGGAGGACGGCGGCGTGGGGCTCTGCAGGCTTCTGAGTGGTGGAATGCTGAAAAACCAACCAACATATGTACGTCCCGTGACGGCAGAGTAATGGTTTGAGAAGACCCACGTGGATCTCAGCCACCAACACAGCGACAGAACACAGTCAACGTTGGTGCTATTATTTACTGTGCTTTAAAAAAAAAAAGGTTTTTGTTTGTTTGTTTTTTTTTTTTTTTTTTTTTGAAATAGGGTTTCTTTGTGTAGTCCTGGCTATCCTGGAACTTACTCTGTAGGCCAGGCTGGCTTCGATCCCCCTGCCTCTGCTTCCTGAAGTAAAGGTGTGCGCCGACACCGCCACCACCCAGCTCTGTCGCATGACTTCATGTACTTATTTCATATCAACTTCTGGGAGCTACCACCTCTATGAGATGGATCATCTTTTACCCATCTCAGCTCCTCAACCCAGCTTGTCCTTTTTACAAGAGTAAAGTCAGCAAACTAACAAAACTCAAAAAGAACCAAAGGGATATTATTATGTTTCTAAATTAAAGTGTCCCTTGTGTCTACTTTACATCTTTTTCAAGAGGAAAACCTCAAGATGACAGAGGGACCACATAGCCCGGGTGACCAAAGCCAGCCTCATTCCTGTGAATCTAAGTCCCCAAGTGGGAACCACTCATAAGCTTCATGCAAATCTTCCAAAGTGAGAGCCACCTCTAAGATGCATATTTACACTTGAAAACACAGACTGCTTTAGATGCCATGGGAACACTTTAACTAATAGATCAGTATAAATACGTATTTATAAATCAGGGACGAAAGTGCTCAGGGAACAGATTTTGTTCTTAGGAAATAACATTTTATTTAGTTATTCTGAGACAGGGTCATACTATGTAGCCTGGCTGCCCTGGAACTTGATCTATCGAACAAGCTGGCCTTGAACTCACTGCTTCCTGAGTGCTGGAATAAAGATGTGTACGACTGATTTATTTCACCTTTTCTTTCTTTCTTTCTTTTTTCTTTTTGAGGCCTCATATATTGCCAAGGATGCCCTTGAACTTTTGATCCTCCTGCCTCTACCTCCCCAGTGCTAGGATTACCTGCTGTGGTGGAGACTGAAGCCAGGGCTTCATGCATGCTTGGCAAGCACTCTTGAGCTATATCCACAGCCTTGATATAAAACTTTAACATTATCTACCTATATGTATATATTTTCTATGATGGGTTCATTTTCTAGCCAATTGGAGCCAAATAAATTCATTACTTTTATTAAGAAGTTTAAATATATTGATGTGTGTGTGTGTTGTTGTTGTTGTGTTCATGTGGAAGTCATTTGACAACTTGTGGGAATTGGTTTTCTTCTACCATAGATTCAGGAAGTTGAACTCACGTCATCAGGCATGTAGGGCAAGTTCTTTTACCCCTAAGCCATATTGCTCGTTCCCCAAATTCCTTTCAAATATACACTTCTCCATGAGGAAGCTCTTATATAAGAGTTCATGATCAACAGAATCCATGCAAGCCAACCGGCTGCCATCACCCACTGCCTAGGCCCAGAAACCTGCAGGAATTGGAGAAATGGAAGCACCATCCCAGAAGCCCATGTGTCCTCTCCTTTCACAAGGTCGGTGACTCTTTAAAGAGAATAGGGTCTCTGCCTTTGCTTTGTCATGTCCGCACACCCTCATGCCTACCTGGTCCTCACTGTACTTCTCCTGAAGCATCATCTGGACCTTTTCCAGGTTGCACTTCACAGTCTTGAGTTTCCAGGAAAGGGCTTCGGCCTCGTGTTGAGTGGTTCCGCAATCTCCCAGGCCCTGGTCTTTGCAAGTCTCTAATAGAGAGGCGACCTTGTGCTCAATTTCTGTCAGCATGGCCTAGGAGAGAATAATTGAATTATTCACAGTGGATCTTAGGAGGGCCGAGTAGGGACTGAACTGGGAACCGTGTGCACACTAGCATTGCTACCTACCTCTAAGCCACACCCCTAATCCATGGAATCAGTCTCTAACACAAGTGGGCTTTAGTTTCTTTACCCGGAAATATGAAAGTTCTAGAAACAGGATGAAAGGGACCTTGGAAAAACACAAACTTTGACATGATCCCATGCTAAAAATCAGGGACGGAACAAAATCAGCTCAGAGTGCAGATGTTAGGTAAGTAACCCTATAATCTCTTTAGAAAATAGAGTATGCCCAGTGGTTCCTGCTTATACTGGCTGGTTTTGTGTGTCAATTTGACACAAGCTAGAGTCATCCAAGAGGAAGGAGCCTCCCTTGAGTCTCCACGTGCTGTAAGGCATTTTCCCAATCAGTGGTCAGTGGGGGCCGTGGCCACTAAAGCATCACCCCTCCATGGCCTCTGCATTAACTCCTGCCTCCAGGTTCCAGCCCCGCTTGAGTTGCTGCCCTGATTTCCTTCAATGATGAAGAGCACCGTGCAAGTGTAAGCTGAACAAACCCTTTACCTGTTGGTCCTGGTGCTTTGACCCAGCAATAACAACCCTAAGACACTGCTGGTTCACAACACATGCTACTTAGTCTGTGCGGGTTTGGAGTCCACTCTTACCACACACTAGCCATGCTTGCTCAGGAACACTAGGTGTGTGCCTCAAGTAATCTTTAAAATCGAGATGACAGAATTTGCCATCTAGAGTCATTGTGAGGAATCAGTCAATTAGCAGCAGATGTTTGCCTTAATACATGTGCTTTGTGTTTAGAGACTTAAAGTCATGTAGCGTCTTTAGGCACAGGATTAAGTAGAAAACCTCAACATTTTCCCCACCTTCCTAGTCTTTTCTGTTGTAGCCCATGTGTCAATCAAAGGAGAAAAGGAATTCCACATTTATTGACAGTTCCTCCTGGCTCATTTCTTCCTTTCTTAAGCAAATTCAAAAGATCAGAAGAACAAGACAGTAATTTGGAACTTCAAATGCTTACTGACTGATACCGTGCCATCCACCAATCCGCACAGGAGTCTAAAAATAAATCAGCTGCAGAAAGTGCATTTCCAGGTAAGCCAGGCTCTTTGTGTTCTTCTTCCTGAACTCTCTCAACGTTCGTGCCAACTGGCTGGGCACAGGGTCAGCAGCTGTCCTTACCCACATTCCAGCCAAGGCCACTGGGACAAAAACCAACTCGGGACTGAACCAAATTTGGTTAAAGAAACATACTACCTCCAAACAGATTGTTCAGTATGTGTGTTATAAAATCTCCATCCCTGAAAACTACTTCCTGCATCCCGGTGGGTTCTTCAGAGCCTCAACAACACATACTTCCACAGTCCTGGCTTTTGGAGTGAGCTATTCCCAAAGCAATCACAACTTTATGCTAGCTTGCTTACCCGTGACGTGGTTTTATGCAAATATTTTATGTCTACAAACTGTCGCTTCCCAGTGAGCATTTCAATAGCTGAAAACGGATTTTCCGTGACTCGTGAAGCCTCCTGCTTGTTCCTGTTTTACTTAAGCAGTTTCTGGGTCTTCTGTCTACTAATTAATGCTGTTGTACTTAAAAATTTCTTTCAAATTTCATTATTTTTTATGTGTATGGATATTTTGCCTGCGTGTGTGTTTGCATATCATGTGTGTGCAGTGCCCCCAAAGGCCAGAGTCACAGATATAGTTGTGAGCCACTACGTAGTGTAGGTTCTGAGAATCAAACACGGGTCCTCTGGAAGAGCAGTCAGTGCTCTTAACTGCTGAGCCACGTCTCCAGTCCCTTAGATTACTTTCTTAGGATCAGTTATACACACACACACACACACTTAGATGGCCTGGAACTTACTTTGTAGACCAGGTTAACCCTGAACTCAGAGAACCACCTGCCTTTCCCTGGGATCAATGGCATGAATTACCAGAGCCAGCAAATATTTCTTTCTTTAGAAAGTTTTCCATTTTTTTAAAAAAAAAATTCCTTACTTTTCCCCCTTTTCTCTTTCTTTTTTAAGTCCTCCCCTCCCCCAGTCAGCACCTGAAAGGTAGATGCGGCAGATCTCTGAGTTCCAGGCTAGTCTGCTCTACAAAACACGTTCCAGGTCAGCCTGGGCTATATGGTGAGACTCTAGCTTTTTGTTTGTTTTGTTTTCAAAGGCATTATTAGGCCAAAGAAAAAGAACATTTCATATTCTCCCAAGTGACCTTCCAAAATGTTGATTCAATCAGACAAAACTACCAGACATGAACCAAATTTTTCTAATTTTGTCAGAATGTTATCAATTTTATGATGGTTAACAAAAAGGCAACAAAACTGCTGTTTTAATTCATATACTTTATGTGTTTTGAGTCAGGGTCTCATGTAGCCCAGGCTGGCCACAAACTCACTATGTAGCCAAGGATGACCATGAATTCCTGCTCTTCCCACCTCTGCTCCCAGTTGCTGAGGTCATTGGTACACGCTGCGCCATGGGGCTTTCTGCATCCTGACAGGCTGTCTACCAACCCCAGCGACCATTCACAGTTTTTATTTTAATTTTCACCTCAAGCTTTAAATGATCAAACACGTTGTTTCTTAACTGGTCTCTTTGTCCTCTGGCAACTTTCCACCATAAACATCACCACTTAGGAGCACCGAGGGCCCTTTATGTCTCAGCATGAAACGATCAGTATCAACATTGTCATATAAATGAGAGAAGAGTGATCTTGTTGACCTGTACTTTATTTTCCTACAGTAGGTTCAAAGCCCACCCCTGCCAAACCCAAATTTCTATATATTCAGTTTAAATATAGTTTAAGTATTTAAATATTGTTTCAATGAAGCATATTTACAGTCATTTAGGTAAGACTAGTCAATAAAATGCCTCACCTCCCTCCATCCAGGTTCTCCACTGTGCTAGGCCATTATCTAGATGCCTAAGCCTCTGGGAATCTTTGTCCCATCCCACTACCCTCTATGAAAAACTTCCTGGTTCCTTAGACTCATGTTCCTGCCAGGTCTGCCCACAACAAGCTTCTTGGGTGCTCCTGCCACCTGGTGGGCACATCTTATCTTTGCAAGGTCCAGGACTCTTCAAAATGGATGCAAAGCAGCAAGAGGATAGGGATGCTGGTGGTACCCAAGCCATTGGCATGAGGGCTACCTATTGGTAGTCAATCTGTATCAGATAGCTTTAAGGAGCTGGAGCTCAAACTTGAGGATACTTGGGGTAAAATTTAGTATAGCCCTTGTCTGTTACTGGGCTTAACTTTACCCCTGGGGTAGACAAACTGACTATGAAGCCTGCCCTAAACCTTGGAACCTCCCCTTGCAGGTAGTTCGAGACAGACAAAAAGGAGGCGGATCCACCTCCAGTGGAACTGGCTACCCAACCACAAGACAGCTTCCTGCAAGAAGAGCTTCTAGAGGCAGGGCCAGTGCTTTGAGAGGCACTGAGACAGGAGGGTGCCTTCAACCCTGGTGGGAGGCCAAGGCTGGTCTACTGTGCATAGCTTGGGGAAAGGCCACCTTAAGCAGCCGGCAGATCTCTGCTGTTGTGACAGCAATCACACCACCCAGGTGTCGTCATCCCGGCCCCTCCCTGGAGAGACACAGAAATCCCCGCCTTTGGGCTGAGCCACCAAGCTATCCTCAGAGTGACTTCAGACAAGGAAGTTGACTCCTTCACCTTCCCAAGCTCAGGGCGCCCGTGCTAACATGGCACGAAGCTTTATCTAGTCCCCGAGCGCTTGAGTTTGAGTCCGATGAGATCATCATTTATTCTCAACAATCTTGTGATTACGGATCACAGCAGCAGATATTGGGCGTGGTTTAATGCCAGACTCTTGTGAGCTCATTTAATCCTGACCAAAATTTCTATGAGCTACTAGAGGAGGAAAATCAGGTTGAGAAGGGAATTGGTCAACGTTCACAATTACTGTGATCCCGGGCTGGTTTCTGATTCTCGACTCTGGGCTGTTAGTCACTCCTGTCCCCTCAGAGGGGCCGACTAAATTTCAAAGACTCACAGGGAAAAGGAGGAGATGGGGCCACAGCAAATGTGAGCTGTAGAACTGTGGGAGGAGCACACTGCTGCTCTAAGAGCACGTTGCCGCACCTTGGCAGGAGGCTGGCAGCTAGGTAAACCCTCACCCCTGCCTGTCTGTCTTACCTGGCACCCAGCCAGCTCCTCCTCCACCACCTGCTGCATGTCTGTGTCTAAAGTTTCGGGCTCCAACGCCACGTTGGCTTGCTGCAGCCACGCTTCCAGCTTGGCCACCTCGGTCTTGCAGACACGGAGGACGTCTGCAGCCTGAGGCCTACTTCTCTCCACGGTGGCCTCAAAAGCTCCTTGTTCTCGAGGAAAGTCCAGCGGTGCAGCCTCAATGGGAGGTGTGGCACCCTAAAAATGAAGCCAAAGATAATCCAGCAGTGAGAGGCCAGGAATCCATGGCTTTCCCACCCAGGGCTTGGAAAGACCTGGGAACCTGTCTCTTCCTCTTCCCCCTCCTCCCCAGTTAAAAGAAAGAAAGTAAGGACAGAAGGAGAAAGAGAGAAAAAGAAAAATTCACCTCCACACTCATAGCAACGGCCACGTGACCTGGCGGCACAGGTTTCCAAGCAGCCGATCAGCACGCACACAGGTACAGTATTCCTGGGCACAGAGGCGGAGAGCAGCGATGCCCAGGAGACAGGTGAGTGAGTGCGTGAGGGTGTGTGTCCCCAACACTCCAGGGAACTGGCCGGTGCTTAAAGTCCTTAAAGTCGTATGACACAAGACTATGAGGCAAGGCATTACATGGCTGTGTACCCAAAGACCGAAACCAAAACCAAACCAAAAAAAAAAAGCCTCTTGATGCCAGTGGGGCTAATCTGATGCTGGAATCTTCCCAGGTAGCAAGATTACATTTTAGCTTTTCTTTATCCATCTAAATTCTCTATTAAAAACAGCTTGGGGCAAGTAGTGAACTTCCTGGAGTAATACAGACTGCTCTCTCCCTTCCCCCAGAGAAGCTAAGCTGGCTTTTGGCTTTTTTCAGAAGCACATTTAAGGACTGACTGCTTTGGTGTGAAATCTGAATTAAGTGCGACATATTTTTCTATATACTGAAGCAACTGGGTCTCTTACCACTACAAGAACAAACTCTCTCCCAGTTAGAAGATGGAACTATTCTGATGCTTACGTATTTATAGTTTCAATACGGAGGTACAGGTTGGTTTTAATATGATAGTCTTGCCCGACACACTGTAGGACCTGTGTACCTGTCCCAGAATACACAGAGAGGACATTGACCTTTCTGGAGAAATCCCTTTAGAAATAGGGATTTGCAGTTTGATCTGTAGAAATAGAAGTCTCCACGTTTTGTGTTAATTAGAATGAAAATGAATTGTAACGTTTTCCGCTTTAAGATTGTGAGCGAACTTGTTAGCATCTCTCTAATAGAACACAGACGAGACAAACCACAAACTTCTAACAGGCGATGCTCACAGACATACATCCTATCTCAGAAATACGACCTCAGAGGGTTATATTCTTCCTGACTACCTACTGCTCTACGTGTCTTTGTCCTTTTCCAGTAAAATGCTATTTCTTAGGTTTGGGTATCCTTGGTGGTAGGATAATTGCCTGATGTGTGAGAGGCCCTGAGTTTGATCCCTAGCACCCCAACCCCCCAAAACAACAACACAACAAACAAAACCCCAACAAATATCTGCCTCCGTCCACCTAGTTTTATGGCTTTCTTCAAGGTTGACATTCTCTGAGGTCTCTTCCCTGAGCCTCACACACCACTCTGCCCACCCTCACTCCACAGGGCTGTGCTCGCTGTTAAGGTAAACAGTCCCTGGGATCACTGTCAGACATTAATTTCTAGCCTAACTAGTTATATATAACTGATTAGCTATTTCCAAGTTTTGGGGCATGACTATGCCTTCGTGGCAAAGACTGTGTGACCTTCTTTTTTCTGTTATCTGACATCATCGGTTAATATGAAGTGGTTAATCTCTAATGACTAATTTGTCACCCATTTTCTTAATTTACTCAGCGTTTTTATCTGGCCCCCTCTGGCAGGCCATGTACACACAATTTTAACTGTCAGTATTAAGCCGGTCTGCTTTCTTACTACCTTACTTCAGGAGGAAATGAGCAAGCTGGCTGACTAATCCGCCTTTTATTTAAACCTGAAAAGAATCCAAAGGGGGTGGGGGTGAGGGGGCAGAAGAAAAAACAATTAAGGTGTAACCTTAGAAGAACTCCAAGTGGCCTGGGTTGTTCAGGATTGTCAGGGTGCACTGCCCCCCACCTTCGCTCCTACCCTACTGTTTTTCTTTGGGCAGTTCTGCACCCGGAGACTACAGTCAGTTCATACATAGCCTCCCATTCCACCAAAGTGCTGAGAAGTGTAGGCCTGGACTTAGTAGCCCAGGGCTCTGGCTCTATGATCCCCAGTAACTTCCTAATCAACAACTCTGCTTTGTATGCTTGCCCTAAATCCCGAGGGCAGACACTTCGGTCCGTGTTTTACAAACTGCATATTTTTTAGGGGGAGGGGTTAAAAATGTCGCCACAAGTGTTACTACATAAGAATTCTTACTACATAAGAATCTGTCAGGTCTCTGATAAGGAAACTAAAGGGACGATCTTTTATTGATATTACTTATTCCTAATGACTGTGGTACCACCCTTGGCACAATACAGGACCAGCTCCTTGTTTGGCATCACAAGCCTCTCTGTTCCCCACACACAGATAAGGGAAGTCAGACTTAGCGTGTCACAGATATAAAATAAAACCCTGGCTTCTTGAACTATAGTTGTTGTCCCAGAAATGAATGTGGCTATGAAAAACCCACCAACACTAAAAAGTTTCTAAACATAAAAGTACAAAAAAAAAAAAAAAAACATCAAACATGGAACAACAACAAAGTTCAAACATGAAATGAGGCTGGGGGATGGCTTGTTGGGTAAAAATGCTTGCTTCACAAGCATGAGGACTTGAGTTGGACTCGCAAGCCCCACATAAAAAGCTGCGTGCAGCAATGTGAATCTGCAGTCCCAGAACACATAGGGAGAGATGGCAGGCAGGACAGGCGGCTGTCAGGAAGCCAGGCTGGAGTAGGTAGCAGACACAAGAGACTGGCTCAGCAATGCAGAAGAAGAACAACCCCCGGCAGAGAATGTCAGTAATTCTCAGTAAACCTCAATCTCCTGGCTTCAAACAAACAAGGTGGAAGGCAGGAGCCAGCCCTCAGAAACTGTCTTTTTGTTTCCATGTAGGCACCTTGGAATACATATTGCCCATATTGCATTACACAGTTCAACATACACTTTCTAATGTGCATCTCCACACCATATGGAACAGCATTCAATGCCCTTAAACACCTTGGCCCAGATTCAATACCACAGAATGGTATAAAGTCCTTATTTTTACTGTACAACGTTTTCTGGTCTTAAAAAGAAAAAAGGTAATTGTTTGTGAACCATTACTCCAGGAAAGAAGCTGTGCTTACAGAGACCTATTGGCTGATTAGAGATTGTAATGTTGCAGGTCCAGGTCTAATGAACTCATATCAGGCTAGCTTTAGAGGCCCCCTCCCCCGATAGCAATCAAAATCCTAAATGTGTCACCAGATAGCATCTGAGGCCTATGGAAAAGCCTCCCCATCTTGCTGTGACCACCTCTCTGATGTTCTCACCAATATATTTTAAATTTGTCTTGATTTGAGTTTTTGTAATATGGGAAACAAAGATTTCTAATACTTTCTTACCATTAGTCCTCAGCATATTTCAAAGTAATGCATCTGTGAACTATGTTGTGTAGAACATACACAAACTCATGGAACTGGGACTCACTGCTGAATGAGTGGTTCATCAAAGAAATCAAGAATAAAATAAGAAATTCCCAAGAAACAAATGGAAATAAAAAATAATATTAATTAAAAAGAAAGCCTATGAGCTATAATGAAAGCAGTCCTAAGAAGTAAAGTGCTTAACAGCACACACATAGATATAACACATGACTTAGTGTCACAGATGTCCATCTTAAACATTTATTTTCATGCAACATAGAACTGACTGAGACCTTTACTAAGAGTACTGTACTAAGAGTAGTGTATGCCTGCACCTTGCACTGGGAACATTGAACACTACATATCAAAGGTCAGCCTGATATTCAAACAAACAAAAACCAGAAACCAACCAAGAAACGAACTAGCTAACCAACAAACCAAGAAACCAACTGGCTAACCAACCAACTAACCAACCAACCAACCAACCAACCAACCAACCAACCAACCAACAACCAACCAGCCAACCAGCCAACCAAGAGACCAACCAACCAAAGAACCCACAGAAGGTCTGCTAAGAAGAAAACAGAAGCATCTAATTCATAGTTGTTGTGATAGCCATCCAGACATCCAGCCATCCAGTTAAACACTCAATTATTTAGTCAGGCGCATTTATACACAGGACTTGAAACTTAACCCTGACACTCAGAAGCTATCAGGCTCTGCAGACATAATGGCTTTAAGCCTCAATAACTCCATCTGTCAAGTAGTAGCTACCTAACATGGCTAGTGTGAAGGTTAAGAAAGGTAATATTAAAACCTCAGTGTGTGGCCACTGAAAACATCACCTCAGTTTATGGTACTTTCCCCTTTTCTCTTACTTCTCCCAGTTGATACCATGTTCAGGGTTAACGATACCACAGACCAACCATACCAGGAGTAAGCATTAAGCAGAATTTCTACTAGAGCCAAATCACAGACAAATCTGTGGATACATATCACACACACACACACACACACACACACATACACGTGTATGTATGTGTATATATGTATTTTCGTGTAAAGTACATATGCCACAGTAAGCGCATGGAAGCTGGATAATGATTCTGCAGACTAGTTCTCTCCTGTTTTTACATGGGTTTGGGGAATTTAACTCATGTTGCCAGGCTGTACTGCAACTGCCTTTACACATGTTCTGTTGGCCTTACACCCCATTTTTACTGTAGTTTTAAAAAGAACAGGTGCTGGCTCAGCGGTTAAGAGCAGTGACTGCTCGTGTAGAGGTCCTGAGTTTAATTCCCAGCAGTCAGTGGCTCACAACCATCTGTAATGGGATCTGATGCCCTCTTCTGGTGTGTCTGAAAATAGTGACAGTGTACTGATATATATAATAAATAAATCTTAATAAAAGAAGATCAGACCATGAGTCAGAGAGATGGTGTAGTGTTACACACGCCTTTGCTGCTTTGGCACAGAACCCGGCTTCAGTTCCCAGCATTTGCATGCTGGCTAACAGTCTTCTCTTGGGTCTCTAAGGGCACTGTGTGCATGTGGTACATGAACATGCACACAGGCAAAACAGCCTTATATAAAATAAATACAAATAAACCTAAAAACCAAACAGCAAAACAACAACAACCAAAAACCCAGAGCAATTCTGGCTTGCAAAATCAAACAAAAGCCAGAAACGACAGCAGGTCAGCAGGTCAGCGACTTTCCCGGACCTGTGCTGAGTGCTGCCAGCGAGCGTACAGCTGTGACAGCTGTCACCTCGATGGGCAACACTGGAAGAGAGGTGGGGAAGGACGGAAAGGGGGCAAAGAGGAGTGACAATGTGACCGTTCCTGCTTGTAAGAACAGAAAAAAAGATGAGAAAAAAGACATAAAACGTGAGCCCATAAGAAGAGACTTCAAAAGCGCCTCTTTTAGGAGTTATTAGTGAAAGCCCTGCAGCTTCAGGGTCCAGCCTGGAAGCAGGGTCCTGCAGTAACCCTCCGTGAGAAGTGCTGTGGGTTCCAAGTTAAGAAGTTGGAAGGGAATGCTCTGGGGTGACTCCTTACTTCCTTATTTAGTTCCCAGGGTTCACTCTCTAAATCTGATCTTCTTTTGTAAACACAAGGTAGGTATTAACTTGCCACATGATCTTATGGTTAAGCAACAAAGAACATCAAAGTGCTTTTTCCAAACAGGCCCCAGATTCATATGTGCGGGTCTCTGTTTCACCTCCCCCGCGTGTTACACACACACCTCCCCTGCGTGTTACACTTAACGTTAATGCATTAATGCAAGGACTCTCTCGGGCTGACGACTGCTGAACAAGTGGGAAATGTCAACGGCGGATGGTCAAGCTTGCAGCGGGACACAGGTTGACAACATGCACGAGAACGGTGGCCTATATGGGGAGCTCCTCGCTCAACACGCACAGCATCACAGAAGTCAGACAGCCGCGGGCAATCGTGGGTGCCACTCTGGGAATCTCAGCAGCCGGCTTGTCATCGACAGGTGGGGACTCACCTCTTCTGTTTGGCTGAACCCCGGGGACAGCTCTGGGCCTTGCTCAGTGCTTCCTGAGTCTGGTACGATAATGTGTGCCATGGAACTGTCACAGGTGCTAATTCTCCCATCTGCGCCCTGTGGAGAAAAGAATCAACTCGGCTCTACCTTGCTGCCAGGAGGGGCCTCCTCCTCATCTGCTCCCTTACTCTGCTCCCAGGGAAGTCAGGTGTGTCATTTTTAATGGTTTTTTTTTTTAACCTTATTATTTGTATATGTGTGCATATACCTGTGTGAGTTTATGTCAACCATAAACATATAGGATCCTGTCTCAAAACAAAACAAAACACAAGGGCAGACTAGGCAAGGAAAGGCAACACTCCATGAATAGCCACACAGTATTGACTTAAAAATTACTGACTTTTTTTAAGTGTCCTCAATATACTCATGACTGATACATGAGGTAACACATGTGAATGAACTTGATTTGTCTATGTCATGATGAACCCGTGCTGTATGTCCTAAATGTGTACAATACTGTCAAAAATGCAGAAGCATTTCCTGATCTAATCATTCTTTGTAATGAATCCTCTGATTTTCTATCTCTTACTTTTAGTCTTCATATGGGCCATTCTGAGGGCTTGGGGGTGCTGAGGGCAAAGTGAACAGAGAGGAGGATGGGAAGAAAGCTCAGGCACTAAGGTGCTGACAACCCTGTGGTTACCTGCACAATGGTGGCGGAGGAGGAGGAGGATGCCCCATCCCCCTCCAGATCCTTGCAGTGCTTCCCCAGAAGAGACCAGGATGCAGATGGTGGCTCTGTCCTCCCATGTCCGTCCTAAGACAGTGCTCAATTGGTTAGCAAAGAGAAATATTTCCTTCTCGTAACTCTCTAGCTACTCAGCTCCTCCAGACAAGACTCGGCCTCCCGGAAACTGCCACAGCTCTTACTCTCCCTCTACCCCACATCCCTTGGATTCCTTGCACTAACTCATGTCTCCAAATGTGAATGCTTTTCTTGAGCCTAAAAAAAAAAAAATCTGCAGTTTTCTTTACTAAAGAGTGACAAGTTCACGTCCCACACTGGGGATTTATAAACAGCTGTTTTAGAATTTAATCTGCTTCGATAAATGGATGATATATGCCTGTTAGGTGTAAAGAAAAAAAAAACTGCCCAAACCCACTAACTGCAGGAAGACAAGTTAAACCAAGGGTTTGGCTCAGTGATTAAGTTCTTGTCTAACACGTGATAGGTTAATCTGGAACTAAATCCACAATACTGCAAAATGAATGAATAAATGAGTACAGAAAGATGAAAAAAAGTCTCACCATCATCATACTTAAGATGGTGGCTTTTAGTCAAATGGCTGGAAAATGCCCAGTCCTGGGAAGCATGTGGAGGCACAAACTCATGGATGCTGTTTGGAATTATAAATGGGAAAACAGCACAGAGGCATCTGAAAAAACATAACTGTAACACCACATGCTTCCGCCATTCCACCACAGGCCATATGCCCAGAGGAGATGAGGCTGGTACGTAGCAGAGATGTCTGTACACTTGTGTTCATTGTGGGATTATTCACAACAGCAAGTCATGGAATCAACCTCAGGGCCAGTCAATAAATGACCGGTTAATGAAAATGTGTATCGGCAAAGTGTGTTGGTGCATTCAGTCCCAGCACTTGTGAGGCAGAGGCAGTTGGCCTTGTCTACAAAGTGAGTTCCAGGCCAGCCAGGGCTACGTAGTGAGAGCGTGTCTGAACAGCAAAGCAAGCCAAAATGTGGTGGGTATGCCCAATAGAATACCATTTCACCATTAAAGAAACCAAAAAAACCAAAACCAAAAACCCCCTGGGGATTCTGTCGTCTGTAGTGACACAGTTGAACCAGAGAATATTAGCTTAAGTGAAATAACTAAACCCAGCACAGGACCACAAACAGGACGTGACATCACCTAGATATCAAGCATAACAAAGATGAACTTGTCAAGACACAACATGAAACAGGGCACAGTGGTAGATAGAGGGGGGTTAGAAAGACATTGAGCAGGGATACAAATTTTCAGATAATGACCAAGAGATGCAGTAGATGTCATATATACTTGAAAATTGCTTAGACAGGGGCTAAATGTTATTTCTTATCACACAAAAATGAGTTTGTATGGAGATCCATGTCAATTAGCAGCATTAGGCACTCTGTGTGTGTATGGAATAATGCCATGCTTTGGTTATAAAATCTTGTAACTGTTACATGACAGAAACAACCCTGCAACTTGATGAATATGTATTTTTGTTGCTGTTAGAGGCAAACAAATTCTCTAAGTGGATCAACTCAGAAGCAGGTAAATGCCTGAAATGGAAACGTGTGTGTGTGTGTGTGTGTGTGTGTGTGTGTGTGTGTCTTCTTTGCTTGGACCCTGGATCCTCAGACTGTGAATTGAGGTCGTCTGGTGGCCAGAGCACAAAGCAAACTGTCACCCACAACCCTCCAACTCCATGCTCTAGTGACACTCAATAGGACAAAGTATTTACTCGGTGTGACAATGGAGCCATGGAATAATCTACAAAATAAGCAAAAAATTGTCTTGTGGTTACACCTGACTCACCACAAGCTGCAGCAAGCTTCATCTTTGAGCTTAAGCAGTGTGATTCCTTAGTGTTACAAGCATGAGATGGAAATTGGTACCAAGAAGGTCACGCTGCTTTCAACCAGTTACAAGGAAGCAGTAAGAATCAGGTATATTAGTGGCAAACACAACTCATGTCCTTGACAATACTAATCTAAAACAAAAACATGTTTCAAACGTGTCTCAAACATGCAAAACAGTTATCGGCTACAAACCACACCAAAGCCAATACTCTCAAAGCCCCAGAGGAAGAATTCAGAAGTCGGTGTCTGACAGAGGATTCCTTTACACCAACCAGCCCCTTTCCTCCGGGGCAAAGTGGGCTTAGATGAACTTAACTATAATAGTAACTGACTTAGCACTTCAGTCTCCATTTAAAAAGTTTTAAACAATTAACATTGACTTTAAAAGCCTTAGGTTTCCATGTGTTTTTCTATGACATACATTTAGAGATCTGGTCCTAGCCATGTCCTATGTATGTTCCCTCCCCATCCCTACACACAGATAATTTTAAAATATTAAGTCTTTTTTTTTTAAAGGAGAAAAAGGTTTTCCTTACTTCACTCTTCACGGAGCTTTCTTCTGCCTCCTCCTTGACCACCGGCAGGAAAGACATGGAGTTTGCTCTGCACAGCTGTAAGGCACGGCACAAGAGCACCTGCAGTCAGGCTGTGGACCAGCATCGAACCCTGGCCTGGTTGCATTTTTGTCCAATGTGTCCACCCACGCCCATGCCCAAAGTTCCTGGGCCTGGTGCCTTTCAGTTCTTCCAGCAAAGCCTTGCTGGTGAAGTCTCATTTGCATGATCCTCACAGCCCCACCTCCGAACAGTAGGAGTGCTCTTCCCTGCTGTGGACTCTGAGTGGTCTCAGGAGCTGGACCATTCTGAGTCTGCAATAGGGCGACTCTTCTAAGACAGATACTTCAAAGGCGGTTCCCTCCCATCTGTTCTGGGAATGTCATAAGCCTGTCTTTAACTCAGGTGTAAGAATTCTGGGTTGGGTCCAGAGCAGACACACCCAGAGGATTTGTGCTCAGTAGTAAACAACCTCAAGTGGAATATTTCCACTTTAAAAAAAAAATTCCTTTGCTGGCCCCTGGAATGTGGGGCCAGAATTAAGTGAAAGCCACGCCTACCTTCCTTTCTGAAGCATCCCTCTCTGCCACCGTGCCCTCTGCCACGCCTGCCGAGTGCTGATCTACTTCTGGCTGGTCTTGCTTCAGGTGCTCATGAAGGTTCAGGACAGCAGTCTTCAAATCCACTAACAGATCCTCCTTTTTCTGGTTTAGATTCAGAATCTGCCTTTCCAACCCTTCCATCTCTCCCTGTTCAGAAAGAGTTGTGGGCATTTGAGAGAAATCAGAGTGGCTTTTGGATGCTCCCAGGGACCAGCTTCCTTCAGTACAAGGGATGCTTACTGCCCTGGTCCAAGGCTACTGGACCCAGAAGCTACTTCACAGACCTTGTAAAGCAGAGGATCTGGGGGTTGAACAAAGTGTGGGAACTCGTAACAAGGTCCACAGGTGACTGATGTGCAGTCAGGGTGGGGAGCCAGTGCCATAGCTGCTAACCACAGGACTCACAGAACCAGATTCCCAGGGCCAAGCACCCAGAGCCTGTAGTCTGATGAACACATACTTCCCACTTTGTGCTCAGAATATTGCAAGTACCTGTGTCCATGTTTCCCCAGGAGATTATTAAGATTATTATTATACACAAGTAAGTTTTCTTAGATATGGGAAAGCCCACCCTCTGCCCATTAGGATGATGAAATTATGGGATCTTAGGTTTCCTAGGAATTGTGGGTGACAGTTACCCTGACTCTCTAGCGCCCTTTGCCTGACAGCCTCTTCAGAAAACTTGACTGTCCATGGTTGGGTGGTAGCTCCAGCAGCAGAGTGCTTGCTTGCATGTGACTCCTAATTTCATCTCAAGAAATAGACACTTATATAAACATGTTTTTAATGTATTCCTTAACATCCCTCTCTGGTCAATATTCTTAAATTCACTAAATTGTGTAAGTATCTATATGTATGGATGTGTGTGCACATGAGTGCCGTAGGTCAACCTCAGAACTATCCATCCTTACACACACACACACACACACACACACACACACACACACACACACACACACACACACAGTCTTACTAGCCCTGACTGGCTTGGAGTTTGCTATGTAGACCAAGCTAGCCTCAGACTCAGAGATCTGGTTGGCTCTTCCTTCTGGGTGCCAGGACTAAAAACATGTGCTACCACACCTAGCCCATCTATTTTGTTTTTTGAAACAGGGTCTTACTTGCTAGAACCCAACAAGTAAATGATGCAGACTGACCACCAAGTCCACTGCCTGCCTTGTCACCCCAGGGCTGAAGGTACAAGCATGTGTCACACACTGTTTTTTTTTTTTTTTTTTTTTTTGGAGGGGGGAGGCTTTCTTCTGGGGATTGAAATGTAACTCAGCAAGCACGGTCACCAACTGAGCTGCCTCCCTAGTCCCCAAGCCATTAGATTTTTTTATACTCAAAAAAGTAACATGTTGCTATGAACAAGAGAGGGTTCTGATGCCTGGAGTGAAAAGGCAATTTTTGCCAGACTGCAGCTAGTGTGGCAGGGCTACCATTGGGCTTTCCTATGGCTCCTGGGTTCTGGCGCTCACTGTTAATTCTATCTGCAAGAAAAATTCTCATCTGGCTGAGTTAGTTCTGAGTTGACTATGTCTCATGTTCCACTTTCAATAGACACTAAATTTCAATAGGAGATGGCCCCCAACAAAAGCAGTACCACCGCTTTATCCATTGGGGTAAACTCAGGAAACCAGCAACCAGCGACATGTAGGCCGGTAGACACTGTACCACCATCTGCACTGTGACATCCATACTACTCTGGGAGCCTCTCGTGGGGTCCGGAGCTGAGGGACACTGTCCCTGAGGTCAGTATCATTGCCACGATGCTACCGAAATGTTACCGGCTGTTTTCACTGTGTTGGTACTTAGACTGAGGGCACAAACGGATTAGTGGCAAACCCACAGGCATCTTTTATGAATCAAGGTCGGTGACACCAATTATTTATGGTAGGTGAAGCTTGCCAATCCCATCTAAGAATGTAATTGATGAAGACATATAGGCTGACGATTAGTGGTAGAGTACTTGCCTAGCAAGCCCTGTGTTCAGTCCCCACATTGCATGCCCCAAACACATCAATCTGTAAATGACCCAGCATGACGTGATAAGGTCATGACGTGATGTGTCAGACGATACAGCACTGTCACAGTGCATGGAGGGACCAAAATTAAGACTGAAAAATCCATCGACAAGGCCTTAGATCCCACTCACGGTTAGCCCTAGCTTGCCATTTGGTGAGTTTTACTGTAGGGCTGTGCTTTTAGGTTTTTGTTTTTAAATGCCCACGAAACTGTGGCACACGCCTTTAATCCCAGCACTCAGGAAGGCAGATACAGAGGCAAGCAGAACTGGTCTACACAGTGTGATCTATTGCTAGCATCCCTTCTAAAAGGTTGATCAGCAATTGGAAGTCTCATGGATATCTTTTCCACTTCATGGATATCACACTTACACTAAGTCCTCTGGGAAAGGAAGAACTTTACTTTTTCTTAGGTCAGTTCTATTTGTCTCTTCTTTCCTGATTCACACCTATTGCCAGCCAGATGCTCCATCCTGATGGTCCTTCAGGGCTCATAAGGGCCATCGAAGAAACGTGTGTGTGTGTGTGTGTGTGTGTGTGTGTGTGTGTGTGTGTGGTGTGATGAGCCCCAAAGACTTAGTCTATGTGTGAGTTCCTTTATTTGTACTTATGCACCATAAGCTCTTTGAAGTCCTGAGATTTTAAGTATTTGTAGAAACTTGGTCCCCTCACCCCACAGAGCTGCTCCCACTGGATCTGCATTCTCAATTCAGCAGTAATGGGCTGTGCCACCCGGATCTCTCATACTTCACGTTTTATGTTAAGCAAGTGACCCTCAGTCTCCCAGCTAGTAAAGGCCTGGGAGTTCTGAGCACCACATTAACTGCCTGCCTGTGTAAGTTGTCAGGAAAATCAGATGTCAAGAAAAATAGGCAGCTTTCATGGCCTTGGCCTCTGTCACACCATTTCAATACAGACGTACCAATATAAAAACAAAGCCTGAAAAGGCTCTATCCAGAGAGATTTATGGCACTAAAAATGCAGTTCTTTATTATATCAATATTCAGAGTTTTACTACCGCTCAAGTCCAGCCTACCTACTCTACCCAACCCCCCACAGCAGCATACTGGGCAGAGAAAATGCAAACCAAGGCACGCCATGCTTACAATGTGGGCACCCAAGAAGCCCCACATGAGGACTCAAAAGCAAAGACCTACCCAGTTTCTGTAGCTAGATCTCAAGTCCAGGGGTTACAATGGCAAATTAGTGACGCCATCCAACCACGGTGTTACAAAATAAGAATGAAAAGAACATTGATGCAGCTGGGAAAAAGATCTCAGGCACAACACTGCAATACTACACCAGACTCTAGACACTAAGGGTGAAGTATGAGTTCACGGGATGGGTGGACAGAGGAATGGATGAGACATACCTGTAATGACGGAAGGTCAGCCACTTGGTCCTGTGACATACGTTCAGGGGAGAACTCAGCCGAGAAGTTAGTTAGTATCTGCTTCAGATGGTCTATTTCTTCATCACATTCAGCGGTCTGCTTTATGACAACCTATAGAAGAACAGTCACTGTTACCACCTAAGTCACACACAGGCCATTTCTATCATCCACCCCATCTCAAGTGTGACTATACACCCATGAGGATTTCAATAGGAAACAGACGCTTTTTTAAAATAAAAAACTGTATTATTATTTTGTATCTATTTGAGCATATACAGGAGCAGGAGCTGAACTGGCAGAGGTCAAAGTTCAACTTGCAGGCATGATTTCTTTTTTTCCACCACATGTAGCCTTGGGTCAAACATAGGCTGCCAGACAGAGCAAGCAAGTGCCTTTCCCTGCTGAGTCACCTTGTGGGTCCCTAAAATATTCCTGTAATATATTTGTTTTCTAAATTAACAAAATCTCCAAATATAGATATATTCTATATCCCAGATATTACCTGAATTTATATTTAAAACCTAAATGGCAAAGTTTGCCACACTGGAGCCTAATTTTTACAATTCACTAGACTCCAGGGCACCTCAATGTTTGAGACACAAGTCGAATTAAACACTTCTTTGTTCTAATGTATTTCTTTCTTTTTTAAAATAAATTTCATTTATTTATATATGCATGTTTCTAATGTATGAGTCTTCTGTCTACATATATGTCCACATGACAGAAGAGGCATCAGATCCCATTAGAGATGGTTGTGAGCCACCATGTGGTTGCTGGGAATTGGACTCAGGACCTCTGGAAGAACAGCCAGTGCTCTTAACCTCTGAGCCATCTCTCCAGCCCCACTCTTATGTATTCGGGGAAACATTTTATAGTATGCTAACGAAGTTTCTAAGTCTTATGAGATTACTGGTATGTCATATACACCATTGAAGAAAGTTCCGGAACTAAGTGTGTGCACGCGCACAGACACGTGTGTTCCTTCCATCTTTCTGTGGGTTCTAGGGATCAATCTCAGGTCACCAGGCTTGCAAGGCAAGCTCCTTTACCTACTGAACCATCCTGCCAACCCACCATGCTATATGATAAGCATGTGTCACGTTCCACGTACAGTGGTAGCGGGCTTCATCCTGAACACACAGTCCATGTTATTTGACATTATGGTGAACTTCTCCAATCCAGAAACCCTCCCTGCCACCCTTGAGAGTCATGCACATTTCATGAGTAACAGTCAGAAGCTTCCAGAGCCCTGTGAGTCTGAAGAATGAGACAAAGCTAAGCAGAACATGCCATGGACTGTAATGTTCAGGGAAGAAAGCTCAGATTTATTTGTAGACTAAATGAAACAGTCAAAGTTTGATCAAGTATTAAAAACAAAAACAGACTTCAATAGCAAAGTCTTAGTATTTCTCTGGTGTGCTTCATATTGAAGCAAAATATCTTTTGAAATGACACTGGTTCTGCCTACACATAATCCTTCTTGGTATTTAAATAAAATATTTAACCAAATAGCTCTGCTGACTAGGAATGAGTAGCTATATTCACTGCACATGCCTTTCCCCAGCCTGCAGAAATGAACGACATTCTTTATGCCCCATAAAAGTCATTTGCCTTATTTTCCACAGTAGGGGGACTTGTCCCACTCAAGTGGGAACTAAAGGAAATGTCCCATATTCCAATATTTTCATTACCAATAGCTTACTTGCTCTGAAATATATGAGGGGCACATGTGATTCCAACCCACATAGTAAGATGGAAAATGTTCACAGCACAGTTTGATGCCTAACATGACAAAAAAAATTACATATATATATATACATATACATACATACATACATACATACATACATACATACATACATACATACATACATACATACATACATATATATATATATATATATATATATATATATATATATATATAATGTCCTTTCTCTTCTTAAAGAGATTTCTTTAAAGCACAGTTAGGGTTATTTTTCTTTCCCGACCAAGGCTCAGTAAGATAGAAGAGATTAAAAATGATCCACCAAATTTGATACTTTTTACTTCACTTACTGAGTATTTTTTTAAAAGGTACAGTGAATGCTAGGTCACTTTCCCCTCTGTTAGTATTGGGCGAAAAATGACACCAGTTGATTAGTAGCCACGTCAGAGGCCAGAGGATTGTTAAGCCTCAAATTAGGGAGAATCGGGTCCCCCACCTTTAGAACAGGATGTTCACATTAGTGCAAGAGGAGTTTTAGAAGAAGATACAGCCCTTTCTGGAGCAAGAGACACGGTTTCTGCACAGTGTGAAGAGGAGTTCAAGGGTCTTTTAACAATTTTTGTTGGCCTAGGAATATAAACTCTGATGGCTCTGGCTTGAGACTGGTGGAGTAATAAAACTTACAGAGGATGGGGAACCCTCCTAGAGGGATGGGAAGATGTTATCAGAACATACTGATCCCCAGGATGGAAAAACACCAGAAGATTCTAGAACTAAAATTCCTGCCTCATTGCACAGGAACTAACCCTGACACAAGGTAATTTTGGTCCTCCATTGACTCTTTGGACGGACACAGGTCTCCCTGAGATGGTAAATGGCCCGGGGGTACCTGTGCCTGGTGTTGGGGAATACACTGGGCATTTAATCCACAGTAAGAGTGATTGAAGTGGACAAGGAGAACACTACGTGTTGCATACTTAACGGGTCTGCAGTCTCCCAGAGGCCGAAGTGCCTCGATTAGGTTTGTATTCTCTTTTCCTTGTTTCACACACAGAGGTCCTTACCAGCAGAACTAACAAATGCTAATGTTCTCAACCAGAGCAAAGGTAGAAAACATAGAGGTGAGGGAGGGAAGCTTATTTACTTATTGAAACTAAATGCCACCTCTTGAACAACTGCTTTCAATTAAACTTGAAGACTACAAAGGATAGTTTTAGTTTTTGTTTGTCAACTTGACACAAGCCTGGGTCATCTGGGAAGAGGGGACCTCCATCAGACTCACCCATAGGTAAGTCTATTGGGCATTTTCTTGGTTGACGCTTCATGTGGGAGGGCACAGTCTATAGGGAGCAGTGCCACTCATGGATAACATAAGAAACGTGGCTGAGCAAGCCAGTAAGTAGTATCTCCTCTATGGCTTCTGCTTCAGCTCTTGCTTCCAGGTTCCTGCCTAGGCTTTCCTCAGTGAACTATGACCCAGGATATGCAAAGCTAAGTAAACCTTTCCTCCCCAAGCTCTTTATCCCAGCAATTGAAGCCAAAGGACAAGAAGAATGCAGCCAACTTTTACTGGACATTTTTGTACACTAAGTTGACTCTTGTTATAAGCCGCTCACCTTCAGTAACTCGTTTTGTTCCTGAGTCACATTTTCCAAGAGTTTCACATCTTGTAAAAGCTGGTTTGTCCTCTGAAACACAGGCAGGGGTTTGCTTCCTGTCTGGGGTAGCTTCAGTTCCACTTGGTAAGTCATTATCTCAGCAATGGTCTTTTTCATGGGATGGATGTTTTCAAGTATGACCTTAACAGCAGCAAGGAAGTCCAGTACAGAAATGAAAACAGAAACAAAAACAAATAAACAAACACCCCCAAAAGCCAATGCAAATTTACTTAGTGCAAATTAAAATTTATAATTTATTACTGGTCTTTAATATGCAATTTCAATTAAAATGCTTTATCTTTAATTGCGAGTATATGCAAGTGCTAGAAACCCAACTCAGGCCCTCTGCAAGAGCAATACGCTCCTAACCAGTGACATCTCTCCAGCTCTGTAGTTTTAATTTCCTGAATTCAGATTTGAGGTATGGTAGTGGTTAAGGGTCTTAGGAAAGAATGTTTGGGGAAGGACTAACTTTCTAAACACTATATATCATCATTCAAACAACCGGTTCCTAACTCCCTCCCCTCTCTTCTCAATATGGGAATGTGACTTAGTTCTATATTCTGTCACTAGATAGGTCCTGAATCTTCCAAAGCAACTGAACACAAGTATCTGGTCAAATTAAACATTATTACCCACTTCAAAGCTAATGACTTCATTTCACCCTACAAGGGAAGTACTCCAACCTCCATTCCACAGGCAAGGAAACTAGGTTCCCAGCAGGAAGCCCCAATTAGGTTTAGACAGCGTGGCAGGAAGATTAGAACTCAGGTCTGCCTGATCCCAAAGTGCCTGCTGGAGATCACAAGTCTGTATATTTGCTGAGATACTGTGTGTGGTTCTTCATTAATTGTAACTTAGCTAATGGCCTCAGTACTGAGAGGGGGGGGGGTGGGCAAAAATCCAGGAAATATTCAAAGCCAGTAAACATGATTGCTTGGATCAGAAACTCCACACTGGCTCACAAAAGTGCTCAAGGTCTTGGGAGGACACAGCTTAAATGATAGAGCAACCTACAGAAAAACTACTATTGCACAAGGAATGCCAGAAATAAGATTTAAATGGTTTTCATGGAGCTGTGACTAAGAGCACTGGCTGTTCTCCCACCTAGGTTCAATTTCCAGCACCTACATGGTAGTTCGTTCCCAGGGGATCCTACACCACCTTCTGGCCCCCAAAGGGCACTCTGTGCATGTGATACTTAGACATGTTTGGGAAAACACTCATATCATTCAATAATTAATAACACAAAAATATATCTTCATATATATATTTACAGCTAATCCCAATTCCAACTGTATTACTCTAACGGATCCAACACATTGGATCAAACTCTATGGTTATATATTTTTAGGTAGACAGTAAGTATTATTAAAAAAAATGATAAAAAATAATTCATCCAAACCTCCCCATGCTTGAGATGTTCTTCGGGTGGAAAATCAAATATTTCTTTGGATAACAGGATAGCCTTGATCTTTGCAACCTTTTTCTCCATTGCTTTAACTTCAGACTCAATCGCGACCACATCCTAGAGTGTAGACACAAGACAAGCTCCTGTATTCCACGCTGCACAGTAATAATCTGTAACTCACAGTACACTGTTACCCTCCACTCTCAGAGCTAACCAAAGGGTGTTTGCCACCTATTCCGCTTAATAGCTACGTTTCACACACATAGGTGATTGTATGGCTTTTGATAGAAAGCATTAGTCTAACCTGAAATAGGAAGCATTGTGGAAGCCAGGTGTGGTGCCACACATATGTCTGCGAGTTCGAGGCCAGCCTGGTCTATAGAGCAAGTTCCAGGACAGCCATGACTCTTTTACATAGAAAAACCTTGTCTTGAAAAAAATTAAAAAAAAAAAAACACAAAACAAAAAGGCACTGTGGAGTCAAACAATTATTGGGTCACTTTTCAGTTGCTCAGGAGAACAAAGGTTGGCGGGCTTCCAAGCCAGCTTCTAAAATAAACTCTTGAGTATCTACGAATATCTTTAAATTTATCTTTGGAATGTGTTTAAATATGTAAACACAAGTAGGTCTGGCATTTTGGAAATTCTCATTATTTTAAGTAGAAAAAAAGAAGATAAAGTCCCCCTTAAACTAACAGCCAGAAGCTGGAAAAGTGCCTGGGTTTTCTTACCAACCCCGTAAGGAGCTCCTGCAGAGCAGAGTGCTGCTGAGAGATGTCATAACCTACTCAGATGATTTTCAACACTAAATCTCTTGTCTAACGGTTAATTTTCTCAGCGTCAACGTCCGTAACTGGGCCAAGAATCTTAAATGAAATTCTAGAAGAAAAAGTTGAAATATGTGGGGGACACCCACATGGTGACGTGCTCTGAGCACCGAGAGCACTTGGGTCTGGGCTTAGAGGTCAGAACAGATCGGACATGATGATAAGGGTGCAGTTGACAAGAGAGGCTTTGAAAATGACTGAGAAAGGCTGAAGGCTTAGGATTATAGCAGCTGGGGTTATTCAATACTGAAGAAAATGCTAGCGCTGGAAGTAACAGCGTTAAAGTACAGTAATTACTTATAGAAACATAGCTAAATTATGACAAATGAAATTACATTAAAATGTACTTCTTCTTCCTAGTATTATTATTATTATTGGGTTTTTTACTCTTGTGTAGCCTTGGCTATCCTAGAACTCACTCTATAAAACAGTCTAGCCTCAAATTCATAGAGATCCACCTGCCTCTGGCTCCCAAATACTGTGATCAAAGGCGTGTGCCACCATCACCCAGCTTAAAATATATTTTTTTTACCTACCATTTAAGAATCTATACCAAACTATAAAATGCATTGTAAAGTCATTTCCTTCAAAGATCACAGAAGCATGCTACCACGGCTTCCATAACTAAGAACTGACCCCAGTGAAAAAAAAGTACTGACAAAAAAATGTATAATTTTAAGCAAAAAATGTTTAAAATCTGTACATTTATCTTTGTTTTGTAAAATAAAGTTGTTTTATAAAAAAAAAAAAAAAAAAAAAAAAAAAAAAGAACTGACCCCAGGAATCGGGTCAGAGAAGAAAAATAGCATGCATATTTATCAGGATTTTTCCTACCCCAAACTAGATCACTTCTGAGTGAAGGATAGGCATGTGACTCTTGCTGTTGTTGTACAAAGTAAAATGTAACCAAAGAAATAACAACAATTAAAAATGTATCTGCTTGGTGCTTTTGTAGGATTGAGGGGGTGATTCCTGGCAGATGTGCCAAATGAACAGTACACAGTACACAGGAACCCAGGGCTTTTTAGTCACTTACATCTGCCACCTGCTGGGCGTGTGGGAGGGCCTCCACTATCTGCTGCTGTAAAGCTGCTACCTGGTCACTTAACTCGTGGATGGTCTGGATTAAGTCATCCGTTTCAAAAATGATCGACAGGTCTTCTAGGTCGGTGAAAATTGAATGTAGAAGGCTGTGTTTCTGCTCAGAATCTTCCAGAGCCATCTAGATAAACAAGAAGGAGAGTCTGATAAAATCCATCAAGTACAGAACCAAGAGAATGTAATGAACCAGCATCACGGAAATCTGAAGTAGGTGCGGTGGTGTGTACCAGTACTCCTCCTACTGAGGAGTGGAAGCAGGAGGCTCAGAGATGCCATACCAAGTTCATAGTCGGCCTGGGCTTCACGAGACTGCCTCAAAAGATAAAATAAAAGGGGGGGGGGCTGGAAGTATAGAGAAGTCTCAGTGGGTAAGAGCACTTACTGCTCTTGTAGAGAATCCACTTCAGTTCCCAGCACCCACAGGGCTGCTCACCCTACTGTTAACTCCAGCTCTTGAGGATCTACTGCTCCCTGGTGGCCTCCACTGGCGTGTACACACAGTACACTTAGATACATGCAGGCAATATACTCATAAAAATAAATAACTCTTTAAAAAATGGTGACTCATAAAACTGACTTGAAATAGAAAGTTAATATGATCTAGTGATATAGAAAATTAGCCCAAGGTGTGTGTGTGTAATCAGGGATAAGGAACAAAAGGAATCACATGCAAGGACAAGAAAAGGAATAAGTGGGCAAAACCAGACAGCAGGTCTCATAGGACAAAAATGTGGCATCAAATCTCCACTGTCAGAAGAGACCGGTCCTCAAGAGAACACTATGCCACCTTAAATATATAAAGGACTCAGACCATCTTTGAGGTCCGGTTACTATGGAAACTTATGAAAGAACTCCTTAGTGACTCTTTCTCAGGACCTAATAATGAGAGGAAGAAAGCCTACCTTTATAATCCACCCAGTCAGTACCAGGCACCAGAAAACCCCTGGCAGCCATGGCCCCAAGAAGAGAAACACTTCCATTGGCTCTGTCCCTCTGACTGGCACAGAGAGGAATGCTTAGAAGGTCAGCATCTTCTGAGGCGTGGCATGTTAGACTCGACTTCTATTTCTAGTGCCAGGTAATAATAGTGCCTATTATACACGTAGTTGTGTATAATAAAACCAAAGACATTTATTTATACGGCTATGTTCCAGGCTCAGGCCTAGCACAGATGGGTTTCTGCTCACAGAACCACAAGGGTGCACCTGAGAGGCCATCTGGAGCACGGGGCTTTAGAAGGCCTCTCTCCTGACTGAGGAGAGGTTGTCAGTGGTTGCTGAGGGAGGAAGTATCACTTCCTTCACTGCAGTAACCTCTGACAAACTGCCCATGCTCCCATTAATACTGGGCATACTCAGGCTGGGTTGGTTTATTTTTTGTTTTAAAGACATAAATGTAGGACAGAACTTGCTGGAAGATGAAGATTTTCAATGTGAGAGTGAAGGGGTTGAAAAGAGCAATGGCGGGGAACATGACCAGGATCATTATATAATGCATGTATAGAAATGTCCAAGAGCAAACCAAAAATAAAGTCATATAAATGGGGCCTTGTACGTAGCTCAGAAGATTGGTTGTCTCCCCTGAATGAAACCCTGGCTTTGATCTCAGCTCCACACAAACAAGGTAATCTCCACACGGGGAAAGCAGAGAAGCAAAAGGATCCGAAGTTCAAGGTCAGCCTCACACTTGGCAAGTTCTAAGCCATGCTAGGACATAGGAGACATCCTACAGGTTTTCTTTCAGAGTCACTGAAGCTGCTGAGCTCAGTTCTCGGACACAGCACTGATGTTAGAACCAGAGGCCACTCTGGAGACCTGTTCCCACAACTCTATCAATATGATGGCTATATTCTTCAAGGCAGCAGGAGGATCTATGGTCTATTACTCAGAATCCTTGGAGTTGAGTGCGTGTGACAGGTGGTGCATTCGTAAGAATGACCATCTCATTGCCTTAGTCATGTGACATGACCTAATGGACAGCGTGGCTATCTCATCTCATTCATAAGATGGCCATCACATTGTCTGGGCCACGTGACATACAAAAATGAGCAATGTATGGTCAGTGATAAGGATGCATCTCAATATGGATGGCAAAAAGCCCAGCTGCTGCTGACCGGGTAGCCCCTCTTCACTCTGTCAGTCCTCAGACATGGTGGGAACATTGGAGGTCCTACCTGAAGGGTGCTGGCACGGTGACTCAGGGTCCTTGAAGAGTCATAGCAGGCAGGATTGGCCAGCAAACAACTGGTCTTTTCTATCCACACCTCTGTGCTCCTCAGAAGATCACTGTATTCTTCCATCTTGACCGTGGCCTGTGGGCAGGGAAGAAATGGAAAGCAAGCTTGTTGAAGGGTAATTACTGGGTTGGGAGCTAACTACTGTTGGTCACTGGCATTCCAGGCCTTTGGGTCTTTATCATGGCTGAGGACACAGGTCCACCGGCTCCAAGTGAAAAACCTTCCAACTTGTCCTCCACAGGTAAACGGGGTTTAAGGACTTCCTGTTAAAGCCTTGACAAAGGTTCCCACTCAGTGCTTCAAATAGCCCAGTCCTGAACACAGGGCTTGTGCTTTCTCCACAAGTTCACTCCCTGACCCTATCATATCCCATTTCAGGATCTTGTCCTGGCTGGATCACATTGGAGCTTGCCAAACACAGATACTATTTAAGGGTAGAGAAGGACCTTGTTCCCGAATGGCACATTGCGTGCTCGTGCCAGACTTCCCAGGCTCCGGAGGCAGCATGGCCTACATGCCCATTTCTGGGTCCTCATTTACCTCGGGAAACATGACTGCCTAGACTCCTGCTGACATCTCACTCTGCCACCTAGAGAAGGGGAGGAAGGGTGGCCACAACATGACACCAGTGGCTGCCTCTGACTGTCGCCCTTTGTTTGACTTTGTTTAAGCCCTCCGTGGAACCACCGTGCTGTGCGGCGGTCCGTTTTCATGGCCGCACCTTGTTGAGCTGCGAGGTTCTGGATTCTGCTCTCTGGGATACTTGCTGATGTTGCTGGAAAGGCACCATCAAGTTCTCCATCCATTCTTGAGCCTGTCCTGGGTCCTGCTCAACAAAGTCCTGAACCTCAGAGTCCAGCTCACTCAGCTTGGAATGCCAGAGGTCCAGCTCGTCCCATATTTTCTGGAGAAGGAAATGCTAAGTTAATTTAAATGAAAATGCCACGAGGGGGTAGTGACTGGTTTACACACGGCACTTGCGTTTGGCAACACCAAGACAACAGGGCACATCGGTTCATTCACAGTCGGCAACTGTTTGTTGTCTAACCTGGGACTCGCTTTCTAATTCTAACCAGATATACTTCAGTACAAGCGGGCTATCATAGGACAGGAAGACCTAGATGGTAACCAAGGATAATTAATAGTAGACAAAGTCCATTGAGCCCTAAATGAAGAAAGCCAGGAGGTCCACAAGAGGTTTTAAAAGGCTGTTTAATGGGGAAGTGATGATGTATTTATTCCTTAGTCTCAGCTCGTGGGAGACTAAAGCAAGACGATTTCCTAAGATCAGGAATTTTTGGCCAGCCTGGATGCCAGTGTGAATTCCATCTCCCAAAGCAAATACAAATAAAAATAAAAAGGGCAATTTAGATTTATCTGTCTGTGTATACATGGACAAGGACACATACATACATACACACATACACACACACATATATATACACACATATACACACATACATACATACATATATACATACACACATTCACACACACATATACACATACATATACACATACACACATACATACACACACATACATACACACATACACACATACACACATACACACATACATACACACATACATAAGACATAAGACAACTTAAAGTACAGAAATAAAATTAACAACAATGTCTACTGCATAGGAATTGGCAAAGTGTCAGAAAGTTCTCAGCATGCATTAGCTTTTGACAGCTGCTTGACTCAAGAAACTAATAGGTTGAATTCAAATCAGACCTTGTGTGGGCAGAGGGAGATTCCAAAAGTAAACTTTTCAAATCTCACCTAATAACTAGCTTGGGAAAACCAAACCTGACTTTCTAGGTCTGTTTCCACTGCTTAAGAACCAACCTTGGCTGGGTGGTGGTGGCACACACCTTTATTTATTTATTTATTTTTAACAACTTTATTTTAAAAAAACAAAGATAAATGTACAAATTTTAAGCATTTTTGCATAAAAGTATACGAATACATTTTTTGTCAGTGCTTGGTTTTTTTGTTTTTTGTTTTTTTTTTAAGGTTTGATAGGCCACACACCTTTAATCCCAGCACTTGGGAGGCAGAGGTAGGCAGTTCTCTGAGTTTGAGGCCAGCCTGATCCAAGGAGTGAGTTCCAGGATGAATTTACAGGCAGGGGTTAACTTGGGATGTGGACGTAGAATAATTCTCATCTACACTTTTACCTAAAAAATTATTTCCTAAGCAATTTCACAAGAGAAATAAGAGTAGATAGAGTTTTTGTGTTCCCATTTAACCTTGGCAATCTTAAGAAAAACTTACTAATTTTCAGTCCTAACCGATTCACTTTTCATTTCAGTCTTCCCACAGAAAGATCCTATTGTCTCTTTATTTGTGGGAATGCTATTTCCCAGTCTGAGGCTGTCAGGAGCCAGGGGCCAGTGCTGGTACATCAAATGCCAAGAATAATACTTTCAATGCACCTGAGCTTTCGAGCCTCTGTGACAACCTCTCTTTTCTGATGCTCCAGTGATCTGTTTAGGTGAGTGAGTGAGTGAATGAGTGTGTGTGTGTGTGTGTGTGTGTGTGTGTGTGTGTGTGTGATTGAAACGTCCCAAAGCCAAAGGAAGGGATCCTGACTTCACCTCTGGGACCCCTGCTCCTCTGCTGGTTCCGTTTGCCTGTCTATTCCATCCATCCATCCATCCATCCATCCATCCATCCATCCATCCATCCATCCAGAGAGACAGGACCTCAGTCCATGCTGGCCACACACTCCCTATGTAGCCAGGGATGACCCTGATACCTGTTCCCACTCTCTGAGTGCTCTGACTACAGGCATGTGCTACCATGCCCTGTTTTATGCTGTGCTGGGGCTCACATCCAGGGCTTTGTGTGCGCCAGACCAGCACTCTTACAGCTGAACCTCCTTAGCCCCACTTCCAGTTCTTGGAGCTTCAGATCTATCCAAAGGACTCATCTTGGGCTGACTGAGCAGTTCCTGTCTGGGATGTGGGGACAGGGGTGAGACAGAATACCACGTGCCGAAGCCACTTTAAGGGGGTACTGATATTACCTTCTGGATTTCATGAGCTTCCTCAATGTTTCTGCTTTTCTGTTGCAGCATTTTTTCAATACAGCGAAGCCCACTGTTAATGCTTTCTATTTTCCTCCTCATGACACTCGATGGTGAGCTCTTGGAGACTTCACTGCTCATCTGTGACAAGGCAGAAAGTCACAGTTGGTTTGTACAGTTTCAGCTCTCCACTCTGAATAGTACTCTCCCTTTTAACTTGAAAATGTTTGAACATGGAGTGGGAGGGGGCTCCAAACCATACTGTCATGGTATTAGTGACAGGCTAGAAAAGCAGACTAGCCTTTCTGTGTTGGTAGCAGTGTTTCCCGACCTTTTCAATATCATCTAGACGTATGTTCATTCAAATAAGTAAAACTTGTGTTATATTCGGAAGCCCTACTGGGGGGCTCTTTGAAGCATCAAATGACTCATAGAGAAGTTCTAAGAGAAAAGGCTTCCTTAGACATGCTGAACTTCATAAGAAAATCTTCCACACAGCTCTGTGTTGAACATGATCAACTTTATCCGTAGGCCAATTTAAAACAACTATAACCTCCATTTCCCTACTCAGCTAGGTAAAACCTCCTCAGACTATTTCTTAGGGACGGAGAACACTGGTTTTCTCTCTGCTGTTTCTACTGTGACTTCCTAGCAACCAGAACTCTGGCTATTGAGCACAACATTTTTTTTTTAATATAAATGATTTTCTTAAGAAATAACTACTTGTGCTAGGGAAGATTAAGAGTATTGAATATATTGTTTCTCCAAAGGCCTGGCCAGCCTGTTTACTTATTTTATGAGCTACTGTTGATAAGTAGCCGTAAGATATCACACAATACTATATACACAAGCTGATGCAGAAACTACACCAGTGCAGATAAGGGTGTATTTGTAGAAGTTGAAACCCAGGCTAATGGCTAACTCAGTGCTAAGGCCACACACTAAAGTGTTGGTAGAACTTGACCCTAGAAGCCTCCAGTTGGTTCTCAGTGGCAAGATCTTGTCATACTGTGAGCTGGTAATACCTTCATATTATATGTTTATTCACAGATCATAAACTGCAATAAAGATCACTATATTAAACATCGATTTAATATTTTAGCTTTGTTTTATGTGTAAGGGTATTTTTCTTCCTGTATGTATGCATACCACATAGGTGCCCAGTGCCTGAGGAGGCCAGAGGAAGGCATTAGATCTCTTGGAGCTGGAGAAAAAGATGGTCGTGAGACACCATGTCCTAGGGAATGGACCAGGGTTTTCTGCCAATAGCAAGTCTCTGGCCTCTAAACTCAGTTAAATCCTGTATACACTTTTTAAGTTAATTAATTTTTACTATGTAATACAGTACCAAACAATGAGGTTACCTGATATAACAGGGAGTCTCTTGATTGAAATTCATACTACCATTTAGACACGCAAGGCTAGATTATGATGCAGGGTAAGTAGTCATCTGAATTACAGACATGATACCGTATGTGGCTGTGGCCTGGACCCATGAACTTCCTTAAGACTCATGACACAGTCAAAATCGTTCCGTTTGTGAAAAACGTGTAAGTTCACCATGGAAAGCTTCACCATTAAACATGAGAGACTATTTTTTTTTTTAAATTATCAACTTGCTTGGTAGGAATTTTCACATAAAGTTATAAAAATATCACAGAGTTTCTTTCAAAATATTTGATAGTCTCAAAAAAAAAAAAATAACAATCCTTGAGCTAAGTTCCAATAGGTTAGTATATTAAATCAAAATATCTGTTCTAACATATTAGGAGATTGAGTGCTCATATACAAATCACATGTTCTGAGAAATACGCCACAGAATTTAGTTAGTGACACCTACTAGCATCTGAGGGGCTTGTTTGTTTCCTTTGTCTCACCTTGAAACCCAAGCAGGCCTCCAGTACACAGCACTCTCCTGCCTTAGCCTCTGGGGTGCTGACGGGACAGTGTGAGTTATCATAGCCAACACAAGCGTCTAAGGTTGAAATCTGATTCTTGGATGCATCTCTAGTTTATAAGAAAATCTATATAGCTCTATATCCATACAGTGGGTTGTACAGTATAACCAACTTTATTCTCAGGCCTCTTTAAAAACAAAGGTAATCTCCACTTGTCTACCTTCTAGGCAAAACAACCTCCTCCCCACAGCTACTTCTTAGAAACAGAGAGCCCTGTTTTTCTGCGTGATGTTTCTAGTGGCGGTCTGTTTTACTTATCAAAGGATGGGAATTTTAATCTTTAAAGACAAAACATAAAACCCTCCTGTGAACACGGAACCAAACACAGTTTTCTTCAGTTGATCTGAAATACCTAATAAATACTTGCTGAGTGAGCCTGTTTCCAGCACAGTGGAACAATACACACCCTTTCTTCAGGCCTGCACTCTAAGGTGAAAAGGTTTTCTCAGGATGCTTTGTGAGAACTACATCCACATCACCGTTAAACAGACACTGCATGCTAAAATGCTATCAAGTGAGCAATGAAATCTACAGTCCTGCCCTTGGCTGTTCTTTCACTGTTTGGGGGAAGTGTTTTTTAAAGCAAAATATTATACATGTCCCCAGTTATTAAAGATCTTTAGAATAAATAATAATGTAAAAACATAATAATAATAATAATAATAATAATAATAATAACAAGCCAAGTTAAAGATAACATGAACTATTAAAATGTAAAGGGGAAAACTAAGACAACTGGTGGGGGAAAAAAAAAGGAAAGATGATCTGAAACTCCGGTACCTACACACTTTATTTCTAGCTCCTTCATTTCACTACTCAATACGTGAACTACATAAAACCAAGCAGACTGAAAGTAGGAAAATTAAAAGTGACAATCAGAGGATATTTTCATATCCATTCACCCACCCTGATCACCACAGCACCACGCACATACACGTGCAAGCATGCACACATCGCACACATCCTCACTACCTTCTCGTCGGCATCTTCCAGGGCTCTCCTGCATTCTTCCACCTGGGATTCGATCTCCGCAGGGACTATGCTGTACATCTCGGAATACTTGATGCGCAGTTTTTCCATAATGCTCTCAAAAGTCAGCTTGCCTTTCTGAAGAATGCTCTGCAGCTCCTAAAACCATCAACAGAGTCTCAATACTTACAGGACCTGGGAAAAAGTTTAGCCATAAAGAAAAGTGAAAGTAGAATTCCAGAGTCCTCTCAATTTAAACAAGCCAGCTTTACATGACAAAACCTCCCTATTGATACAAGCAGATTAAGCCCTAGAGATAAGGGAGTTTAGTCAGACTAGTCTTGCTAATTCGTAAAAATTGAACTTAATAGCTCTTCATGGTGTCAGACTCTTGTGCCAGAAAAGACATCAGAAAAGCCTCTGCTTCTCCAGCATGTAGGATAGACTGCATCTCAGTAGCCTCCAATCAGCTAAAAAGTAACAAGTGGCCAGAAGTTTCAAAGGTTTTTCCGAGTTGTTATTAACTTGTTGCTATTTCTACTTCTTCCTACATTATCATCATAATGAGGCAAGGCCATCGAGAGACCCATGCTCAAAGCAAAAGTGTCTGTTTCATGTAATTAGACAGCCAGGCAGAGCCCTACTCCTTTCAAAAGGGAGGGTTCCAGTTCCTGGTAAAGAATGTAGGTTTCAGGAGATAAAAGCACTCGGAACAAATGGTCCATTGGCTGTGGCCTAGAAACAGAATCTGATCTTCGTTCTCCTGCAGCATTATAAAGGAGAAACTCATCTGTTTGGGAAAGCTTTCCAAAGATGGAGTGGAAAGCCTACTTATTGACTTTTCTGGGCTTTTGTGTTTTTTAGCTCTCTAGTGACTGCCCAGAGTCCCAACCCCAAGGAACAATTCCCATTCTCAACCCTGTGACATTACACCCAGCTCCTGGTCTCCATCCTCAGACACACCTAGAGAGGGAAAGCCAAAGAGTAATGTAGTACAGTCACAGGTAGGGCGGTTGGGGCAGCATCCTGTTCTTCCACCCAGGCTGGTGACAGCTCTCAGTCCACAACTACTGACTGAGACAATGGCTTTCCAGAGAAAACTTATGAGAGAGACAGGAGGCTTCCCTTGTCAACACTATAACCAAGGGCTGTGTGGTTAACAAGAGCATGAGACTTTGCATAAAGTCCCCACAGTCAGGACATGAGAGACTGATCAGTGGTTCAGCGTTTTGGCTGCTTTGGAGAGGACGTAGCTTCAGTTTCCAGCACTCATGTGGCAGCTCACAACCAGATGTATCTCTGGTTCTCCAAAAAGCACTCACACACACATAGCCATAGACAATAAAAAAAGAGAGAAGGATCAATGATAAAGCGTTCTTGTTCCTCTTGCAGAGGAGTTGAATTTGGCTCATAACCACCCGATACTCCAGTTCCAGGGCATCCAACCCCCTCTTCTAGCAGACATGGGCACCAAGCATACCTGTGGTACACATACATGCATACATTTAGGCAAAACACTCATATACATAAAATATTAAAATAAGTGTATCTTTAATAATTAAATTAAAATTTTTTAAAGTTCCCGGAGTTATTTTTTGTACTAAGAATAGGATGAAAGGTGACTCTGAAGAAATGTGCTCTCAAAATGATCTTCCATGTACGCATACCACCTCCCAGACTGAGATACCACATCCAAACAAAAGAAGCGAATTCTTCATCTGAGGGCCAAGGCCTCTGATCACCAAACACACTTGAAACATGGTTAAAAATGGGTCTTCGAAGCTCAGAGTGACCTGCCTCCCAGCATAGCTTGAATTCCTCTCCATTTGCTAACAATGCTCATCCTCCCCAACTCTGCACACGATGTGCGGCCTGTGCACCTACTTCCTTTTTCCCTGGACCACCCCTCCAGCTCTGGCTAATGAGCTATCTCTTCCATAGGGCTTGAACAGGAGACCATTCACTCTTGCTTACCTCAAACTGTTCTGCTCTCTCTGGATGGCCTTCTGACGCCAAGTTTGGGAAAGAAGTTGAGATCTGTTCAAATAAATGCTTTACATCTTTTATTTTCTTTATGAAAGAATGCCGTGCCTGGATTTCAGCCTGGACTGGTTCCTTATTCTTCTGAGCTGTCTGAAGAAGCCTGAAATTACAACAAAATAGAACTCATAAAGAATTCGAAAAAGAACATTTTCCTCCCTAGGTGAAAAGTACCAGTTTTTACTGATGTGTTGTCAAACATACATCAAATACAGTTTAATCAACAGAGTCCCCAAAATCCTCATTCCTGTCTCCTCTGCATGTTCCAACTCCCATCTCTAGCTTCCATCTGCCGCACATGATCCCAGATCCCAGATGAAGTGACAAGTGTCATCAGCCATGGATGGTCTCTTTAGAACAGACATCCCCTACCAGCTCATTTCTCTTCAGCTGACCCATTTCCGGAAGGGACAACTGTGCGTGTGGTGGTGGTGCCTTTGCCAAGAACTATCTGGTATCTGTTACGTGGTAACACAATAGAAATCTATACTTGGTCCCTGCTCTCCAGGTCTGCTCTTCTTGATTCCCTTACAGAAAGGAATACAATGAAATCACTTGTTTGACTTTCTCTTTTTGAAATGGCGCTTCATATGTAGTCCCGACTACCCTTGAACTTACTGCAGTCCTGTTCTTTTCACTCCCATAAATGCCGAGTTTATGGGTGTGTGTAATTACCTGGCCAAAAGTCTGTTCTCACACTTGACCTAAGGCCTTATTCCTGAGACAGAGCTCTTGTACTAAGCAAGTCTCTTGGTGAACTTCTGGATAGCCTCACAGGGTGAGACTGGAGGGCTGGGACTATCTGCATCACCCTCGTCCCTATCCCTACAGAGGGGAGATGACTAGAGGAGGCTGAGCTGACCACGTTTGCCTAATTGGTCAATGTATGTAGATTTATGTCAAGGCAATACATGATTGGACAGGGAGAAGAGGTGGAAAAAAGAAGAGGAAATGGAAGGGGAGGAGTCAGGGAAGAAAAGGGAAGAGGAGGAGCAAGAGGAGAAGGAGGGGAGGACAGAACGGGAACAAGAGGACAGTTCACAGAAAGCGAGAGGGATTTCTCAGGAGGAGAATAGAGAGTGAAGTGGTAAATCTGCCCAAAATAGACCACAGTTTGTTTTTCTAATTACTGAGTCCTGTTTTCATTGAATGGGTTTGAGTAAAAGAGGAAAATGCAACAAATTGGCTATTAGGTTGAAAAGGATATTGCAACAAATGTAGCCCTCAGGAGCATGGAAAGAGATAAGGTCCGAGAGTGTCCAGACTGCTAAACAAGAGATGTACGGCAGGGTCCTGTGTTGTGGGTGCCAGGGAAGCGGTCCCATTCTCACACCCCTTGACCCACGTATCTTTTCACATTGTTCTTTTTTTTTCATATACATACATACATACATACATACATACACACACACACACACATATATATATATATGAGCTGTCTTCAGACACACCAGTAGAGGGCATTGTATCCCATTTCAGATGGTTGTGAGCCACCATGTGGTTGCTGGGATTTGAACTCAGGACCTATGGAAGAGCAGGTCGTGCTCTTAGCCACTGAGCCATCTCTCCAGCCCTCCACATTGTTTTTTATTTGTATCCTTCATTATAGTTTTCATTGATGAATCAGCAAACCTCAGTGTTTCCCTGAGTTCTGTGAGCTACTAAGGAAGGTTCTGGAGGAAGTTCCAGTAGCCAGACAGTCAGAAGCATGGCTGACATCTTGTGGTTGGCCCCAGAAGCAGGGAAGCTTTGTGAAACTGAATGCTCAAAGTTTAGAATCTGGGCAGGTAGATCACATCAGAACTGCAGAGACTCAAGTGGATATCAGTTGAGACATGCTCAGTATGTGTGAGTGTGTATGCGCGCGCGCGCGCGTGTGTGTGTGTGTGTGTGTGTGTGTGTGTGTGTGTGTGTATAAGACCCTTGACATTGGATAGAGCTGTTGAGTGACCAAGAATGAAGAGGAAACCACTGCTTTCTTCCTACCATGAGCGTATTCACTGCTGTGGCTTTTACAATAAACACAATGGAATTAGATGGAACTTAAAGGATCTTTAAAGGGGTTCACTTAAACATATTATGGCATATCAACATCATATATACATTATACAGGTATGTTTTAAATTTGACAGTCAAAGGCATGGAAGACAAAAACAATCTTCTGGTCAGTGACTCAGCAGAAAACAGTATCAGAGTGAAAAGCAAGGAAGAGGGTGATTATGTTTTCTGCTTCATGGTGAGATTAAAGTAGACTTTCACATTGGTCTTTATAATTCCCCACAATCAAAATTTCCTATAGTCAACAGGTATTACCAAAATGAAAAACAATACACATTTGAGGGGAAAACTCTGCAAGCAATTCATAAAGTAATATCAAAACGGAAACTGTGTATTTCCATTATGACCATTGACTTCTGCCCCCTGGCTTGTGCCCACTGGTGCTGACTCTGTCGGCATTTGCTACTTTCTAAAAATACTTTTTAACTTTGAACAGAAGCCATCGAGATCATTTCCTTAATAATCAACCTCTTTGTAAATCTCACCTGTTGCACCGTTCTTGCATAGACCTAATCTCCTGAAGTGCTGGGATGGCTTCCACAGTCTCAGTGCCTTCGGGAATGTTCTGGATACTCCTTACACGCTGTAGAAGGAGGGCCAGCAGCAGCTGCTGCTTCTCCATGCTCTCCTCATGCTGGCACAGAGAGTCCAACAGCTGACAGAGTTCCTCTGTGGGAGCTGCATCCTTTGCTTTGGAAATTTCTGGAAGGTCCTCCTGAAGTGTCTCTAAAATTATTGCTTCTCGTTCAATCTAATTGAATGAATGACAACAAAGAGAAAGCATGAAGATTTTTGAGATCTGAAATCTACCTGGTGGTCATGGTTTTTGTATCTCCTCTCTTAAAGGTATTCCTAATGCCGTATCCTCTTTCAAACGCATTATTCGCTCAACACAGCCGGGAACATGAGTCCTCTAAGATCAAGACTCTTGCAGCTCCCATATACTGCCCACGTAGCCGTGTGATTCCAATGAGGAAATTGTGAACGGGCTGGGGAGAAGCTATTGACTAGAGTGATTTATTTCCCCTTGAGGCTTCTGTTGGTTTGAACAGTGTTCCCACGAGGTCTACATGAGGTGCTTGGAATGGTCCCACCACGAGAGGCTGGGCTACTGTTGGATGCGGAAATTTTCCTACAAGTCTCTTTGGCTTTACTTTGAATGTCTACATCCTGCTGTAAAACTAAGCCTGGCAATTCGCTATGAACCTGACGCTTGCCAAAGAGAGAGCCACTGGGACTACTGAACCAAGCTGTGTGTATCAGCCACTGGTGTGTAAAGAAACGTAGAAATACGTAACTTATTACAACGCCTACCTAGAAACTAGGAATTCTGCCAGTCTGGACTCAGAACAAAGACTTGGCAAACAGCCTCAAAGGCTCCTGAACAAGGTAGCTCTCTGCTCCCCACCCCCATGCCTTGCTACAAGACTGTTTATATCATTCTGCCCTCCTAACTCTATGTTCAAACAGTGGCCCACCTTGCCATTAAAAATGACCACACCAGACAACTGCACCTATGTTGTCATGCTGATTGACATGGTGAGCCAGGCTGTGGATGAACCAGAGGTGAGAAATAAATCCTATGAAGATGCAAGAGCTCCCACATCAATTATTATAAGCTCCCAGAGTCCCCAAAGCCCAAGGCATACTTCTTTCCCAGTGTGAAGGTCAAATTGGTCAATCTTTCAGTGGCAGACAAAGAGAGATGTCATGGGACAGGGTTTCTTGAATTGTGGAAGTAATATATGGTACACTTAAGACTACTGTTCAAATCCATTATCAATAATGCTTCTAGTGTTTGCTGGGAAGAAACCAAAGCATCAGGAACAGGATGTAGTATCTGCTACCCTGTCTTAGGTTCTATAAAAAAGTGGGGTCCCTAGTTGCTCTACTATACCTGGTGCAGAGGGAGGGCATAGCCTCCCTAAGAAGTTCATCTACAGAATATGTGCTTCCCACAGTATTAAACCATGCTACAACTGGAAACCAGGCAGGCTAGACCTGGACTAGAGGATGGGATAGATCATTTCACACCTTCCCACTTAAAAGCAGCAGGCTAAAAGGAACCGCAACTTAGACAGGAGACTAATGGTAGAGCTAAGGTTTCTAAAATTATTGGGGTTGAAAGACCCTTGTGTGTAACCCAGAATGCAGTGGGGCATCTGTCACTTGGTGAGATGGCCACAAATGGGTGACCGGCTACAAAGAGTATCAAACAGCTTCCCTTTTCTGTTTCCTTCCTCCCACCTGTGCCACTTTACAAAATTAACTACCTGCTGGCGAGCCTAGTTTCTGGGCAAAGTTGCTGTAAGGTTGAGACTGAGAGGAAAGGCCCAAGAGAGAATGGGTCTTACTGGCAGCCAGACAAACAAACACTCAATGGGCAGCTGTGAGTCCAGCCACTCAAAAGCATCCTGCTTGGGTATAAAAACAAACACCCAGCACATGGGGAAATGCTCGGAGATGATGGAAGTGCGCTACAATTTTATTCTGTTGGTAGTCATGTATTGATCAAAACTCAGCAAGCTTCATGCTAAATTGATATAGAAAGTCCCTGGGCCAAGTAAACAGAGTAATAGGTACCGGCCCTCACCCTTGGAAAGTCTCTGCACTCTCTGGTGACTTTTCTTGGACATACACGCGCACACACACACACACACACAGTAAAGGAGATTGTAAGTTTGGGGACCTGAAGAAGCAGGAATGAATGAGGAAGTAGTGTTGAGACCCAACAGTATGAGACGAAGTCAGCTTCCCATCCCCAGCCATCCCTAAAGAAATCACTTTGCTCCAGCACTAGACGCTCCATTGCACCAACACCCCCAAAGCATAAAACCATTATTCTAAAAGTTGGCTGTTCTAGCATCCTATCTGTTGTTGTGATAAAAACACTCTGGCCAAAACCAGCCTGGGAAAGGAAAGGGTTTGCTTTGTCTTACGAATTAGGGCCACAGTCCATCAGGGAAGGAAGAGGGCAGGGAACCAAGCTGCTTCCTCCTGAGCTCTCTGGCTACCCTCTGGCTCACTCCCAAGCTCAGCTTGCTGCCTGACACAGCCAGGGGCCTCAGCAGGCTGGGCTAGGCTCTCCTCATCGGGACAGTCCCTTCCAGACACCACCACAGCTCAGTGTGATCTGAAAAGTCCCTCCATTAAGGCTTACTCAGATGGCTGTTCTGTGTAAAGTGGGCAGCTGGAGCTAACTAGCACATCAACAATGATATCAAGTAATAATGATATCAGTATCAATGATCCTACCTTAAAAAAAAAATACCGTGTTTTGTTAAAAGAGAAAAGAGACAAATCAAAAGGTAAATTGAGTTTTATTTTGAAAATTTATAAAATGAACGTTTAATTTTAAAAAAAAAAAAAACCTACCTACTCAAATTGTTTAGTCCATAAAGATAGTGGATGGTTATATTACAACAATTTAAAAATGGATGATTTTTATTGGTTAGTTATCGTATGGTTAACTTTGACTGTCTACTTGACCGTATCTAGAAGCATGAGAGGCATGCCCATGAGGGTTTCTCTAGATGACATTAGTTAATAGAGGTGGACGTCCTATGCCAAGCATGTGGCACCATTCGCTGGGCTGGGGTCTTGAATCTAGACGAGCACCAGTATCCATCACTGTCTTCTTCCTGACTATGACGTCACCTGCCCCCAGGAGCCATGACACACTGGACTTGTGCACTCTGAGCCCAAACCTTTCACAGTGGCACAAAGATCCCAGCAGTGCTCGCAGCCTCTCGCATGGCTGAAGCCTCTCACATGGTCTTACTTAGGTACAGGGGTGGAACCTTTTTTATCGAGTGAGTAAGATCTTCAACTGCATTAAGGCCGGGATGCAGTTCAGTGGCAGAATGCTTTCCCAGCATGCACAGAGCTCTTGGTTTGCTCTCTAGTAACACACACATCCATACCAACACCCACCACCCACACAGTCACACATCAGCTGATACACGATACACGCTACCCCTTAACCTAGGCGCTTAGCAATTAAACACAATATGTAAGTTTCAATCCTCTTTTGTTGCCTATGAACTTGGGCAAGTGACTCAATACCATTGAGTCCTATTGACTTCCTACATTGTTGCTAAAACTTACTCTGGTGGGGGAGGGGCATGTGACCATGTACACCCTCCCCCCAGCCCCACCAGGTTCTAAGGGAAACCCCTTTCTCTTGAAGTCCCAATAACAAATCAAAGCATGGTGCCACAGGAGTTCACCCTGGGACCCACTGAGTTTATTGAGCTTACTTACAGAGCATGTGTGAAGGATTACTGACAGGAACCTGGCTGACCCCAAAGCAGCCAGTGCTGGACAGTCTTGACCCAACCTAGAGGATGGCTTCAGGATCACCACACAGAGAGAGCCCCTTCCCCTAGTCTTCCTAGCCCACACACTCTAGCTCCTCTTCTAGACAGGCCTGAGGACACTGGCCGGTAAGGTAGAAAAACAGAGAGGAGTGCCTGGATACTCTGGCGTGGGCTAAATGACCCTCTCTCCACTCGTTCCTTCCAGGAAGGAATGTCAACAGTCACACCTTTTCCTACCAGGAGGGAATTCCAACACTCCACAGGCAAAACAGCAATGGCCTCTAGCAAAGAGCACAGCTACCCCACATTGATGGTTTGGCAGCCTGTCTGAGGACCGCCCTTCACATGGATACAAGAGCTACAAGCCAAGAACACTGTAAGTGCTCACTTCAAGAGCTGTATTACTGTCATTGTATGGTTTTATTTGTGCTGGCCTTTGGAGAAAAAAAAAAATCACAGTTGTTGGGCCAGGAATAAAGCTCGGTTGGTAGGAAGCCCTGGCATTGGCATCGCACGAACCAGGTATGGTAATACACATCTGTAATCCCAGTGCTTGGGAGGTAGAGTGGAAAGATTAGAAGTGCAACGTCATCCTCGGTGACATAGTTTGTGATGAGCCTGGGCTCCAGGCCTGTTTGAGTAATTAGGAAGAATCAAATGAGTAAGATTGAAATTAATATGATAGGACTTCAAATGGCCATGAAACAGCGGTGTGAGGAGACAGTAAGAGCTTGGAACCCGCCAGGGTTTGGATCTGAACAAGCACTCCACCTCAGCACGTACCTACTGAGTGTCCATTAGGTACGGGCATAGCTGGGCTGCCCGGTTATAATTGTAAGGAAGACCCCTTAGTATGCATTCAATGACCCACAGAGGTTTGCCACACAGTCAGTCTACAGTCGGGGCTCTTGGGCCACTACTTAAAAAAAGAAGAAATATTAATCAGAGCCTCAGTTTCCCTAAGTATCAAATGGTAAAGGTAGTAACTTCCTACGGGCAAGGCAAGGATCCAGAGTCACATGTCTGAACTGGTTTCTCGGCATGGGGTAGGGGCTTGGTGATCAGTGTCATAGTGGACTGGCAGCCAGAATAATTGACAGTTTCTTAAGAGTTTGAACATCCAAGAGACTTCTCACTGATTAAGCCCCACCAGCACCGCTGAAATGGCACTGATTTCAAGAATATTAAGTTCTAAGCGGGTTAATGGGCTAGAGTTGACTATGGGTGATCCCCCACCAATTACATTCAAACTCATTACATGCCCGTCCTCAGAAAATTCACCCGAAATTTTGAAATGAAGAAAAGAAAATTTTCAATTCATGTTCTGATTTGTACCTCATTTATCCTTGGCACTATGGAAAGATTAACAAATACATGGTCTCCTGTGATTTTTCATTTTCCTTCTTAATATATGTCACGCACAAGTCCCAAAGCATACCTAAGCTATCAACTGGGACTGACAGGTGTCAGAGAGGTCTTCTGAGACGCTTTTCAGAAAGCATAGAATTCCATATTTTTAGGCCCACACTTGACAACCATAACTAATTTCCATACTTAACAATTGGAGCTGATTTCCAATTAGCCAGGTATCATGCAGATTACTCAGTTCTAACCTCTACTGTAATAAACATGAAGGCAGATATTTTTAAGGATGAACTCATCTTCACCATGAGGGATTTTAAAGCTTCACCAGCAAGTAGTCGCCTTTTTAGTAAGAACTGCCTAAGGGCTGACAAGCTGGCTTAGTGGGGAAAAGGTGCTTGCTGCGAAAACCTGAAGGCCTGGGTTTGATCCACCTCGCCTGCCTCACTGCGAGCTTCAGGGTTGCCGCTGGAAGGACTCACCTCCTCACTGATGAACTTCCACCCAGTCTTCAGCTCTCCACCCCACTCCTGCCACTCTCTGGCAGTGTCCAGCAAATCCAGCCACCTCTCCCGCAGAGCCGAGGCCACTCCAAGCACACGCATGGCATCGTGTTCTGTGCACTTGTATTTCAGGGGTCTGAGGATCTGATGGAGTTTCACCAAGTCTTCTTTGGTTGACAGGAGGTTAGATGTTAGTGCCTTATAAGGAGAGAACGATATGAATGATGAAGTCTGGCACAGTTAAGGACAATTTTTTGTTTGTTTGTTTGTTTAAATGTTTTATCTCAGGAGGTTGTCCTGGTTGGTCTCGAACTCAGAGATCCTTCTGCCTCTGCTTCCTGAGCCCTGATACTAAAGGTATGTGGCACCATGCTGGCCAGTTAATGATTTAAATATTCTTCAGCTATGACAGGATTCAACCTCCTTTGAAAGTCACTTAGGGCCAGGGTGATTTACGCCTTACATTCTGCAGGAAATGGAGGGTGAGTGTGTGGAAGGGTGAGGAACTTAAATAACCCAAAAGCAAACTTTTCAGAGTTAGAAGATTCACAAAGGTAAAGATTTTGCCAGGCCACATACAGTGTTTACTATACCAACCAGCAGCAATATTTAGGAGTTCTTTGTTCAGTTTCTTTTTGGTAGATGAATGGCCTCACCTAAATCACAGTGTCGAGCCAGAAGCGATGACTCCCACCTGTCATCCCAACATTCAGAAAGCAAAGGCGGAGAGATCATAAGTCCAAGATCAGCTCCACGGCATGACTCTGCCTCAAAAACAAATATGTAACTAAGAAGCCCAAATAGGGGCTGGAGAGATGGCTCAGCGGTTAAGAGCACTGCGTGCCTCTTCCAGAGGTCCTGAGTTGAAATCCCAGCAACCATATGGTGGCTCACAACTGTCTGTAATGGGATCTGATGCCCTCGTCTGGTGTGTCTGAAGACAGCAACAGTGTAGTCACATAAAATAAATACATCTTTAAAAAAAGAAAAAATAGGAAGGAAAAAGAAACCCAAGACATAACGACACAACAGCACCGATTCTAACAGATGAAAATAAGCAAAAATCCAAGTTGCTTTGCAAGTTGAAGATGTATCCAAGTCGGAGGGTGTTTGCCTACTGTGTGCACAAAAGTAAACCACACAAAAAGTAAAGCCAGGCATGTAGGCTCATGCCTGTGACCTCAATGCTTGAAGCAGAGGGAGAGTAGAGGCAGGAGAAACTTGGGATACAGGAGACTTTGTTTTAAATAAATAAGTAACTTAGCATTGGTACAGGAAATGATCAAAACTGGACAAATGCGGTGACTGTTCTGTCACGGATCCAGTAGCACACCTCAAAACATCAGGAAAGAGAAGGTTTAGAAAGGTGGTCCGCAGGACAGGATGCCAGGGGTGGGGAGTGGGGGTAGGGACTGCATCGTGGATCTGATCACCTGAAGGGGTCAGATCATCTCCCACCCTCAGCCCCCGGTGGGGACACTTTCACTGGTGCTTGAAAACTCCTGTGGTTATAGCTGAGCCATGCCTCATGCTGATGCCACCAGTTTGTCCTCCTGGGACACAGAGGATCCACAAACTGATGATGTTACCTTGCTCTGTTCCAGGCGTGCTAAAGCTTCTTTGTAAGACCTGGGCAATGACGATGTGGACTGTCTGAGATCTGTCTCCATCTTCCTGAGCTGAGAGCAAATTTCTTCTCTCAGTTTTCTATAGCATTTGTAATTCTCCAGGCACCTGAAGAGGCAGTTAGAAAAATATATTGAATTTCATTTATCACTACAGCAGGTATCCCCTACACATACACACGTAAAGGGGTTTTGTTTGGTTGTTTTGTTTTGCCATTCAAGGCATTTAAACATTTTGATTGACTACTCATCCCCAAAGGTACTGATGGATGGCTTTAAACAGATAGAGTTGTCCTCAAAACACTAAGTTAGACAGGCAGACAGACAGACAGACACAGACAGAGGGGGAGAGAGGGAGGAATGGAGGGAGAAAGGAACAGGGAGAAGAAGAAATAGATTAAGAAATTGAGTTTTTTTTTTTTTTTTTTTTTTTTTTTTAATGTACTATCAATGATCTGCAAAGTAGGTTCTGGGAAAAAGCCATGTAACGTCCAAATGTCCACATTTGGATTCATATGTTTGGCTGTGTGTTTTAGAGAGTTACTTTAAATATAAAGAATTTACTAAAATCAGGATAAAAATCATTGCATAGTAAAAGCCTTTTATACATAATTGTACTTAATTTAAAACAGCAGAAAGACTATCTAAAAAACATGGTTAAGTAAATTGCAACAAGTCATCATAGAATTGTATATATGGATTGTGATTACTGTTATAAAACATTTGTTAGGACAAGAAAAATGGTGAATGTTTTATAGTAAAAAAAAAGTGGGAATAGTTTATATTTGTGATGTAATTTTTTAAAGCACTATAAAATTACATACAGTAAGTAGGCATTACCTAAATCCCCCGGTGAGAATAATTAAAAATTCTGTTTGGGGGAGTTAGAGTAGAGTTCAGCAGTGGGCGCATGCTCAACGCATGTATGACCTTGTGTTTACTCTCTAGTTAAAAAAAAAAACTAATGAATAACTTAAAATAAAAACTCTTACATCTGAAATCCTACCATTCATACTCAGGAAGCTGAGGCAGGGGGACTGCCTTAAGTTTGAAGCTATTCTGGTCTACATAGTGAGTTTGAGACAAGATGGTAGTTTCAAAACAACAGCAAGAACAAAATGAACAAAAAACACACTTACACTTTGTGTGTGCGTGTGTATATGTGTGTGAGCTATCTCACCGCCAACCTCTTCTGTATATATACAAGGAATGTACCCATCTGTGAACAGAGAAGCCTGCTTGGGCACGTGCATGAAGGTCAAGGAGGTCATCTAGTGATGTGCTTGAGTATTCTCTATCTTATCTCTTGAGGCAGGGTCCTTCATTGAACCTGGAGTTAGGCTGGCTACTAACAAGGCCCAATAGTTCTCTCAGCTCTGCCCCATAGAGCTCAGATCACAGGTGCATGGGTTCCAGGGATTTGAACTTGGGTCTTCATGTTTGCAAAGCAAGCAGTCTTACACATTGAGCCGTCTTCCAGCCCACCTTTACTGTTTAATGACAAGTGTTAGCAAGGACCGGGGACAACTAGAATATGAACCTGCTTTAGAAGAAATTAGTGGGCATTTTAATCCTAGGAGTTGCATTCGCTTCATCTGGGCTATCATGATCTTACATAACCAAGGGAGGCTCCTGTACTTCAACATGTTCCCAGAAGCACCGTTGTCTAGTGTATGAACTAGAGACGCAAATGTCCATCAACAACAAAGTGTGCTATGGACAGGAGTGTGAGTAAACATTATGGTCAAAGTGATGGCTCGAAAAATATGGAGCTAGAGAATAACAGGACATAAATACAGCAAAAATACAATAAAGCAAAATTTAGGGCATTGGTTATTTCCTGATAAAGAAAGGAGGAGGAGCTCATGAGAGAACTCAAGTTAATGAGGTTTATCTTGGACACTTTGGGTATAAAGATGTTTGTTTTGTCTTCATCCCTTAAATTATCTACACATTTTACGTAGAATATTATTATATGTATCAAATACCAAATAAGAAATTAAAATATAATGAAACATTTAGCATGGTTTTCTTTGGTGACTTATTAAACTTTCCCACATTCAAATTTCCTCTGATGTGCACATTGATTGATTATAAAGACAAATAAAACGATGTTCTGTTACTTGAAAGGATAGGCAACTTACCTCTCCTGCTCAGCTTCCTGGGCTTCCAGCCCTGCTTTCAAGGCTGAATTCTTAGCCGCTAGAGCTTGTAAGGCACATTGAAGTTGTTCTTTGGCCTCAGGGCTGGAGATAGCCCCCAATGTCTCAATGAGGCTCTGTAAATCACCTACTATGGATTGCAATTCCTCTTGTTTAAGGTGCGCCAGCTCCAGTGAGTCTTTGGGACTGTGAAGGTCTACTCTGAATGACAAAAACATGGCTTCCAGGGATGTGATGATCCTCGCTGCCCTGGTGACTAACTGGTCGTAGCGGGCTGCACTTTCATAGGCATCATTCAGGACATCCTGGTGAATTGGAGATCAAACACGGTCATGTGGGAGATTTCTGTTATTCTCAAATATGGTGCATTCACCCATTGAGTTTCAGGAGAGCTGACTGCTTGTTCTTATACATGTTACAGCATTACATTAATATTTAAAAATGGGTAACTAAAAGAAAAAATCATCATATTTTCAAAGAAATCTAAATTTAATATAACACCTTACTAATCTTGTCTGTTTGTATGATTGCTATTTTGGGATTCTTGATTTGAATGAAGCATTGCATATAATGTCTACAACCTTAATATCTATGGACAAATAAAAACAGCCCCCACACCCCAAAAAGCCAGATCTCTTGCGTTTCTAATAACTGACGAGCATGTCTGCCATCAACTCAGTTCAGACATATCATCGGATATCCCTACCTCAGCCTTGTCATGAAAATAGCAAATGCATTTAATGATCTATTCCTGTCCAGTCTTAATCAAATCATTTCTGGGTGGGGTGAGTTATACAGTGTTCCTGGATACCATTAAAAGCAGACAAAGTGCTAGAATTGTTCAGCATTTCTTACAAGCCATTTAAACAGCACACAAGGATTTAGCATCTCTTACACTTCTGTGGCATTTACACCCACTATCTACACTAACTCTGAGTAAAAAAAAAAAAAAAAAAAAAAAAAAAAGACTTTTCCTCTTCTATTGATTAAACATAATGAGCTAGACAAGGGCATGCTGGGTACCAGCTACCTACTACTGGTCCACTGGGATTGTGACTAAGACACTTAACTATCAGAAGGAGACAGGGAGTGTGTTCTCCAGCAGAAGTCAGCAAACTATCACAACTCTCAGCTCTGCTATTGCAGCAAGAAGGCAACACAGGCATTGTATAAATGATAGGCATGGCTGTGCCCCAATAAAACTTTATTTATAAATCAAGCCCTATGGACAGGATCTGGCCATGGGCCTTACATGTAAGGATGCTGGCTGTGGACTTAGACAAATGTCAGTCTGAATCCTGATTTGGCCGCTGCTCTAAGAGCATCACAGGAAGATCCTCATGTTTCCAAGATCAACTTTCTTTTTTAATTTAACTTTTTTTTTTCCAGCACTGGGAATTGAACCCAGGAGTTTTGTACAAACTGGGCAAGCACTCTGTTGATAAGCTATATCCCTAGCCTTCAATTTTCCACTTATCAAGGCCAAGAAAAACACCCTCTCCCGCCAAGCCCCAGCACAATGTAAGATCTACATAAACATTAGCTATACTTACTGTCTTTCCCTCTGTACCAAAATTCTACTCTGTATCATTTTACTATCACTAAAGGGAAAAAAACCCTTGTTCTGATTTCAGTGGGGTTTATGACGAGAACAAACATGTCAGCCCCATCTCTTCTCAAATGTATAGGGCACTGCAGTTTGGTGCTAAGCAAGTCAACATGATAAAGTGGTTCTCAGCCTTTTAGAAGGCAGGTGTCTTCCTGCAGAGAATTCTCCTGTAGAGCCTATACCATCTTTAGAAGGGCTGACTTAACCTGGAGAGAAACAACAGCCAGTAAGGTTCAATGCCTTCCTTAAACGCCTAATTTCAGAGCCAACTTACTGTGCGCAAATCAATGCTTTTGCTAAGCTCCGTGTGAAGACCTTCAATGTCCCGTAATTTTGCCTCCATGCCACCGGTTCCAGAAGGGTTTTCTTCTCTTTGCTCCCCAGTAACCCTCACGGCTCTAAGACCACACATTTCTGCCTCAACTTGCTCGCCAAGTGCTTCCCAAGTCTCCTTCTCATGTTGGATATGTTGAACCCCCAACTTTACACATAAAGGCTGCTGTAACTGAGACTTTATTTGCTCTAAAACACGTAGGGACTTTTCTAGCTTCTCTTGGAATGCCTCTTCGCCCATTTCTTCTGGTTGCAATTCTAGCAGCATGTTCTGGAGAGCCTCTTGAAGCCTCGAGTTCTCTTCCGCACTTAGCTTTAGTTGCAGCATCTCGCTCTCTTTGAACGAGTCGTCAAAAGCCTCGTTTTTGCTTAATTTCTTGATTATCTCACCATGCAAACGTTTGAATTTTTCAATTTTCTGAATCAAAGTTTGTGCCTTGAGCAGGGTGCTTTCTGGTGACGTGTCGGCGACTTTGGGCAGTGACTCAGCCCCTTTCTTAATTTGCAAATCCACAGCCCTAATCTTACTCAGCAAGGCTTGGTATCTGTCCCGCGCTGTTAAAAACATGTCCAGCTGTTTACTTTTTTCCTCCAGTTCCCTCTCCCTTTCAAGCACTTGGGTTTGTAACTGTTCAAGCAGTGAACTGTCCCAGCTTAGCCCTAAAGAGTCAAACAGTTCTTCGGCCGTCAACACTTGTGAGATCCTGCCTTGAATAGCAGCCAGCTTGTCTCTGAGATTACTGAGTTGTTCTCTACCATCCTGCCACCGTTCTTGATGGGCTAGAAGTCCACTGAGCTGGATGCTCTCAACCTCCTTCTGAAGCACCGCTGTCTTCTCATGGAATTCTCTGTAACACTCGATCTTCTGCTTGAGTTCATTACAGTTAATCTGAAGTAATCTCTGTGTCCTGCTGGTCCTTGTTTTGAGATTTCTTAACTGATCGTCCAGAAATAGTCTCTCAAACACATTTGTGTCTCCGTAGGCATTTGTAAGTTCCTGAATATGTGTGGAGATTACGTTCTCCATGTCTTGCAGCTGCTGCTGGGACCCTTTCAAGATGGCGCGGCGAGCCTCCAGCTCGGCTTCCGTGGAGGCTCTTTCCATTGTGGGAGACATCAGGGCTTTACTTTCTTCAAGCATGAGCTGAGCCTTTCCTATGATCGCAAACAATTTGCTTCTTTCTTCCAACTTCACTTCTAGTTGCTGGGACCTCTGAGTTGATTTTAAAAGCAGGGCTTGGTGTTGACTCTGTAAAACCTCCAGGAGACCACGGAAACCATCGCTCTCACACGTTGCAAGGCTGGGGGTGATGCCTCTGACCTCTTCCACCAGCAACTCCACTGCCTGCTGCTTACCCAGAATGCCATCGTGAACCAGCTTGCACTTTCTGATCTGAGAAAGGATGTTGTCGGGGAGAAGGGCGATGGGAACTATGAGATCTGTCAGTGTGGTCTTGACCCATGACAGAGTCTCCTTTACCCGGTTCTGTAGGTCACACTTTTTAACCCGATTTTCTACCTCTCGGTTTAACGGCTCCAGTGCCTCCACTTGCTTACTCAAATTATTTATTGCAGCTTCCAGAGTTCTCTTATCCTTTTCTCCCCAAAGCCTCTTCATGTGAAGCTCAGCTTGCCGCTTTAAACCGGAAACCTCGTACTTGATTGTCTGGAGCTCAGCGGCTGGAATGACCATGTCCACGTTCCCTGCCTGCTGTTCTGGAGAGTTAAGACTTGGCGTGAGGCACTGCTGCTGCTGATGCAGAGAAGCCTTGAGATCCTGGGTCCGCTTCAGGAGGCAGGTGAGTTCGCCGTGTTCTGTGGCTTGCTGAAAACACTTCCTGTGAGCCAGCCGCTCCACAAGTTCCCACCCATGTTCAAGATGCTTCATTTGGCTCTCCACCAGCTTCTGATCTGTGGCTGTCAGGTGGCTGGATAAATGCGCCCACTCTGTGCGAAGCTTGCTCAAAGAGCCTTTCTGTTTTTCCACTGATCCCAGGAACTTCTTGATTTTCCCCAGATAGGTCTCACTGTCTAGTGAGCCTCTAGAAAAAAGAATAAAAATGGAGATAAAGGAGTGAGGCAAAGAGAAGGTATGCAAATGACTTGTTAATGGAAAGTCTCTCCCCAAGCTTAGGCTAAGCCTGAAAGTTACCATAGGATCCAGACCCCTTGTGACCCTCCTTCCCTCCCACCAAGAATAACTAATCTTATGAATATAAAATTGTTTTACAGGATGGCACTGAAAATAAAGTCTGTTTAGAGATATGCACAAAACAAACCTTTATGATAAGAAATGTTTATACATTAAAGTCTCTCTATATCTACCACTTGTTATTTTCAAAGCCAAAGGAAAATTATATTTACTATTATGAGTATATGATGGAGGTTAGGGGACTCAGGCCATGAATTGCATAAGGTGGTCAGGGGACAACTTTGTGGAGTCATTTCTCCCCTTCCATGTTTATATAGTGTGGTGGCTTGAATAGGAATGGCCCCCATAGACTCAGGAGTTTGAATACTTGCTCACTAGGGAGTGGGACTATTAGGAGGTGTTGCCTTGTTACAGTAGGTGTGGCCTTGGGGAACTGTGTCACTGGGGCCTCAGGAGCTCAAGCTAGGATTAGTGGACCACTGTCTCTTCCTGCTGCCTGCTAATCTGGAAGTAGAATTCTCATCTCCTCTCTAGCACCATGTCTGCCTGTGTGCGGTCATCCTTCCCACATGCTAATAATGAACTTAACCTCTCAACTGTAAGCCAGCCCCAATTACATGATTTGCTTTATGAAAGTCGCCTGCTCATGGAGTCTCTTAACAGTAATAGAAACACTAAGACACATAGGTTCAGAGAACTGAACTCAGATTGTTAGACGTGACACCAAGTACCTTTATCTGTTGAGCCATCTAGCTGACCCCCCCAGAATGCACACATTTAAATGAAAAACTTAAGATGTAAAACATTCAATATGCAGTAATTTAAACCAATTATACTGATACTAGGCAATATAAAAATATATTCATGATGTTTACCCTATCATTTAATAAATTATGTGTAAAGCACAGTACTCAGTAATACACACACAAAGCATGACTCCAGTAAGGTTTTCTTAAATAGCTTTTGCAATGGTTTAAATGCCTGTGTTCATCCCAAACAAATTCTTATTTAATTGTTGCTGTTTCCTGGGTTTGTCTGCTTTTTAAAAACATATACTTATTTATTTATGGGGTAGGGGACACTTGTGTGGGCAAACACTTCTCTCCTTCTACTGAGTACCAAACTCAGGTTGCCAAGCCTGGTGGCAAGTGCCTTTACCCACCAGGCCACCTAGTAGACCCTTTAATTGCTTTTCTGAAACAGGGTCTTGGGTACAAATGCTTTATGCTGAAAGGTAAGTGACCATATAATCATCTTGGGAGGTGGGGCCTTTATGAACACGAATAGTTAACAGACATGCCCAACCCCCATCCCTGTCTGCAGAGCTCATTCTATCCTGGGAAGACAAGGCTGGCTGACATCCTGAAGTAGAGGGAAACTTCATCAGACAAAGTTTGCCAGCATCTTAGAACCTGGACTTCCCAAAGTCACAACAGTAATAAGTTCCTAAGCTACCCACTGTGACTTCTCGTTAGAGCCTCCTGAACATTCTAGTGTCTAACATGGAATTGGTCCCCATGCATGTCCTTCTACAGCATAGACTGGAACACTGAGCTACAAGGAGCAAAGCACCTAAGTCCCAGATTGTCACACTTACGCTTTGAGGCTTTCCACTTCTGTCAAGAAGGTGTTCAGTGAGGTTTCAGCTACAACCAGCTGGTCTTGAAAACCACTAAGGAGGCCATACTGTCTTTCTTTGATTTTCTTCAAGGTAAGAAGCTCCTGCTGTAGATTGCCCAAGAGGCACACTGAAGATCCAGCAGTGGGCAGACCCGAGGCTTGCCCTTCTGTTTGGTTCAGATGTGGAGATTGTTTCAGAAGTTCAGTGGCTGATCTTCTAGCTTCCAAGTGGGCATATAATTCCTAAAGGAAGTCACACAGATCAGCATGTAGGCTACCACCCTTCTCCTGACTTACATACATGTTTACCCTCCTGTAGAATTATCTGAAACAGCAGAAATCATCTAGACCAGCAGTTCTCAACCTTCCTAATGCTGGGACCCATGATGCTGTCGTGACCCCCACCATAACATTGTTTTTGTTGCTACTTCATAACCGTAATTTTGCTACTGTTACAATTTCGATATAAATATCTGTGTTTCCAGCCAGGCGATGATACCACACGCCTTTGATCCCAGCACTAGGGAGGCAGAGGCAGGTGGATCTCTGAGTTAGAGACCCGTTCCAGGATAGCCAGGGTTACACAGAGAAACCATGTCTCAAAAAACCACTCCCCCATACACATCTATTGTTTCTGATGGTCTTAGGCAACCCCTGTAAAAGGGGTATTCGACCCCACAAAGAGGTCAAGACCCACGAGTTGGAACTGTTGATCTAGAGTTCTACTTTTAGAAACATGGCCATGTATGAGGTTTTCAGGTTTAATAACTATAAATATGTTATTACTGCTTATACACACAGAGGTGGATCTAAAGGAGGAGGCCCCCCCATACACCAATCATTAGGAAAGACAGTTTATCCACAGACAGAGCCTACACAGGACTGTGAAAACGTACGGTGAGTCAGATTCTCCAAACACTCACTGAAGTTTTCAGGAACTTTGTGGTGCAGAAAGAAATGGAATGTTCATTAAACTCTCCCACTTTTCAAAGGGCTGGAGTTATATAACTTACTGATTAGTACATAATTATATAGTTACCAGATTGATCATCAGGCAAAGGTTAAATAAGACTTTTCACTCCATACAAGCAAGTTTTTGGTAATTAAAATATATTGTATTGAACTGGGTAAACGATGCAATCATGCCGTTAGTGGTTTTCATGTTCCCATACCTCCATCCCTTTTAATTGTTCATTTCTTAACATAATGTCCAATTCTAAAGGTTGATTTCGCAGCTCATTGACTTCCCGCTCATCTTGGGCGTTTTGCATGCTTTCTTGAACATTGAGAGAAAGTTGTTTTGACAAAATCATTTCCACAGCTGAGTTCTGAAAACATAAAAAGATTAATTGCTGAATAGCCTCCCATCCAAATGAACCACTTTCATTTTCCTTGATTACAGCCCATCCCAGTTCCTCCTACTGACTCAGGCTAAAGGCTTCCAAGAAGTGTATCTGGGCACTACCAAAGATGGGTTTTATTCCCATAGAATAATTAATACCTGCACTGGTACTCCTCCCCCAACATGGGCCACTGTCATGAGAGAATACATTCTAAAATTACCTTGCTCCATTATATACTGAGGTACAGTATATAACCTTATAATCCAGAAGTGGGACAGACACACAAGAGCCAACAGTTCCCAAACTGATACTTAGTATTCACACACCCGGAGGCCCAGGCAAACAGTAGGCGCTCATTTCTACCTATCAGTAGTTCAAAGTAAGTAGGTGAGTGAGGATAACAGCCTGGCAACTGGGGAGATGATTCAGTGGCTACATGTGCTAGCCAAGCAATCTGTGTACCCAAGTTCAACCCTCAGAAACTACATAAAAAGAAGAAAACCCAATGTGGTAACTCATATCTGCAATCCCAGCTCTCTTACCTCAGGATATGTAAGCATATGTGCACATGTGTAAGCATATGTGTGCATGTGTAACCATGTGTGCACATGCCCCCACAGCACATTAGCATAACAAACAAATGAAAATGTGTATAAGGTGGGACACATTATAAAGGAGTCATTAATCTTTCTTCAAATTCTTAGGAATTTGGTTATCAATGGGGCATTTGTGTTGACTTCATTTTCAATGGCTTATTTATTTTTCAATGGCTGTTTTATTTTTAAAGTAGATTTAGTCTGTGTGTCTATATGCGTATGTGTGCATGCATGCATGAATGTATGTGTGCCTACACATGCACATGTCTGGACATCAGAGGGCAATGTGCAGGACTTGCTTCCCTCTGTCTAGTCCCAAGGATTGAACTCCGGTCCTCGTGCTTGGCAGCAGGCACCTTTATCCACTAGGCCATGGCTATAAGCATGTGTAAACACTTACATGTGCCAGACACCACACCAACAATTTTGGGAATTTATAGGAATGGAGACGGTGCTGAAGAGCAAGTTTTTGCCCAGCATGTTCAAGGCAGGATCACATGAACTTTACAAAACACATAAGCAAAACAAAAGCAACCCCTGCCCAGCACTGTAATGTGTTAACAGCAGGGGCTGCTAAGCAGAGATATAAGGAACCATTCAATGTTATCTTTGTAACTATCCTGTAAATCTGAAAACAGTTCTACAATTCAAAGTTTACATAAAATAAGCACCTGTGTGGAGTCTGAGCAGCTCTCACTGGTAAGAGAGCAGGGTACCCAAGTCTGAAATAACACAGCGTAAGTAAGAAATAACACTGCTTTGAAATATGACAAATATGATTTTTCAAGTTCCCTCCAGTTCTGAGAACCTAACTCACTTAGGCTTTGGTGAAAAGCTGTGTAGAAGACTTTCACTGGGAAAGATCACAGATAGCAATGGGTTGAGAAGGAAAGGGCACTGGAGAGGGCACACTTGCAGGAGGCACATTAACAGGTGGCACACTTGCAGGGGTCACACTTACAGGGGCACAGTTGGAAGGCTAACAGTTGCAGGGGGATACACTTGCAGAAAGGGCACACTGTCGTAGGTGGTACCTGCCTCCTCTAACTTCCTTGGAAACTACCACAAATGTCCACCCCCTGGACACAAGAGAGCCTGTAGCAAAGGCTTAGAGAACAGGCCCTGGGAGAGAGTTATCTATCACTGCCGTCCATCAGGAATCCAAAACTTCCTCTTACCTGATGAGCTGGTGTCTGAGGGCTACTGTTACCCAGGATGTCACCGGCAACATTTGTAATGCCAGACCTCAGAGGTCAGACCATGTATGCCAAACACTTCAAACCACACCCCAAATCCACCTGTTTATTAGCCCCCAAAGCCATTTCAACCATGAAAGAAAGACCAACAGAATCCCTCAAACGAACATTTCAAACATAACAGGCAACATTCCTTTGGCTCATGCCAGGGAGGTTGGAACCCAGGTCAGGCCCTGATTGGCTCCTGAAAAGTTCTATCACTTCCTCATGGCCTGCCCACCACCCACTGCTGTGTTTTATTTTTGGTGTACATACTACTATAGAATGTTTTATCTTAAATCATAAAACATGTGGGATATATTAAAGAATAAAAAAACACGTGACTGAAAACAAAGATTAAAGTGACATAATTTTCTATATTAAAGAAACTTAAAAGCCCACTCTCCATAAATCCTTTAATCATATCTCCCAAAACACTTCTGAAGTCCGTATACACATTGTCATAGTTATTACAACTTGCTATTATTTTAAGTTCTTATGGAAATTAAGGCATGTACATTTTGCCTTATAGTTTGTTCCATTTAGTATGTTTTGAGAAATCTAATAGGTATACATCAACTATGGCTTTATGGATGTGTTGTGCTCAATGGAAGAACACAGGTTACTTTTTCATTAATGCATCTCCCCATCTCCAGCTAAAAGATTTAGGAGAACAGAGGTCATATTGACATTTGACTCTTTTTTTTTTAAATATTATTTATTTAATGTATACGAGTACACTGTAGCTGACTTCAGACACACCAGAAGAGGGCATCAGATCCTACTACAGATGGTTGTGAGCCACCATGTGGTTGCTGGGATTTGAACTCAGGACCTCTGGAAGAGCAGTCAGTGCTCTTAACCGCTGAGCCATCTCTCCAGTCCCCTGAAATTTGACTCTTTATTGTCTGCCTAATAATTTTTTTCAACAGAAAGGACAAAAACATGAATTCAAATTAGATGAAAAAAACCTAAGAATATTTACTGAGCCTTTTGGGTTGACATCAATAACTTGTGAACAAAGAAATGGATGGAAAGAAACTGAGGACCTGTGAACCCGGCAGCTGTTGATCAGCCACTGCGTAGGAATGATGGAACTGGAGCTCAGATGGAGATGAGAAGCAGTTGAGGTTTGGAAAAAACCCTGGTGGTACCTGCAAGGTGCCCACAACAGCTCGGCAAAGGTCAGACGGCGTGTGAGTATATATTAAGGCTCTGACAGGTCATGGGGGAAAGGAGTCCTATTTGCACTTGCTTGATATCACATTGCTAGATCTTACACAGATCCCAATCTCTACGTATGCAGCCCCTTATGTAAAACAGTGAGGTTCAGTCTGGTGAGTCAGACTAAGTAAAAAATGCCCAAGTTCCTGACTCAACGCTCTGGGCTTCAGTTCCCTAGCATAACATCTAATGGTCAGGACACACACTTTCTTTTTGGCTTTTGGAATGAGGGTGCCTAGTAGACCAGGCTCTCTCCAACTCACTGTGTAGGTGAAGCTGCCCTTAAATTCTCCTCATTCCACCTCCCAAGAGCTCAGGGCATAGGCATGCACCACCATTCCTAACTGAGATACATTTTATATGGTTTCTTTGAAGCCTAAGATTTTAGGTCTTTGGAGCATGTTCTCAAATGCACACTGCCCATGGATGTGCTTTGGAGTTCACTGGTCCTATGAAAGAATACACCCTGGATTGTAAAAATATGTCTCTAAGATGAGAAGCAAGATGTTAATACTGGCCAGAGGAACAAGAAAGTATTCTTGGAAGATGGAGTGGATACGAGCCCTAACAATGGGTTCTGTTGTTCACATATGCACATTCACAATGAGCGGGTGTGCATGTGTTTAGAGTTCCCCTTCCCCTTAAGGTCAACCACCACTGTCTGAACCCTACTCTGACTCATTACACGGTCTTCTGTCTCCTCTAAGCACCAACTCCGGCCATGTTCCTGCTTGTTTACCCAGTGCTGGAAGCCTGGAACATTTGTCCACGTGAACAACCGTCTGTCTTCTAGGATTTATCTACCCGTGTTTCTTAAGCATCAGATTGTAAATGCTCAGAATTCTTTTCGAAAAGAACTGAAAACCAATTATATGTAGTGACAAGAAAATCAGAAAATCATCACAGACAAAGGGTTTGGGAAGTCTCTAAGCAATTCTGTCACACAGACTGCACCCTGGGAAGAAGGGGACAAAAAGGATCATGCCTACTAAGTAGGAATGTCACTTCATGGTAAAAAAAAAATTAGGAATACATAATTTTCCTTGTTTTTATTCACTATCATTTCCTTTAGATAGTACATGAAGTCCTAAGAGATTGGACAGTCCCTGCCTTTAATCACCTCTTTGTTAACTCACTCGGCCTTTACAGGGGGTGGACAGCGGGGTAGTTCTATCTGTGTACATCCAACAGTGCTTAGAAACCACATTTATAGAAATGTGTAGCATGCTTTGAATGGGCACCATCCAAAACCTTCCCACGCTCTTTTTGCCTCTAAGCCTGCCTTAATCACACCAATAATGAGACAGAGTCAATCAATAGCCCCAGTCTAAAATACCTTGTTCCACCTAAATAAAAGTCTGAGCAATGGATTCAAAGACATAAATGTCACAATGATTGCTGGCAAGCACAGACATGCTTTCAACAAAACTCAATTCAACGTTATTTACTAAAGGAAAATATTTACTGCCCAGAACCATAAAAGAAAGAAGAGAGACAGACAGACACAGAGATAGTGGGGGTTGGGGGGGAGAGTAAAAGGGGTAAAAAAGATTTTTAAAAAGCTTTAAAGATTTTTCTAGAGACTAGTTAAAATCAACTGTTGAGGGCTGGAGACATGGCTCCGTTGTAATGAGCTGAGTCTGGATCCCAGCACCCAGATCAGTTGGCTTTCAAACCCCATAACTCCACTTCCGAGGGACCCTGCAGCCACAGGCACTTGCACACGTGCACACACACTCAGACAGATACACATACACATCAATAATAAAAGTAAATCCTAAAATATATCTCAACAAAGTTCCTCCAGAGTCCAAAATGGCATGTAAAGTGGATATAAATGAAATGCTCAGTACTACACTTAAAGCCGTGAAGATGGCATCTTCACATTCTGCTAGAACTCACCCAAAACAGGTCTCCTTAAATATACACAACATACATGTATATATGTATGTATCTGTCTGTCTGAGAGAGATTGTGCATGTGCCACAGCATACATGTGGAGGTCAGAACACAACTTTCTGAAGTCAGTTCTTTCTTCCTACCAGGTGAGTTCTGGGACTCTGGCTCAGGGATCAGGTTTGGCGGCCCTTTTTTTTTTAGATCAACCAGCATCATTATGAACTAAATCGTTCCCTCCTGTGCCCTGTGTGCTCACTAAGCTAAGGCTCACACTGGGCTGTGGTTTGGGCTTCACTACACTTGGATCTTTCTCATCTACCAATAGAGCTAATCTCTGATCTCTCTCACAGGTGCTATTCTTCAACCCTGACATCACTCATAGCTTCACACAGAGCAACGTCTGACAGGATGGCCAGCACTGCTGGTATGAAAAACACAAAATGCAGACTCAGGAAAACGTCATGTTACAAAAGAAGAAAGCATGTTGCTACAGAATGAAAACCAGCTTTCTGTAATCCAGACTCAGGAAAACGATTCAAAGCCTGTGCTGGCTAGTTTTATGTCAACTTGACACAAGCTACAGTCACCTGAAAGGAGGGACCCTCAGTTGAGAAAATGCCTCCATAAGACCAGGCTCGAAGGCATTTCTTGATTAGTGATGGATGGGGGAGGACCCAGCCCTTTGTGGATGGTGCTATTCTTTGGTCCCAGGTGGTCCTGAGTTCTATAAGAAAGCAGGCTGAGCAATCCATGAAGAGCAAGCCAGTAAGCAGCACCCCTCCATGGGCTCTGCATCAGCTCCTGTCTGGAGGCATCTGCCCTGCCTCCTTCAGTGATAAGCTCCAATGTGAAGCGTAAACCAAAGTAAACTCTTTCTTCCCCAGCTTGCGTTTTTGGTCGTGTTTCATCACGGCAGTGGAAACCCAACTAAGATAAAGTCTTAAATTCTTCTACTATAAAAAACAAAACAAGAAACACTTGTCAGTAAACAGTCCCACATTCTCAGTCATTCTTATCGTTTAAAATTAAATTGAAGCCTAATAAAGTTAAAAGCCATTCTTGGATGATGATTTTCCTGCAGTTTCCAATATAGTCTATTGGACTGGGGTGTCATAGTAAAATAGGATGGAGAAATGTGTTTACAGGTGACTAGGAGGATTGACGTGGTTTACAGGTGATCAGCCCCTTCGGTAATGCTATGTGTTTGCTCCCAACGGAGTTAAGAGCTCTTGTACAGTCACCAGCACTCATACAACAAGCTGGGTATGCTGTGCAGGCCTTTGGCCCCAGTAGCATGAGGCAGAGATGGGAGGATCTCAGACTTGTTGGGTTCTACCTTGGATGAGAAAATGGAAGCAAGCCCCATATTGTCAAAATCAAGGGAATAAGTGAAAAGTGATAGAGGCACATACAGAGGGGCATGCATCTCCACACCACACACACACACACACACACACACACACACACACATGTGTATATATATGAACATATACATATATTCAAGACACACACATGAATACATATAAATAAATATATAACCAAATAAAATTTTAAAAACCTCTTAAAAGTGTGGCAAACAACATTTTAAAAGAGAAAAAAAGAGCTACAGAAAAACACACTTGTTCATTCTCCTTAAAGAAATCCAGGAGCCTAAGTACTGGTGTTTTCTGGCTAACGACCAGGCAGCATTTCCAGGTGTATTTGCACTAAGGCATTGACAAAAGAGGAGAAAGGAGCCTATTCCTTTGCAACAGGCTCTGATTTCATTTACAAAATTGACCAAATTGGGGGAAAAATAAGCTCTCGGATATTTTTTTTTTTTTTTTACACTGGGGAAATGGCTAAAGCGCATTTTCTTTTCTTTTGCCTTTTTTAATTTGCCTTTGTGCTCTTGACCCATGGAACCGTATCTGATTACATATCGGTGAGAATAATCAGCCTAAATTGATGAGTGACATTTGAACAGACTGAACAGTAATATTTCACCACAGAAATCTGGACCATTTTTCTGAGGGCTCTTTTGACAAGTGAGCTTCATAAATAGCCAGTCCTTTGAGGACTTAATTAGGAAATCAGAATGCTTGATTTGAGACTCTTTTGAAAGAGGCACACCTCTTTACTCTCAGACTTGGTGTCTAGAGAGCACAATCACAGTACTTACCGTGTTTGTTTCCCAGTCTTCCTCTGATTCGCCCACTGCTGCCGACTCCTGAGTGGGTCCAGGCACATCAGAAGTGGCCGGCATCTCTCCGCCTGGGAGGGAAAACTTTACATGCTTTTCTGCCGAGCTTTTGGATTTAAGGATGCTGTTGAGACCGTCTTCAGTCTCCTGCTTGGCGGTTTCAATTCTGTTTTCCAAATCCTTTTGTTTATGCTTAAGTGATTTTATGTCATCTTTAATAAGCTTCTGTCCCACTGAAGATGTATTTTGCTTGACGGATTTCGCTAACGCAGAAGCCTTCTTCAATGCACCGCCTTGGAAATGAAGTCTGCCCTCCAGTTCCTGGAGGCAGAGGACAGTTTGTTACAGAAAGTATAACCATCGGGTCTCAGGAAGTGGGCTGACTTTTTGTAAACCTCAGAGTGTGCTGCTTCACTAATACAAAATGTATATTACAGAAATAAAAGTGTTAATACCTCAATGAAGAAACTCTGGGGAAAATTTCAAACCACTGTGACATCAAATTTTCTAATAGAAGTTCCTAGTTCTCCTAAGAACCAGGAAGTGTGTACCAAGTAATGAGGAAAATGTCCATTGTACAGCCTGTCAGTAGGCACTTGGTGGGTATATTTCACTTAAGATACAACTTCCTGAGCTGGAGAGATGTCTCAGTACTTAAAAAAACTGCTGACTGTTCTTCCAAAGGACCCAGGTATATTTCCTAGTTCCCACATGGCTGCTCACAATTGTCTGTAACTTCAGTCTCAGGATATCCACCTCCCTCTTCTGGTCTCTTATGGGTACTACACACATGGTGCACAGCCACATGCAAGCTAAACACCCACACATATGAAGTAAAAACAGGTAAATTACCAAATGTGATGGCATAAGCAGATGTTTCTCTGTGAGTTCAAGGCCAGCCTGGTACAAGTTCTAGGCCAGGTGGAGCTACCTATTTAGACTCTGTCTCCTCCTACCTCCTCACCAAATTATAAAAATAAGCTAATCTTTTATTTTAAAAAAAATAGTCTCCTCAGCCAAATGTAGTCATGCACACCTAGGGATATAACCCTAGCACTTGGGAGGGTGAGAAAAGGAATCACAGTTCAAGGCCAGCCTAGACCACACAGGAAGCTTTTCATTTCTTTTTGGTTTTTTTTTTGTTGTTGTTGTTGTTGTTGTGTTGTTTGTTTTTCAATACAGGGTTTCTATGTGTAGCCTTGTCTGTCCTGGGACTTGCTCTGTACACCACGCTAGCCTTGAACTCAGAACTCAGATATCTGCTTGCCTCTGCCTCCCAAGTTCTAGAATTAAAGGCATGCACCACCACTGCCTGGCTAGATTCAGGCTTTTCAAAACTCAAACACTGAATGAATACCTGAACCGTGAAAAGTATCAAAAACGATAAAAGAATCGTTTGGAATGCTCATATCCATCTAATTCTAGTATTTAAAATTAAAAGCCAATTTTACACAGGGCACTGCGTACGCCTGCCTGCTGCAGGGACTGCAAAAGTGGTGAGAAACCAAAGGTGGTTTGCAGGGTGGATAAGGCCGATGATCCCCACTAGAGGGTGCAGCTGCTGCAGGGAAAGAGGGAGGAAACACAGGCTCTACCAGGAGGAAACCGGAAATCGATGAAATTCCTATTCACCCAAGCTGGAGAGTGCAACCTGGCACACTTCCCCAAGGTTATACTGTGCTGCCTTCATTCCCTGGCTTCTCAGAATCCCCTGGTATCATGCTGTTCATGAGATGAAGATAATGAGGAGCGACAGGTTAGTCACAGGCAGAACTGTCTCTTCTCAGGGCCCACGGAATTCCTGCTCCGCCAATGGACTTGACCATTAGAAAACCATGCTTCCACCCCCTCCAAACTGCTGAGACCTTTCTAAATAGCACCTAAATTTCTTTGCTCAAAGTTACTGAAAAGTCAAAGTTGTTAAGAATATTGATTTCTTTTCTCCTTAAAAAAATGTATATTATGTTTGGACATTGCTCCATACCTGTAATTTCTGCATTCTCTCGTTAATCATTATCTGGTTCTTAGTTCCATCACAGAGACTGAAATATTCCTTGGAGATATCTTCCAGGGTGGTGCTTAGGTCTGTGAGGCAAGCCTGGTATGAACTGTGCTCTTGAACATGGTCCTCTAATTTTTGCACAGAATCCTAAAAATAAAACCATTGACCATAAAGAAAATATTTAAGTTTTTTTTCACTCAGAGAGTAATTACATAATTCACACCAACTTACTTTATTAGATTTCCTATCCAAACAATATGGCCATAACTGACCCAGAGTTGTTAGTGTTTAAAATATGTCACTGCAGAGCCTCCATCTCATGATAAAATTTACTTACTAAAACATTTTCTCTTTGCATGCTTCCTTGCCTTAATTTCCTTCCTAAAGGCAATTTGTCAAAAGAACTGTAAAAAGAAAATGACTACAAATTATATTACCAAAATCACAAACATTAATAAGGTTTTGTTTGTTGCTTTAAAATGAAGAGTTTGCATCTCAAAACAAGACTATAAGAGAGCAACCTAACTCCAAGATCCTCTCCTAAGAATAAAAAGCAAACTTGTGTTAGGAAGAAGTAATCCTAACTCAAAAGCAAACCATCTCCAGGTTATCTCTCTGGGCTAGGGAAGGAAGAGGACCACACCTTATTAGACACCAGCAGAAGTAACCTATAGAAGATCCACCCCAGTAAGCATCCAAACCTGTGCCCACCTCCCAGTATCTGGATACTCTGAATTTCTTGATCAGGTAAACCTTATACTGAAACTGGCTTTCAATGTTTAGGGAATTAAAATTAGCTTTACTGAAAGATTGGACTCTGTTATGACAAGGGGACAATTTATCTCAACTCGTTCTATTGCAGATTGTGTGGAAAGACCTGAGGGAGGAACATGACAATTTACACAAATTATTGCTCTGGATGGGTGAGTGGGTGGATAAATGATATGACTAAGCATATTAGTGGTGGGTGGGTGGATGAGTGGATGCATCTGTTGAGAGATAAATTTGACAAGTGGGTGAGTGGACGAATAGATGGATGGAGAGGGAGGTAGGCGAGTAGATGAATAAATAGGTCCATAGGGAGATGAGTTGATGGAAGGATGGATGGATGGATGGATGGATGGATGGATGGACGGACGGACGGATGGATGGATGGGTAGATGGATGGACGGATGGATGGACGGACGGACGGACGGACGGATGGATGGACGGACGGATGGATGGGTGCATGGATGGATGGATAGATGGACAGATGGATGGGTGAATAATGCCCACATATCTATCTTCATAGAGATTCCTAAGAAACTTTAACTATCTGACTACTGAAGAGGGGAATTTCAACAATAGGAAATAGTACCATAATCCATACACAATGACCTTCTTTCTTAAAAGTGATGGGGGAGAGTTGGCATTTTCATGTACAACTGACACCCACTGAAAGCCTTGGGTTCAGCAAAAAAGCAACATCTAAGCACTAGCTCTGCTGAAGAACCTCGTGTCTTGGCTGTCACAGGCACAGTCAAGGCACAGTCCCCATGGCAAGGGTTTCATCTGCTCCTCCGTCTCACCTGGAGCTGCTGGAGAAGGCTCTCATGCAGGTGCTTCACTTCCAGCCACGGCTCCTCACTGAAGCTGGGATTTTTCGTGCACTCCAAGAGGTAATTGCCCTGAGATTTTAGCTCCTCTAGCAAGGATGTCAAATCTTGGGCTTTCTGGAGGAATTTCTTATAAATTTTTAACTGGGCTTGCTTCTCTGGCAAGCCAGGCTGTAGAGCAAAGCCTGCTTCTTGCTGCTTCTTCAGTTCTGTGAGCATCAGCCTCAGGTCCTCCTTACTCTGCAAATACTTCTCTCCTTCTAGTACCAGCTTTTCTTGATGGCTGAATGTTGCAAAAAGAGTTTGAAAAAGTAACGGCATTAAGCAAAATGAAGGAGAACTTGGTATTCTGCATTCAACATACGTTATTCATAAGTGGCATTAAAGTAATCCGAATGCATATTATTTCCAAGGACCGCAGTTAACACTCTAACCCTTTAAACAGCACTAAGCTTCCTCAGCCCAGAAATTGAGTATTACTTAGGGATAAATTTTGTTACACAATTAATATTTGTTACAAAATTATGTTTGGCTTTAAACTAGTCCTAGCAATGTTTATCAATTCCTATAGCATCCTATTTTATACTTATATAAAACTAAAACAAGTGGCTGGAGAGAGGGAAGGCAGGTCAAGGGCCTGCTTGGCAGGCACAAAGGTCTGAATTCAATCCTTAGAACCCAATGTTAAGAAAAGAAAAAGGAAATTAAAGTATGGTAGTACAAATTTATAACCACTGTGTTAGAGGGGAGAAAAGAGGGGGATGCCTAGAGCTGACTGGCCAGCCAGCCTAGCCTACTTGACAATTCCAGGCCAGTGAGAAAGGCTGACTCAAAAAACAAGGTAGACATGCCCAAGACCACCATCTGAAGTTGACCTCTGACCTGCACACATAAACAAACATGCACACACAAAGTGTTCAACTTGGATTCAGTTCCAAATAAGAAATGTTCTGTTTAAGATATGATAGTCATCAAAGGCTCAGGAACCATTACAGGAATAGGAACAGAATGATTATAAGAGCCAGTGGTCAAGCCAGGCCAAATGAAACAGCTTCTTCTAGACATGACAAACTCCTGCACCCTGGAGCTCCTGGCGGTGGCGGCAGCAACAGCGGTGGCAGCAGTGGTTGCCAGCACAAGATTAAGTCAGGTCATAGTCTAGCACAAAAGGGGAGGAGCTCATGAACCCCTCCTCCAAATGAAGAGCTGTTGACAGCTAATAATGGTTGTTAGAAAGGGAGAGTCAGTTTTCTTGCAGGGGGTAGATCCTGGTAGGTGTACTTCCCTCCAGTGGATAATCTCATACCCACCAGCATGTGGGTGGCCAAGAATTCTGGAGGTCTCTTTTTTAAAAAAGAAGGGGGGAAAAGGCACAAAATTGAGAAAGAATAGGCAAGGGAAGGGTGGATTTGGGAGGAGGTGGGGAGGAATAGGAGGTCAATGTAATGAAAATGCAATACACAAGATTCTCCATAATAAAAATTTGATATAGTGCTTTTAAAGCTATGATATGAAGAAGAATCTTCACACGAGAAACTAGTTATATGGCTCAAAGGGTAAAGGGGCTTGCAGCCAAGCTTGATGACTCAAGTTCAATCCTAGGATCCACATGGTGGAAAGAGCAATCTGGATAGAAGGAATCCTGTAAGCTCCACATGTGCGTTGTGGCACACACATACTGGCATTTACATACACACACACACACACACACACACACACACACACGCACACACCCCATTTTGCAACAGAAAAGAGAATCTTCACCAGAAATATGTTTATAGGATTCATCCTATATTTATCAATGTTTACACATAAGAATTTCTTAGACTAAGATTTAAAAGGATTCATTACTCTGCAGTCTTCCCATGTGGAGGTTATCAAGGGAAGGCATGAGCACAGGGACAAGCAGGGAGGAAAGAGGTCAAGGCATCAATCAGCCTTAACAGTGCCACAGAGTCTCCTAAGCCGAACTACTCCACTGTGGCCGCCCCTCACAGACTTCTTGCCAGAAGATATCTTGTCCAAACCCAGATGGCAGGAAAAACACTTATGGTTTTTCTGGGCAAGGAAACCAGCCAGCATTTACCTTAGGTATGTGTTAGCTAGATGAAGCGTGCTGTCCCACTGGTTGCTGAGGTCCGTAAGGGTCTCCTGAGCCAGAGGGGTCTCACAGTGTTCTGCTTGTCTCCTGACCATCTGGATTTTAGCATCTCCTTCAGGCTTCAGGGCAATGATTTCCTGGAATTAAGAAGGTTCTATAACTTCATCTGAATTACTCCCAGATATCAGATATGAAATCTTTTTTGTCAGGCTTCTACCATGATGCCAACTATAGTCTATTTAGTGATAACCCTTTCATTTTATATATATGCCAAAGTTAAAGACACCTCCCTCCTTCACAGTGTACACAGTTGATGCTTAATAAAGAAGTGTTGGTTTGAACTAACTGTATTCCTACTCTCCCCTGATTTTCAAAAGCCCTGACAAGTCCCCCTTCCTGGCCACTTCCCATGGGGAGCCAGAGGTAACGAACTGAACACATATGTTTACATATCTAAGAGACTCGTGTCCTTCCTGTGAGCTCTTTTCTCCAGGGCTAGTTCCCAGCTCTCTGCCCCTCCTTTGCTTTGTTACAACTGAGTACTTGTCTTGGAAGTAACCACTCAGGCCTCACCCTGGCGAAACCGAGTCTGGAGATGTACGGCAGTGATTCTGAATGCTCATCCTTAGCCACCCTGTGGCTCACTACTCACTGCTTTCTGCCATGATGCCCCGCCAATGTGATTCCAGTACACACCTGCATGCTATCCCTGTCATACCTACAGACTCCTCTCTTGGATGAAGTCAAAGCTCTAGAGAATCCCCAGCCTCACCCCATAACTCTCTGTGCAGCCAGTGATGCTTTATCAGCAGAGTTTCCTACTCCCAAGAGTCCTCTCTACTCCCACCCTTCTTGTTCAGTCTTCAGCTCTCTGGACATAGATAACTTTGTCTCCTCTCAGACTCCTGCCTGCTGTGCTCTAAGTAGGACCTTTATTTCCATCTGGTACACGGGAGGATGAAGACCTGGCCTCTTGGGAGAGAAGAATGTACTTTTCCTTTTTCATATGCATTAAATTAATTTTAGACCCATCACCACCCTTCTTTTTTGTAAGCTCAGCGATCTGAATTTCTTCAACCACCCGGCCCTGGTCTTATTTTCTATTAGAAAGAAATCTTTGTAGTTCTCCTCTGAAGCTTTTCAGAATGAGAGTTCACTCTGACCTCTCAAATTTGGTTTCCACGGTTATACCTTTATTTTTTGGATTCTTTCTTCGAGTGGCATTTTGCCTTCTGAGGAATTCAAAGCCATGAGGGACTCTTTAATCTCCTTTATCCAGTGAATTACATCATGTGCAAGATCATTAAAGCTCTGATCTTCGGCAGCTGGTAAGTTATCCTCTTCCTCAATTTCATGTAAGTGTCTCAATAAAGCCTGGTATCTATCAATCAGATGTGTTGATTCTTTGATTGTCTCTTCTCCCTCGGTGAGCCCATGCTCCTTCAGAGAGTCACTCAGCTGGGCCACAGTCTCGAACTGCTCCCTGTAATTTCCAAATACCATTGACAGTTTATTGGAGCCCAGCAGAGAAAGCACACTCTGAAACAATTCATTTCAGTGAGGACTACCATACCTCTTCCTAGCTAACACTTGGGAAAACAGATCCGTTCTCTCTCCAGATGCTTCCATTTCTTTCCAATTCTCCTCTTGATTAGTCAACCACTTACTTAGGCTTCTACAATCTTCATCCAATCTACAAGGCCAATTCCCAGATCAGAATACAATATAAGAAAATATGACTAGGCAGAAACCAGAGGGTAATAGGGCAACTAGATCTTTACTGCTTATTTAAAACAAACAAACACCTTAACTTGATACACACCCAAACCTAGATAATTATCGCCTATATTCATGAAGGCAAAGAAGCAAACAAATGCAGGAAATTGACCTTAAATATACCGCATGATACTGTTTATTTTATTTAGCTTTTACATCGAGCCCGCTGTTATAAAGGAAGGACATGGAAGGATATGCATCAAGTATTGCAAATAACACACAATTTTCAGAAAGGACTTGAGCAACCACAGGGGTCCCTTGAACCAGTTCCCAAGAGGCAGCAAGAAACTAACTGTATGTATTTCAGCTGGAAATTAGAAAGCACTGGCTGTCCTGGCATCTGTAGCACACCCAGTAGTGAACTTGGAAGCACTAGCACAGTATCCCACCTCAGTAGCTGCTGAAGGGCAGTATTCAGCTCCCCTGCTCGGGCCTGGCATATGGATTCCATGTTTTCTAGCTCCACTTCTTGACTCCTGAGCCAGCTGTCGAGCTCTTTCACGTGAGCTTTGGGTAAGAGCATCTTCACATGCTGTAGAACCGTCCCCACCTGCTGGATTTTACTACTGCCTCCTCCAACAGTCAGGAAATCCTGAAGAAATACAAAAAGTCAGCTACAGTGAAGTCAAAATGCATCTGCCATGCCCTTGGGGTAGGACATCATGGCTGACTCCAATGACAGATCATTTCCAATAGTTCTAGAATGGAGGTGTGTCTGTGTGTGTGTATGTGTGTGTGTGTGTGTGTATTTGCACCTGACTTTCTGAGGCCTGTGTCAAGCAATCATACCGAAATACTACAACGCTCGCATGGGAACAAGATGGGGAAAGCTAACATCTCCTTTCTGGGTAATGCGTCAGTTCTTATAAAAAACATTCTCCTTCTGGCAATCCAGATGTGATCTGAACAGATTATTCTTTATCTACCTTTTCCCAGATGCCCCCCATCCCAGTGTTCATGTTTCAAGGTCTAGGCATCAATTTCCGAGGCCCACGAAATGAGCAAATGTAAAAGTGCTGATGCAATGCTATGTTCTGAAACCCGGTGCTGGTGGCCAGTTAAGGGGGCGGGGGGGGGCGCATGTTTTCTGCGCAAACTCCTTTCACAGGACATCAGCAGAGGAATTGGGTCCCCGTCAAGCAATGAATTAGAAGACAGGACAGCAATAGTCACATGGGAAAACACTGTATAAAAAGGCCTTGAGTATCCAAGAACATTGCTATCTCTGAGGCTAGGGGAGGGGGAAGTGCCTAGAGCCATCTAAACAAGGTCAGAAGCCCCAGCTACTGCGGCCAGAGGTGGGAGACTCCGGTAAACACAGGGACTCAGGGTCAGCCCAGACAACATAGAAAGATTTCTCATAAACATTTTAGTCTTGATAAGTTTTTGGCATCTGTGTCTTACAGAAAGTTTTTGCAGCTTTTGTTCCATGCTCGGTTTTGTTTCCGGTGGTTCAAAACACTCCTTAAGATTTGCTTTGATGTTGCTGAACCAGTCGTTAAAGTTCTTACACTGCTCTGTAGAAGAAAGAAAAAAACCTTCCATGTATTCTTCCATGTATAATTCATATACTTGACTAGAGAATGGGAACTTGCTTCCCACAGCAGTGGCCAAAACCACGACACATTCTCAAAGCCAGTGCTGAGGACCAGTGGAGCACAGAGAGCAATCTGGTCTACTTTTTGCACAAACACCTTTCTAAGCACACAGGACATCTGTCTTAGTCAGGGTTTCTATTCCTGCACAAAACATCATGACCAAGAAGCAAGTTGTGGAGGAAAGGGTTTATTCAGCTTACACTTCCACATTGCTGTTCATCACCAAAGGAAGTCAGGACTGGAACTCAAGCAGGTCAGGAAGCAGGAGCTGATGCAGAGGCCATGGAGGGATGTCACTTACTGGCTTGCTTCCCCTGCCTTGCTCAGCTTGTATTCTTATAGAACCCAGGTCTACCAGCCCAGGGATGGAACCACCCACAATGGGCTGGGCCCTCCCCCCTTGATCACTAGTTGAGAAAATGCCTTACAGATGGATCTCAATGGAGGCATTTCCTCAACTAAGGCTCCTTTCTCTGTGGTAACTCCAGCTTGTGTCAAGTTGACACACAAAACCAACCAGTACAACATCCAAAGACATCAGCAGAGGCAGAGTGCTCACAGACACACACAGAGTGACCACATGGTCCCAGTGATCACAAAACAGAGACTTAAGCCCTGAATAAAATCGATATTAATTATACCAGGCATTAACAGTGCTTCCCCCAAAGAATTTATCCAAATGTTATTCCTTTAAAAACGGTCTGTGCAAGCTTTCTGGAAGTTGAGTTTAGATCAGCCTTTGGGCCCACAGTGTTATTTCCATGTTCATATTTCAGGATTGCCAGAAACAAAGTTAGAGACACTTCATGCTCACCGTTCAAGAGCGTGACAAAGTGATCCTGCAGAGCGCTCTTTTTGGTATTAAATAAATTGCTGACACTTGCGTACTGTCTTTTCAGTTCGGAGAGCTCTGGAGTGAGGCACCCTATTTGGTTTTCCAGGACCGTCATACTGTGCTTCTGCTGGAAGATCTGCTGCTGGATTTCCTGCATACAGAATAAACCAGTCACTGCATCCTCAAACCGGCTCACTTCCACCAAAGCTCATGAGCTCCTAATTACACACGTCTGTGTATACATGTATGTACTGGTTCATACATACATGTGTGTAGAAGAAGTGTGTGTAGAAGCCACAGGTCAACCTCAAATGTCTTCTTCCTTGATTATTCTCCACATTGTTATTGTTGTTGTGGTTGTTATTATTATTGTTGTTGTTATTATTAATGTATTTTTATTGAGATCACTGTACTTGTAGCTCATTGATTGGTTGGTTAGCTGGCCAGTAATTCCTTTGTCTTAGCACCCCCTGTACTAAGGTTACAATGTTTGGCTTTAAAAAAAAAAAAACATGGACGCTAGGGATCCAAACCCAGGTCCTCCCACTTACATGGCAAGGACACTGACAACTGAGCCATCTCCCCCGTGCAGAGGTTTTCATTATTTTTATACGCCCAATCAACTTTCAGTTGAGTAAGTCTGCTTTCTACTTCATATCCAACTTATAGTACGATAGCATTTACTTTTTCACACTTATTTATTTGATGTGTGTGTTGGTGCCATTGTGGGCATGTGGACACATGTGAAATGTCATGTGGGTTCAAGGGACTTGCTGAGCTATCTCACTGGCCCATAATACCCACCCTCAGCTCTCCCTCCCCAACCCGCCCCTGCTGCCATTTTCACTAACTGCACAAGGCCAAGATAAACAAAAGTGTTAAGAGAGGTCTCAGTGTTAGGAAGGAGCGCTTGCCTAACTAAGTCTAATCACTAGCACCCCCATATATATTTTGGGTGGTACCTCAAGCTTCGTGAAGATCTCCAGGCTATCGGAGGGAGACAAGGCATTCAGGAGAGACTCTGTCATCCCCATCTGGGTCTTGGCCTGGGCCAGATCCTCTCTCAGCTCAGCTGTGTTTCCACTGGGCACATAGCTGTCGAATTCTCCTGGAACATGTGTTTTTACATCTTTCATCTTGCTCAGGACGGAGGACTCCATGACCTGAAATCAGCAAACACAGGACACGACACACACAGTGAGGAGCCTGTTTCGGCATACCTCAGGCAATGGTTACAGAACAGATCGGCAGTGTGTCTCAGAGTGAGAAAGATTCTTATCACATCGTTCTATATGGCTGCCTTGAAAGAAGCAAGCACACTACTATACTAAGGCTGGGTGTAGTAGTGTGCTCACCTTTGACCCCTGCATTTGGGAGAGTTAGGCAGACCTCCAAAGCTAGCCTGGTCTCTGTGTATGCCCCAGGTCAGCGAGGCATACACAGAGAAACCCTGTCTCAAAACCAAACCAAGCCAAACAAAAACCAACCAACAAGCAAGCAAGCAAACAAATAAACAACAACAACAAAAAACAAAAAGAAACAAGAACTATATGAAAAAAAAAAAAAAAACAACCAGAAATCAGCCTTTTTTAAGAGAGTAATTGGGATCCTTCTTCCCAAATAAATTGTATCCAACATGCAAACTGAAATGTTATGGAGCTCATGAGAGAAAACCTATTTCCAAACACATAAATGCAGTTAAAATGTATAGAGAACATTAACAGCTTTGTTTTGTTTAGAGACAGTTTCTCACTAGTCTCCAACTCATGATCCTCCTGCCTCAGCCTCCCCAGTGTGGGGATTCCAGGTGTGCCCCACTTCACTGGCTGGCACGGATGACTTTTTTGAGTGTTCAGCAGGTGTGAGCACTTCACATGCAGACTGAAGAAGGCTAAGTAACTTGCCCAGGATCATAAAACCAATAGGCCGTAGAGATACGGGCCACCCAAGAGGCCTGCCCAGGAGCTCGTGTGTCAGTACTACACCCCTTCAGCCAAGTGAAAGTGAGATAAATCTCCTCACACAACAGGAAAAAAAATCATCCTTGAGGCAATTTCAATGACCCTACTCAAGACAGGTTCTCCTCCCTACACACACACACACACACACACACACACACACACACACACACACAGCAATGTTAGTCACTCCATGTGTTATCATTTCTCCTCCACATGGCAGGCATGTAAGAAAGTACAGGAAGAAAGGGAATTCAAATGCATATTATTATGCTGAATGTGGTCCACATGACTGCCTATGCAGATTCTTAAATTTTTAATAGAGCACAAATAAGTAATCATTCTAATTTTACTTTTTATTTAAATTTAGAATGTGTAGATTACGGATGCCATTATCGAAGGGATAGAAAATCTCTCAAATTGAGACCTGAATTCAAATGACCATACCTGCAGTTCAAGTGGTTTCTCATTACTCTGAAGCAACAACTGTATGTCAGCCACTCTTCTAGAAAATTCTGCAGTTTGCTCCTCATGGACTTTTAACTCTTCCTAAAATAGAAGGTTTTAAAGAAAAATATCTTTATTTCAATCCTACTTTGGGGAGCTTATGATTACCCTTGTCATTGTAAAGAAACTTGAAGGTGCCCTTGAATTTCTCCTAATCCTTTGTCTTTATAATGGTCTGAAGAATAACAAACCCAAATGCCTTAGGAGTAAGGCAAATGACAGCCAAGGGAAGAGTTTCCTATCAAGACAATAGGTTGGAGTAAGGCTTGTGCCAAGAGGCTGCTTACATGGCTGATTTTCAAGGCCAGTACCTAGGCTGTGCATATACAAATTCTGAATGAGCATGTGAACCCTTGGAATCTGGCTCACAGGCTGGTTGTTTATAGCTCTTGATTTCACATTTTCAAATAACCTATATTTTAAGACACATCTAAAAACCCTTAGAGATGACAATCTTATACCCATTCCAACTGTTCAGTAAACTGGAAACCAACCTTACATTTTAAAAACTATTCCCAACATGTAGAAAAATACATGAATTAAAATTTAAATAAAAAGTAAGAAGTTGAGAGATGAGATTCAAAGCTTTAGATAAATACATACCTATATTATTATTATTGTTGTTGTTGTTGTTATTATTATTATTATTATTATTATGGATTATAGCGAATCACATTTAACTGCCAGTATTTAGATATTTTCCAATCTAGAAAGGCCTTGTGCAAATTAATGACATTAAACAAATAAGCCGCTAGAAAGAATTCCCAACTGTGGCGTTAACTCTAAACTCAGAGCCTCAGGCATATCAGAGAGGCACTGTACCTCTGAACTACACTCAGGCACAACAGAAACAATTCTTCCTGTATCAAAAAAGGTAACTCAGTGTCTTTCCAAGGCCAAATTGAGAGCATCGTTTTTAAAAAAAAATCTGCTTTCTTCATATTGGAACCTTTCCTCACCCAAAGTCATTGTGTCTACAGAGCCCTTGGTAGTCTGTGAACCCCAATCCAACAGTACATGCAAATATTTGCCTGGATTGTACAGAGCAATCAATGGAGTTGAGAACCCTCTCAGGGGAAAGAGAAAGAAATACATAGTTTCAGTGTGATTATTCTACTCTGATGAAAAAAAAAGCAAAGGCAACATTAAAGTGATAACAGCATGTAGAAGGCAGCTGTCTTCTCCCGGCTGAGTTACCTTCAGCCTTTCTCTCTCCTCCTCAGTCAGCTCCTGGGATTCTGCTTTCCCAAGGATCTTTTCAGTCCACTCGTCAATGTTGTTCTTTATGTTGAAAAGTTTGTCCCACAAGGCCAGTGCTCGGCCAAGATTTTCACCGTATTCTTCTGTCTTCTCATTTATCTACAGATGATTGTAAATAGAAATTAATGGACACCCGTGTGGAGAACGTTGTTTCATTCACTTGTTTTGAAATCATTTTTTTCTTTTTTTTATTGGATATTCTTTGCATTTACATTTCAAATGCTATCCCTGTTCTTCCCACACTCCCATCTCCCCTCCCCCTCCCCTTGCCTACATGAAGGTGCTCCTTCTCCCAACCCCCCTCTCCCACCTCAGCTAATTGTCTGATTCATCAACAAAAAAATTACTTTTGCATATTACGTTTGTATATTTTGTATATTGACCTATCTCTTTAAAAAAAATCTCAGCAGATTTGCTATAGCGTGTATGTAATTCAAAGCAACTCTGGGAGATCACTGGAAGATCAAGGCCAGGTTATCCTACATAAGGCCCTGTCCCAAGAAGGACACAGTGGTGCATGGCTCTAATCCAGGCACTGAAGAAAATGAGGCAGGAGTCTCAGTACAAGTCCGGGGCCATCCTGGGCTTCCTAGTAAGTTAAAACCTAGCCTGTGCTACATAGCAAGGCCCTGTCTCAATTAATTGATTAATTAATTAAATTATCTGATTAAACAAAAAATACAGATAACTTAGCTTGTAACTCATAAGAATATCAAATTAAACTACAAATGCACCAAGTGTACAGTTAAATATTAAAATCCTCCATGAAAGTTCATGTAGACTAATTTATTTTCAATATATTGACTACAATTTTTAAAGTTTTGCTTTTTTTGGAGACAAAGACTCACTGTGAAGCCTTGGCTGACTTGAAACTCTATGTAGACCAGGCTAGCATTGAATTCATAGAGTCAATATGCCTTGTGACACCCAAGTACTTGTAGTAACAGTGCAAACCCTTGCATGGTTATTTTTATTTTTTTGAGACAGGCTGTCATCAAGCTCAGACTAGCCTTCAACTTATTATCTTTTTATTGCTACTTCCCAAGTGCTGAGCTTACAGGTTTACACAATCATGCTTGATGCGCACACACACACATACACACACAATATTAAAGACTAAAGTCCTATTTGTTAGTAATGTCTAACTCTGAGATGGTATTAATTCCTAAGTTATTATGTTACAATTTTTACAAAAAAGTAAAAAAAAAATATTTATATAAAAAAATAACAACTTAAATTTTCAGTATGATGAGGATCCTAAGGACATTCTCCCTAAATATCAATTTGTTATGAAACATAATTTTTAGTTAGTTAATTGATCACATACATCAAGCCATCTATCCACAATAGCATTAGCCTCTTTTTCAAAAGGGGGGTCTTCAAAGGTTTTCATTTTATTCAGATGATATTGTAGGTTTTTACAAATCTGATTTATCTTGTCTACAACTTCTAAATGGTTGCTAAATTCTTCTTTGACAGTTTCAATCTGTAAAAAGGAAAAAAAAAAAAAACAAAAGATATATATTCAAAACATATATACAGAGAGAGGCAACTGGAAGAACAATTCTATTTCTTTATTATTCAACCTCTCCCCCCCCAAAAAAAATGATCACAAGGGCCAGCAGAATGGATTAGTTGGGTAAAGGTCATTGCTGCTAAGCCTCACAGCCTTGGGTTTAATTCCCAGGACCCCATGGAAAAGACAGTGACTGCCCTTCTGCACGTTATCCTACACTCTGTGACATCTGTGCGATCTCACTCTAAGTAAACAAATGGAAAATAAACAAAACAGATCATAACACCACTGCAACTGTTCGGCTTTCCCAACAGGCGATTGTTAGAATCCTATTATTTTAGTCATAATCTTTGCTCAATTTTCCTCCTTCTCTGCACTAGAAAACATGTATCTATTTTTAAAATTCTTGTTTTGGAGCTTCGGAGGAGGTACTGGAGTCAAACCCAAAGCCTCATGCATACAAGGCAAATGTACCTTTATGTCACACTGGGTTACTTTTGGACAGTCTGGTTAAAGACTTGAGGTTGGGCTTGAACTTATGATTGTCCTGGTGATTTTATCACTGGAGAAACTGAGAAAGGGGTGTGAAGGGGCACTCTTTAGGACATGTAGTTACGTGTGGATAAAGAATTATCTTAATATAAGAAGCTTAAATAATGAAATTAGAACCTATTGAAATTTTAGCATTTGGGAGCCTGAGGTAAGAGGATTGCCGAGTTCAAGTCTGAGCCTTAGCCAGGAGGACGTGGCCATCCTTGTGAGACTGCTGAGTGACAAAGGGAGATCTTATCTCTAAACCCCAAGCAAGGGAGTTGAAAAGACAACTCAAGTCAATAGAAGTGCTCATCACATAGCCAGGAGGAACTGAGTCTGAATCCCAAGATCCCATAATCTCAACACTACAGAGGCAGAGACACATCCCTTGCTGGCCAGCTACCCTCCAACAACCAAGGATCTAGGGTTTAAGTGCATGGGAAATTAGGGCAGACTCCTTCTAGGTCTCAAGACCAGTAAACCTCAGAGCAGCCTCTCCTGGATGGAACTGGGAAAACAGACTGTCTGTAAAGCCAGCTAATGGTCTGCCTTATAATCTCGGTGGCCTCCTTCAATTAGGTTTGATACGAAATCAGTCACATAGTCACTATCATACAACTAATGGCCCTCAGCGAGGTTGCTTTAGAATAGTCAGTCAGCTCTGTGAAACAGTGTAAGAAAATGGGTCTCAGACAAGACCCATGACTGTCAGTCCTGACGTCACTGAAGCACGGGGACTTAGTTCTAAGGCTAAGTTGCTCATAAGAATCTGGTTGATTAGAGACAGAGAAATGGCTCTGGGCTGGAGAGATGGCTCAGTGGTTAAAAGCACTGACTGCTCTTCCAGAGGTCCTGAGTTCAATTCCCAGCAACCATATGGTGGCTCACAACCATCTGTAACGATGCCCTCTTCTGGTGTGTCTAAAGACATCTACAATGCACTCCCATACATTAAGAAAATAATAATAATAATAATAATAATAATAATAATAATAATAATAATAATAATAATAATAAACAAAAGAATAATTGAGAAATGGCTCCATGGTCAAGAGTACAGACCACTCCTGCAGAGGACCTGGATTCAGTTCCCAGCATCTACAGGATGGCTCTCAACCATCCAGTTCCAGGGATCCAATGCCTTCTGACCTCTGTGGCCACCAGGCATGCATGTGGTACACACATATTCATGCAGACAGAGCACCCATACACATGAAATAAACACATCTTTACATTTCTAAAATAAACAAAACGTTTAAAATCTAATACTTCTATTGAGCTGATCTCAAGAAATAGGAAGTTTAGGGTGTTGGAGAGACAGCTCAACTGTCAGAACTTTGATTCAAGTCTCAGCACCCACATGGGGGCTCACAACTGCTTGTAACTCTAGGTCCAAGGGACCTCTCCTAGCCCTTACAGCTGTGGTTCTCAGCCTTCTGAATACTGTAAGTATATATACCTCTATACAGCTCCTCATGTTGTAACAAACCCCAACTATAAAAGAATTTTTGTTGCTACTTCCTAACTGTAATTTTGTTACTGCTATGAATTTTTGTAATGTGAATATCTGTGCTTTCTGATGGTCTTAGGTGAGTCCTGATAAAAGGGTGCTCAATCTGGCCCCAGCCTCTCCCCCATAGGGGGTTGCAACTCACAGGCCAAGACCCACTGTTTTACAGGCACTAGGTATACAAGTGGTAAACACCCATGCACACAAAATTAACTAATTCATTAAAAGTCTATTTAAAAGGAAATAGAAAGTTTAATAAAACTACTCCCTCATAATCAAATGCATCACGTCATACATGCTCGTGATGGATTGACAGCCCCGCAGCTTAAAGCTCATGAGCCAGTGGGAAAGGGATCATTCTGACGTAGAGTAAATAGTGCGGTGTATTCCTGCCTAACCACGTAAATTCATAGAAAATAATGACATCTAGTGTTCAAAAGATGTTGTTCTCCTTAGCATCCGAGCTGGGATTAGTGAAGCCATTACACAGATGGCCACCTGGGGGACTCCGCTGGCACATCCGTACAGGAAATAAATACTGGGAGAGTAATGTGCTCCTTGTCTGTAAGCAACAGAGAGGGTTTCCCCGCCATCTCACCTCCCAGGCCTGCACCAGGGTTCAAATTCCCTTTAAGTTAAAGCCATGGGGCAAGGGTGCTTTACAGTCCTATAGAGGGGCAGTGGAGGACCTCAGGGCTGGGACCCACAGTCCTGGTGCTAAAGCCCAAACCAAAGTAACCCAGTACCGACTTGGAAACTGATTTCTTTTTGACTTTGGTGATAGATCTGATAAATTCCTAAATATTTGGTAAAATAGTCACTACTGAATTCTTTTAAAGCAAGTTCCAAAGACAATTGCTTTCATAACATCTCTTTACTGCTGGGCTCATCAGCCATGTCACTACGCAGGACCGCTCTTTTCAAAGGAGGGCTCACCTCAGCTATCTTCTTCTTCAAGTTGTCCTTTCCCATGTAGGAAGCTTGCTGGGAGATGATGCCCTCTTCTTTCTGAATCAACGCTGTCAAATTGTTTTTAATATTTTGATATTGTCTTAGCAGCTCCAGAACACTTCCACACTGGTCAAGGCTATGTAGGAAGACAGGAGGAAAACAGCCTAAAATAACACTGCATATGCTAGGATATCTTCCCCTGTGTCACAGAATAATAAAATAACACTGCATATGCTAGGACATCTTCCCCTGTGTCACAGAATACTAAAATAACACTGCATATGCTATAACATCTTCCCCTGTGTCACAGAATAATAAAATAACACTGCATATGCTGTGACATCTTCCCCTGTGTCACAGAAGGGCTTCCCCTCTCCAAATGGCTTGATCATATTACCAATAATGATGACACAGCAAATAGACTATGTAAATAAATAACCACCAGATTCATACCTTTATTAAATTGTGTTAGCATGTTAACACATATAAGCTTTGGAAAGATATATACAGGATTATATGCTAACAAGAGTAAGCTCTGCAGAGGTATACAGGATCATATGTTAACAGGTAAGCTCTGGAGAGACATAGGATCGCATGTTGTCAAGAACAACACAAGGGTGACTCTGTGACTGGAACTCAAGTCCAAGAAGTCCTTGCGAGGCTGTGTTTGCTGAATTCTCTCAAGAACATGTAAGCTCTGGAGAGACATACGAGGTTATATACAGGATTACCGCTGGCATAAGTAAGGGATGGAGAGATACACAATTCATAGCTCAACGCGATGAAAAGTATTTTCATTCATCAACCACCAGACCCGCTGGAAGACAGCCCCTCACTAGCACGATCAGAGCTTATTTTCTATTCCACTCATTGTCAGCTCAGCCCTTTGTAGACAGTAAAATAATTGCACGGATGTGGCAGTTAACTTGGTTTCCAGTATAACCAGGTGCTAACTAGTCCTCAGACTTAGAGAAGGCTCTATGGCCTATGAAATTAGACTAGATCGTGTGCCATAGCCTGGCTTCATGGTGGCTTTAGGACACGCTGAAGAGGGGGCAGAGAAAGGACCATAAAAGTCCGAAGACACACGGTGGCTCAGGGACTTCCCATAGCAAAGAGGTGACAAGGAAGGAAGTGGATCCAGTCACAGAAGTTGGCAGTGTTAGGAGGTGCCAGAACTGTGTGTGACAGCCTATGAGCACCAGTGTGACGCCCTGTGTTTGCCCCTGAGTTCGGGTTTCTAGCACCAACACTTCAGAATGTTAGCCACACATTAGACACATGCTCAGATTGAGAAGGGATTTTTCTCTTACCTCTCGGCGACAGAAGCTTTTGTATTCTCCCACAAGGCAGCTGTATCTTCACACTGTTGGATCATGACTTTCTCACTGCCGTCCTTGAACTGTGGGAGGGAACTAGCCATTTTTCCTATGTGCACTATTTCTTCTTCAAATCCATCTAGGTCCTTATCCAGCCTGAGTAATGATTTTTTCCTGGAGAGTAGAATTTTTTTTTAAAGTGTATTAGCCAATCGATAACCAAGTTGATTCAACAAAACATGGGGGATGTCAGGAGAGTGCTTTCATTTGTCCTCGTGAGATTGATGGCAAAATTAAACACTCCACTACAAAGGAATTCCTGTATAATAAGCAGAGGAATGCATTCCTGCATCATGAAGACTAGAATACTATTAGGCATTTTAATTAAGTATAATAAATACACTTTTCCCCTTTGGTGAACATATGTATGGAGAGAGAGAGAGAGAAAGAGAGAGAGAGAGAGAGAGAGAGAGAAGAGCATGATATAATAGGTGGTTAGACAAAGCAAGACCTCCAATTAAGGGTGAAGGGTCAAGGAGGAAGGAAACAGTGGGACATCATATACCTCATGTACAAAAAGCTCTCCCAATTCAATTCAGAAAGGAGTCATTCAACTAAGGGTTTATCGCGCAAACCAATCTTGGCGGAAGAATCCCATCACCTGAAGCTAAGCTACAACAGCTCAGGTTCTGCCTCCTTGTCTCCAATTCACCCTGGAACCCACCCTCATGACCTTTCCTTTGATACTCCTTCACCTAAACTACACTTGAGATCCCAGCATCCTCACATCTTAATCCTCCTCCACTGGCCAGCAGAGTCTCACAAGGATGGTCACCTCCTCCTGGGTCAGGCTCCCAAGCCACTCTTGATCTCCCCAGGGCCCCTCGTCTTCCTCATTACCTCGATCTCCTACGATCTCTTACCGCAGAGGACCCCTGAAGGCACAGCTTGCATTTCTCTGTCATCCAAACTCAGCCCTTCAGCATTTTCTGTCAACACCATGACTTTAAACAGCAACTGAAGACTTCAGTGTGAGTCCTTAGCTTAGGCCTTCCTCCTAACATCTTAAGGCCTTGAGTCATGCTGAGAACAACAAGGTCAAAGGGCTTCAGACCTATCATTTCTACAAAAAAAAGCAGAGCCCCTCGGTCGTTCAACCTTTCAGCTGAAGACTTCAGACTTTTTCATCTATTAATGGTTACTCCATTCTTCTAACATACAGCGCCTAAATGCTCTCCACCTCACCAGTGGTCATGCTACCATTATCCCTCCCTCGTCTGGACCGTGTCTTCTAGGCTTTCATAGTCTATTTTTGGTATATCAGCTATTTCGAAATGTCAGGAGCCACCTTAGAAAAAGCTAAAGACTAGCAGGTGACCTCCCTGAGCTGGTCTGCCTTGGATTAAAATCTACAATGGTTCCAGGAAATCCACTTTAGGAAAGATTCTTGCTATTAAAATGCTTTTCCTGTTGTTATTATTAAACATATAACTATCACTAGGTATAAGCCCACCCCTCTGAGCAGATCTCTTGCAGACCTAAGAAGACGTACTATCTTGTAATGATGCTATATAGAAAAAATAGATAATAATTCTATAGAATTCCTGATTTGATTTAAATAATTTTAGAAAGAAAGTTTTTGGCGATGGTCTTAGTTGCTAGAAAGATAGAATCAAGATTTAAATGTGCCCACTCCTCAAAATAGTAAGTAAAGGCTGCATAATAAGAAATACAATGAGCTTTCATAATTACACTAAAAAGAGATAAATAAACTTGGGACAATTTCATGTTCAAGGAAAAACATAAAGCAAGGCTGTTCCGTTGAACTTCTAATAAATATATTAAATGAAATACTGCTAGGAATTTAGTATCAACATCTTTCTGTAGCTCCCATTTTAGTTGACATTTTATCTCTGAGGTAATTTTCTTAAGAACTTTTTGTTTAAGAAGATATAAAAAGACCAGAAAAAGGAATAAAGTTGGGTTGGTTGTAGGTTCAATGGTTTGGCTTGGGGAGCTCTGCTCTGTCCATCCATCCATCCATCCATCCATCCATCCATCCATCCATCCATCCATCCAAATGTGTATGTCTGCTTGCCTATATGTTTATGTATAGGGTATATGTGTATATGTGTAAGCATGCATGAATACTTGTAGAGTTGATTGTGACAGACAGTCAGGCCTGGCCAGAGCGTAGGTGTATGAATGTTTAAATGTATGTGTCTGCGTATATTTGCCTGCATACAGCATCTTAATTCTTTTCCTTTCCTTCCTCTCTGGTTCACAGTTAACCAGTTTATCCAAAAGTGTTTTAGGCTGATTCACCAGAGAAAGGAGCACCAGCAATAAATCTTTTCACTTATCCCCTGCTGCTTTATGATAAGGTGCTGAACAGTTTCAGAAGAACTTCAGAAGAACTCAGGCAGGTCAGTAACACAGCAAGTGGCTTAGACTTAAGTCAGGTAAATGTTTTATTATTATACAGCAAGCCTAAATAGCTTGTAAGACCAAGTCTTAATCCCACCGACTCTCTTCTCCCTCTGCTGCCTCAAGAAGAACCACAAACAAGAAAGAACAAGGGCTGGCACTGGCTCCCAGCAGAGAACCAGTTAAGGTTTAAATCATGTCACTTTCTGCTGCTCAGAACCCTCAAATGACATCAGGTCCCTCAGAGAAAGCCAAAGGAGTTAAGACTCATCCATCCCTAAAGTGACACCTCATCCCTCAGTGCTGTCCTTTCTCACCTCCTTGGCAATGACACTTGGATTTGTTTGTAACCTCATCCCAGAAGGCTCTTCCTCAAGGTGATCGAGAGGCCTGCTCTGATACCTTAATTTGATGCTCAGAGCATGTCCACAGTGACATTACCCCTGATCATTCACCCAGCCATTGAAACCTCTTCCTCTTTACCTTCTCAGAATTCTCACCACCAGTTACACCACACACCTACCTTCGCCCTCCCAGGGTAAGCTAAGCTCTAGAAAAGCCAAAAACCTTCTGTCTATTTTTGTTAACTGCTGTATTCCCAATACCCGAAACTGGATCTAGCACAGAATACATATTTGTCCTATTTGTAGCTACATGAATACAAGATTTTCATTTATAAACAATTAACTAATTTGTACATTAATATCCATTAATTTTTGGTGAACATATAACTAAAACTTATTGAAGTAATAACCACACAAATGATTAGTTCCATATCTCATCCCAAACTCTAAGACACTCTGGGGATGGAAGTCTCACTGGGTCTGAGCTGAAATTTTGGAGGAAAGGGTATATTTAGATATACTAAGAGACTTGGCTTGGGTGAGATAAATCTCTAGAGAGACCACAGTGATGGAGAATAGGAAGATCTGGAAAGAAGAGGAAGACTCCAACAAGCAACTCCTGCTAATACCTCAGCATTCGGGGCTGGCAGCCATATTTGGAACATAGAATACTGCCAACCTCCTTTAGTTTCCACAGTGTCTCTTTAAATTCAGCAGAGCTCTGCCCCTGCTGGGAGGACCAGGGAGGACCAAAGAACTAAGGAAGTAAAGGGGCGCAGGATGGCATCTGGCCTTCAATTCCTTTCATTTAGTGATGGCTGGTATCGTCAACTTGAGGGGATCAAGAACTGCCTCACACCCGTGCTGATGACCTAGACTAGAATAAATGAGACATGAAGACTCAACGCCAGTTGTGGGACCATCATCCCGATGGCTGGGTCTCCTGTACTGGATCAGAAGGAGACAGTGAGTTGAACACTAACATCCATGGCTCTCTGTTCTGACTGCAGCTGGCAGCTGCCAGGGGCAGCAAAGGCCAGGATTCCCCCATGACCTACTTAACTCCCAAATGGCAAGCCAATAATGCTTTCTCTGTGGATCCCCTTCTGTCCATATTTTATCACAAGAATGGGAAGATGTAACTAAGATGAGCAACTGAGGCAAATATGAACTCTGCAAGACCTGCTAGGCTTTCACCCTTAAGGGAAAACCACAAAGGAGCTTGAAAATAACTTATGTCCTTTACCCACGTCTCACTCCACTGTCCTGTGTCCATGACACGTTGCAGAGGAAAATATGAACATGTGGAGAGGAACCTTACCAATGAAAAGTAAATTGGTGTGAAAGTCTGTTGGAAGGAATGCTGCACACTGAATAGTTAGAGGGATGAGATAGAAACAGAAGGTCCAGAGGTGCTGAAAATACAGTGTCACCACAGGTGACAGAACAACCCCTTTCTTACCGATGCTTCACAGCCGGAGCAGTGGGATCCTTGAGACCAATTTTATCAATCTGATGCTGGATGTCTTGAATGTTTTTAAAGAGCTCGTGATTTTTGGAACTACATGCTTCCAGTAACTTCTTGTCCTCAGCAGGTCCTTCTTTTTTACTCTGGTCATGAATGGCTGCTAAGTTTACTGGCAACGCTCCAACGAGTCTCTCACAGGTGAGGTTCTCCCCTCCCTCGGCATCCTTAACATTTATGCCAAGTGCCCTCAAGCGTTCATCCAAGGGCTGGGCCTTCTCGTTCAGCAGGAGAAGGTCTTCCTCAGCACTTCTCACTGCTGGGGTATCTCCAGGTGCTTTTGAGGCAGGAGGGTCTGCAAGGCGCTCAGCAGAGAGCTTTGCTGCTCTCAGAGATGCCAAAAAACTCTCCAGAGCCTCCAGGGCATTCTCCCTCATCTCGACCTTCTGGTTCTTGGTCTCTAGTTGGAGTCTGAACTTCAGCACAATGTCCTGGACCACACACTGATCTAGTGTGTGAAGCTCCCTTGGTACAGAGTCACTCGGCTCTTCCAAATTGGTACAGATCCTGATCTGCTTTGTGATGGAATCCCTGATATCCTAAAAACAAAATAAAACAAAACTAAACCAAAAAAACAGTGAGAAGGAGGAGGCCTAGGTTGAATCTCATGCACCATGCACACGTATGAGCATCTGTGTACTACATCCAAGTTCATGTGCTCTCCCTCACTCCTCACTCACCTCTGTCTCTGTCTCTGTCTCTCTCTCTCTCTCTCTCACACACAGACACACACACACACACACACACACACACAGGAGAAGAACTAAGTGTTGACCATGATCTACAAAAATGTTTAACCAAAGCTGGACTTTTCGGAATCAGCAAACATAGTAATGGCAAATGAGCTGATGCCAACAGTTTCCTTACCTGACACCTTCCTCATGCTTGATTTCCCCAAAGAAACCAAGTATTGTGAATCTACTACTTCAAAGAAAATAATTACAGACCCACAGCGAAGGGCCTGGTCTGACAGCGATGGGAGGAGTATTTAAAAGGGATCCAGGATGAATAATCTGAACATGCCAGCCTCAGCCTGAGTCAACTACAATGTTAGAAATTCAGTCACCAACGACATTCATAAGAAAGGCTTTATTCCAAAGTGAAATAAAATATCCTTCTACTTACGCCTTGGTACCTACCTCTAAATTTCAAGGGATAGAAGAAACCAGACATGAATAACAAGTCTAAATCATTAAGGCATTTATATCACGATTTGTATTGTATTCTAAATCTACACTGTGATTTAAAAATGTTTAAAAAGTCTTTGAACATCTCTGAAGAATAGAAGGTCTTATAAACATGCTGAGAATTTATTTACCCGCAGGTTCTGATAGACGTCATCAATCTCAATGGGATGCAGGTCCTGGACAGCCACTGTGCAGAGGGGCAGGTCAGAGGCACACAGGAGAGAACATTCCTTCTCCAGAGGCAGCACAATCTGCAGCGCCTTCTCCAGTGACTCCATTCTGAGGTAAAAACAAACCAGAAGTGATAGAAAGATGGTAGAAGCTATCCTATAAAAACAGGCTAGCCCCGCCATTCCCCGAAGAAATGACTCCCCAGTAAAATATACATAATGACATGCACAAACCACTGCATTAAAACCCAAACCCACGGACCTAAAGTGGGCTGTGGGAACAACCTAAGATATCACAGTCAGTGACGGTCTTGCCTAAGATAACTTATACACTGAGCCATGCTCCAAGTCCGTGGTTAGCAAACCTAGGGTGTACCTGGTGTTAAGAAGCAGGTGAAGAGCCTGTTCGCGCTCCTTTAATAAGTCTCTCTGCTGCGCTAGCACAGGCTTCTCCGTGTCGCTCAGCAGACTTTTTAAATTCAGTGAAGTGACTTCAAACTCATCCCAGCAAGCATCAGTGTCAGCCTGTAAAACCTAGGTGAAATAAATCAGTCACTGTTTCAAGTCATAGATCAAAGGCTCAAATACCCTTCTCTCACAAAACGAGACACTCAGGCCTATCAGAGCCTATAGGGATAGAACCTATCCTACAGGGGACAATGGTTAAACAACTCTCACTCAGGAACCAGCAAGAGACAGATAGGGTACCTGTCACCAAGTCTATTCCTCCAGAACTCACTGGAGGAAGGTGAGAACCAGCTCATGCAAATTATCCTCTAACCACCACATGAATGATGTGACATGCACAACCTAAACACACACACACACACACACACACACACACACACACCTCTCAAATACAGGAGGTGAGGAGATGCCTCAGTTGGTGAAGTGCCTGCCATAGAAACATGAGGAGCTATGTTTGATCCCCATTACATAGGTAAAAAGCTAAGTATGGGGGTGCATGCCTGCTATCTCAGCATTGGGAGGCAGAGATGGGAAGATTTTGGGGAAGAGTTTCTAGGAGCTCCAGAGAGAAGCCCTGTCCCAAAAAATAGGTGAAAAGTGGTAGAGAAGAGTCCCAGTGGCCTCTGGCCTTCATATGCCTGGGCAAGTACATGTACATACATGTACACACACACTCATGCACACACACACACACACACACACACACACACACACACACACAAATGTAGTAACAAGTACTCTATTTTGACTACTAAATCATTACATTTTAAACTCAAAGAAAGCTTGGAACGAAATAAGTGTTTCTATATGTAAGAAATCAATGAAGGATCAGGCACAGTGGCACAAACATTCAATGCCAACATTCACAAAGCAGAAGCAGATTAATCTCTATATAGGATCAAGGACAGCCTGGTCTACATAGTAAACCCCCCTCCCAAAGTGAATGAAATTAATTTACGGCTTATAATTAAGAATTTGTATTTCCATACTATTCTAATTCGTTTTCTTGGCAATTTTTTTGTTTTAAATTGTATGTGTGTATGTGTGTGTGAGAGAGAGAGAGAGAGGGGTGGGGGAAGAGGGAGGGAGGGAGGGGCGGAGGGAGAGAGAGAGGGAGACAGAGAGAGGGAGGGGGGAGAGAGAGAGAGAGGGAGACAGAGAGGGGGGGGGGGTTCACTGTCAGGTCACTGTTGGAGCAGGAATTACAGAAGGTAATGGGCCCCTGACTTTTATGCTAAGAACGGAACCTGCATCTTCTACAAGGGCAGTAGGTGCTCATGACCCCTGAGCTCCCTCCAGGTCTCTTTAAGGCTCCTTAGAGAGTTCTACTGAAGGATCAACAGGCTTTTTCTTCACTTTTCCAGACACAGATGTACATTTCCAACCGACTCATTATTCAATCACTGGGAAGTCTTAAGACAATGTCTTAACCATGCTAAAAACTTGCATCCACCAAAGATCTGATGGGTTTGGCCCACTCCATGAAAAACAGAGGAGCCAGATGGCAAGTGTGGCTAGAGCTGCTTAATAAAAAGAAGAAAACCAGGAAGCCAAGAGAAGGCTGTAGAACACTGAACTGGGTGGAAAGATAATACAGAAAATAGGGGGACACTGCAGGAAGTAGGAGGTGCCTGGAGGAAGTGGGAGGACTCTAGAGGAAGTGAGAAGACACTACAGGAAATGGGAAGACACTGCAGGAAGTGGGAAGACCCTGAAGGAAGTGGGAGGACACTGCAGGAAGTGGGAGGATCCTGCAGGAAGTGGGAGGTCCCTGCAGGGAGTGGGAGGATCCTGCAGGAAGTGGGAGGACACTGCAGGAAGTAGGAGGTCCCTGCAGGAAGTGGGAGGATCCTGCAGGAAGTGGGAGGTCCCTGCAGGAAGTGGGAGGATCCTGCAGGAAGTGGGAGGACACTGCAGGAAGTAGGAGGTCCCTGCAGGAAGTGGGAGGATCCTGCAGGAAGTGGGAGGTCCCTGCAGGAAGTGGGAGGATCCTGCAGGAAGTGGGAGGACACTGCAGGAAGTAGGAGGTCCCTGCAGGAAGTGGAAGGACCCTGCAGGAAGTGGGAAGATCTTGCAGGAAGTGGGAAGCCCCTGCAGGAAGTGGGAGGACCCTGTAGGAAATGGGAGGACATTGAAGATTAGACTACAAGGCAGTAAATGAAGACCCTGAACCAAAGTCTGTCCCGGCTTTTGTACTTGAAAGCAAATCCAGGCAAGAGGAACATGAGAAATGCCATCTGACAAAGAGATATCTTACACATGTGACCTCCACAAAACTGCCACAGCTATATTCATGGGGTGTAACCTGCTACAGTGAGGAATAACCAGAAATTACCTGCAGATCTGTCAGCTTCCCCTGCAGGCAGGCGCTGCTCTGCTCATTCTCGCCAGGAAAATCAGACATGACCCTGGACTGGCTCTCTCGCAGGTGGTGCTCAAGAATCTCCCTCTGTGTGTCATACCTGGGAGAAATTTAAGTGCAGCATGACTTAGTATGGGAAGAGGGCCAGGGAAAGAATGATGAGATATGTATGTACGCATGTGTATGGAATGCCTCAGTGAAACCCATTTCCTGTTTGTTAAACAAAAAAAAAAATTTAAATGAATTGAAAACATTTAAATTTTAAAAATTTAAAACTTAATTTTAAAATAAGATAGAAGTATTTTCAAGTTACTATCAATTGTGCATGCAGAAGTGCCCAAGAAACTTCTGCTTAAATTAGAGCCACATGCCAAAATTACAACTAAAGACTAACACAAGTCTTAAAAATGCATAGCGCAGACAGGTAAGACGGCTCAGTGGGGCAAGGCGCCTGCTGCCAAGCCTGATGACTTGACTTTGATTCCCAGAACCCATAGGGTGGAGGGACTCCTCTGTGTTCTCCTCTGTGCCCACGTGCCTGCACCCACCAACGCGTCCGCATCACAAATGGATAAATACATTTTTGTAAAAGGCAGCAGTATCAAGATGGCTTAGTGGTTAAAGGTACTTGCCACCAAGCACACTCACACATGCATGCTACAAATAAGTGTGTACGTATGTGTGTGTGTGTGTGTGTGTGTGTATACACACATGCATATTATGTGTATATATTGTATATAAATATACACATATATTGTGTATATATCACATACATATGCATGATATATCACACATATGATATATCACATATGATATAATGTATGATATTACATGCCGTCACTGGTGAAAGATTTTCAGTGGTGCTCACTGTTTACGAGGAAGTTACCTCTCCTGTAAGTCATTTAGAGAAACGCTGCAATCCTTCCCTTCCTTCTCCAGAACACTTTCTTCTTGCTGAGGCTTTAATTCTGAAGTCTGGCTAAATTTCTTAATGGGTTCCATTGCCTAAGCAAATATGCAAAATGGTAAAGATAATTAAACACATTTACAGGTATGTAAAACTTTGGTTCTTTACATCCAAAATCAGGAAAGAATACCCATCCTTGAGATGTCTCTGCTCAGAGCAAAACCTTCTCACACACGCCATCTACTGTGCCAAGTGTGACCTCCTCATCGATAAAGGAATACCGCCAGGCTCCGGTGCTGACTCCTCACTGGCTCAAAGGTGAAAGCCCTGAACACAAGCATTCCTCATGCCTTTCCAACACCTGCTGGCTGACACCCCACACTGTGGTATGTGGCAAAAGCCAACATTTTAGCACATCCAATTCACAGGAGAAACAAAATCTATTCTATGGAGAACCCAAATGAGCCCGTTCATCCCAACATAGGCGCCGTCTGTGAAGACCGAGGTCAGTCTCATCCACCTCAACAGTAGCAGACACAATTTGTCTTCAGGATTCACTCAGAGCCATTGGGACACTCTCAGTAGACTGCTCGGCACACCATAGCTTTGGTTGCCATCGTCCTAACTCTCTTAGGAGTAGTCTTCTTTTTGTTTCATTAAGTGGGATGATTTGGCCGATGCTCGTGAGAACCGAATGGTTGCCCACCTAACCTATATGGAGTCTATTTGCGAAATATATCACCCGAATTTAACACCTTTTCAGTTGACCGCTGGTTATCTGGTATCTCAAGCGGTGTCTCGCCATGGGCATCCCTTCTGCCATTCTCAGTTGTGATCAAGGCACCCCTAGGAAGGAATCATGATTGCATATTAAAATAGAATGGGGGGGAATATGGAACCTAGAACACCATGATCGTCTAAATGTCAAGAAGCAAACAGCTTCCTCTGGCTTTGTTCTGAAGCATGGCTCTTCTTACAAAGCACTAACCTCTCCTTCGGTGCACCTCCCTGCGAGGACTGTAGGGTCGTGTGAATCTCAGAAGCACATTTCAGAAGTCTCTCTATCTTTTGCTCGTAATTTCGGAGTGCTCTCTTCAGTTCTTGTTGCTCCTCTGGTGAAGTCAGATCGTCACACAGTACCCTCAAGACACCCACGTGGTTTTCTAGCTGGTACTGGATACTTTCCGGAGAAAAACAAGCCTGAGGGAGGCAGGAAGGCTGGGCTTTAGCTGAGGGCATGACCAGAAACGCCCGGTGTGTGCCTGACTCTGACACATGCTCTTTTATGGACCGTCTGCGATGCATTGAGTATGGTCACGGATTTATGGGCTGTTTGCTATGCGCTGAGTAGGGTTACAGGTTCTAGGGGAAAGCAATGAGGAAGTTGGCCCTAAAAGAGTCCCATTTTCGTAACTGACATGCAAACAATGGTCTGGAACACCATGACGTTATGAGAACACCACCCCCTGCCTGCTTCACAGAGGGAGCCATCCGAGCTGGATGTGGAAGGGACGAGGAGCTCTCTAGGGGTGACTGGAGGATTGTCTGAGAGTCTCTTCCTGTGGATATAGCCAGACATCCTGACGAAAGCAACTTAAGGAGGAAGGGTTTAGTTTATCTCATGGTTCCAAGTACAGTCCATCACAGCAGGAAGGTCAGCAAGCAGGAGCCGGAGGTAGCTGGTCACATTGCTCCCATGACCAGGAAAGGGAAGAATGACCACAACCTAGCGCTGATCTCACTTCCTCCACCTAACATAGTCTAGGATCCCCTGCCTAAGGACCAGCCCTACACATCTGTCAATCCAGATGACCCCCCCCCCCGCAGGTACGCCCAGAGACCCATTTCACAAGTAACTCAGCTTCTTTCAAGCTGACTTAGCACAGCCATCACAGAGAAGCTGCCTCCATCACTGGTGGAAGATGACAGATAGCAAATGTTCTGAGAGCACAGGCCCTGCTGATGTCGGAGTACCCAGGCTAGGAGAGAGACACTAAAGGGGTGTCCTGGACCCTTCTGAAGATCTTAGGCCATCCTCGGAGAGGGGAGAGGGAGGGTTACTACCGGGATCTGTGCTTCGAAAGGCTAGTTCTGGAACCTGGGGATAGCTCTGAGTTGTCTCATGTGCACGATGCCTTGGACTTCAACCCCCAGCACCGTCCCCTACTCCGAAAACCAGCAAAGATTTCTTCCTAACAAAATAAGGGAAGTGGCAACACAGTGGGAAGAGAAGAAGATGCTATGCTGATGGAACTGGCCTTGCAGGAACTTGGCTACAGCTGAGGGGGAGAAGGGGAGAAAGTCTGTGGAGACAGCACAGCCTGATGCTGAGGAGAGGAGGGGGCCAAGTTTGAGAGGTGAAGGTACTGGTGCCGTTCCAGGGCCATTCAGATACAGAATCTAAAGTCCCCAAGAACATCCGTGATGCCCCCCAGTCAGGAACAGACCATAGAGATGGGGTAGGGGGGTCTGCGAGAAAAAGACTTGGACACAGCCATAAACAGACAAATAGTCTTATAAAAATGCATAGTAAAGATGAATACAAGTAGTGAAAACTGTAGACTGTCCCTTCTAAAAACTAACACACTAAGGAAAAGAAATGAAAATGGGAAAAATTTGGAAAGGAGAGTAAAACTATAGCTCCATATGTATGTATGTATGTGTGTGTGTGTGTATACATGTTATAGATATATCTTATATCTGTATATATTATATACAGATATATCATGCACACACATATATGTAATAGGAATCTAGATGTCTCTGCAAGCAAGAGTAACATTGTGAGAGCCACAGAAACTGACAGGTAAGAAGAAATGAAAAGAGGACTGAGCCCTGTCAACTACACAAACCCAATCAAATAGGCTGGAGACGAAAAGAAGTCATCAGACTGGCCCCCAAGTTCCTACATGAATCAATTTGCTCATGTTCTCAAAGGCTCTACTTTTGAGGCCCCCGTAACCTTATAAAACTATCCTTACTACAGCAATAGTTGAGACAGTTATGAGCAGTCTCAGGAGCAGGAAGTACCCAACCATCATAACCAAACCGTGGAACAAAAACTCATGGCTGAGATTTCTCCTTTTTAATGGGTAGAAAGCACAGGATCCAGTTAGAGCCCAGGCTGAGCGATTGACAAGTCCCGGGAAGTAAGCAGACTCAAGTGATTCCCACACACAGCCAATCAGAGGCCGTGAACAATGCAGAGCCTAAAGGAAGGCAAACAGCGGTGGGCATGCGTGGCTTTACCTCATGCTCCTTACAGAGGCCCCTGGTCTTCCCTCTTCGGATAAGCTTCTTCTCTTTATTTATTTGCTTTTCAAGTTTTGCAATATTGTCTTTAAGCTTCCCTTCTTCAATGTCTATTTTTAGTTGTTGGAGATACAAAGAAACTCCCTGATGGAGAGGCTGCAAAGGACAAAAGAGCAGATTAATCACAGAGGACAATACACTGACTCTCTTTCCAGTTACAAGATGGCCATGGTAACAACGGGAAGGAGGCAAAGCCTACACAGCCTGTTCATTCACCCTCTTTAACTTTGGGAAGATTGTTTAAAAACACCCCAGATCAGTAAACCTATTTCTATAGGAGGATAGATATTAAAAAGACATCTAAGCCAAGGAGACATGATAAATGTATGAAGTTGTATCCTGGATGGGGTCCTGGGGCAGACAAAATGAACCACAGGGGACAACATGAATCTGAGGAGACACAGCTTTAGTTAATATAACACCCTCATATTGGCTCTCTCACTGGGACAAATCCCTTCACTAGAACTCTCTTAACTATCTCTGCATGGATTCTTTGAAGTGAAAACTACTCTAAAATAAAAGCCTATTCAAAATCCCAGCACTTGAGAGGCAGAAGCAGGGAGATCTCTATGAGTTCGATGCTAGCCTATATACACAGTGAATTCCAGGCCAGCCAAGGCTACAGATGAGAACATATCTAGAAAATAAAACAGTGTATCTGGAAAACCCTTAATAGATCATAATCTAATTATATAGACATCCCTTGATCCAGAAGCCCCTCCCCACTGGAGATACTAAAATCTGAGGACACTTAAGTCCTTTTTGAAAAGTGCCATATTATCTACACACAGTCTCCAACACACTGAAAGTCATCTCTAGATTATATATAATTTTAAACATAATGTAAATACGATGCAAAAATCTGCTATACTGCATCATTTAATGAATCGTGGATGGGGCGGGGGACAAGGCCATACACCTTCAGAGCAGACACAAGTCTTTTTTCCAAACATTTTTGACCCACAGTCGGTTGAATGCATGGATACAGAGCCCACAGATATGGAGAACTGACTATACTCATCAGACGCATATACTCATGTTCATGATATAGTTATCAGTTATTGAACATAGCCTCTGTGACTTATGTAAATCTTTGTAACAACCTGACAATTAAACTGTGTTTAATTTTGCCAGTGAAGTTTCTAAGTTTAGTAACCTGCCCAGGGTTACAGTTATAACTTCCACAAAAGCCTCTCCCTGCTTGACTAGGAAAATCTGCATGGACCAACCCAAGCTTTATTATATTAGCTCAGTCAGGATCCAGTCAGGAAATTAGAAACATGCTCAACTGTTCATTCTGGAGATATTAAATGGCTTCAGGCATAAAAGTTCAGACCAGTCAAACTAAGAAGGACAAGGCAGTCTGTAGAAAAGCTTCTCCACCCCTGGGCTTGAGGCCTTTGTAGAGCCTAGGGAAGAGAAGCCATGAATCTCCCTTGCTGGAGAAGACAAGCTGCTGCTGAGACACTGTGGAGAGGCAGAGAAAGAAACTAGGTAGGCATTCCTCCTCTTCCAGCCGCCCTCAGATCTACAAGGTGTCTTCACGGGCTGAGGGAGACACCAGTTGAAGCCGAGCCTGGGACCAGAACCTCTAATGAAAATGTATCACGGCGTAGACAGAGGAAGCCTGGAAGGACTCTGAAGATGACCAGACACGGGACCAGAGCCACAAGCCCGAGGCCCTGAGGCTCTCACCTCCCACTTGGCACATGCATCTCGACTCTGCGCTTCCAGCTGCTGTGCCGCACTGCCCGGAACAGCACGCTTCAGTTCTTCAACAGCTTGCAGATACTTGGCCAGACTGTTGGTATTGAAGATTTCCAATGCTTCCTGAAAAGAAAAATCAATGACAATCTGATGGGACTGCCCGATCCTCTGAGCTAACTTGGTTTGTCTTGAGCAGGAAGGACCAGAGCGGTGATGAGCTGAATATTCACAGGAGGCATTTTGTAGTAGGTTGAGACTGGGGACCTATTTCTATCTCTTGACGTCTTTCTAAAAGATTATAAACTATGTTTTATTGAAAGGTCTTTACCTTTCAATATGGTGAATTTCAAAATGATAAAGTTAGCATACAATAAGGCAAATTCTTACTGTAGGATTTATGTGACAACTATTTAATGCTATGCAAGAGCAATGTCGTACAGCCAGGAGGTACCATTCATCAACTCATTATTAACCTAAAGTCTTGCCCAAGACCAGTCCATAGACATTATTAACGTAACGTCTTGCCCAAGACCAGTCCATAGACATTATTAACTTAACGTCTTGCCCAAGGCCAGTTCATAAACAGGCCACCCTTAAGAAAAAGCTGCAGTAAACAGCTGGGGACAGACTTGCTGGATCTGTGTTTGCTCCTCCCTGTCTTGTTCTCTGAGAGCAGGAACCTGCCTTAGGAAACTAGTAAATGGCAGACCCAACAACAGGTTGGGAAGTTTCTGAGAAGGGCTGGAAGTCCACAGGAGAAAGAAGGATTCTGGAAAAGGCAATAGAACAGGGTAGAAACTTGTTCAGTCACACAATACGCATTTATTAAGCACCAACTGTAGACACAGCACAATATCCTTCTCTCCATCTTCCCTGAGAACTGAAAACACACTCATGTTGGTGTAAGCACACTCTACCTTGCCATCAGTGAAGTGCAGGGCTGTCAGGATGGTACCCGCCAGGATCTGGTCTAACTTCTGAGATGAAAATGTATGTTCACTAAATGCCAGTCCAAAACAAAGAATCCCCAGCCTCAAGTGAAGGAAATGGGACTAAAGCTGATGTTCTCCCTGCACCTAGGAATCTCAACTTGTTTTTCTCTCTTCTTCATTCATTCTTTATTTATGCATAGGTGTGTTTTTCTGCCTGTTGGTATGTAACCACATGCATGTAGGTGTCTGTGGAGGCCAGAAGAGCTATTGGATTTCCTGAAATTGGAATTACAAGCAGTTATACGCTGCCCCAATGTGGGTTCTGGGAACTAAACCCAGGTCCTCTGCAAAAACATGTGCTCTGGACCACAGGACTGCCTCTCCAGCCAAGTTTTCTTCTTCTTTACCAGCCCATATGGACTCTTCTGAAATCCACCTCAGTAACCAATTGACTGAGTGAGTTCTTGCTTTTCTGAATCTTATGTAGCCAGGTCTGGCCTCCAACTGCTAGTAGTGTAAAGGTGATAGGGATTCCCCGCTTCTCCAGCCTCAGCCTCCTGAGTTCTGAGATTAATGCCAGTGACAAGCTGTCCAGGCTCCCACTGACACACACACACACACACACACACACACACACACACACACAGAGAGAGAGAGAGAGAGAGAGACAGACAGACAGACAGACAGACAGACAGACAGACACATCCAGACACATCCACAGACATATCCACAGAGACAAACTGACACACATACACACACATCCACAGACACAGAGACAAACTGACACACATATACACAGAGAGACATACATACACACAGAGACAAACAGACACAGAGACAAACTGACATACATGCACACACAGAGAAACAGACATACACACAGAGACACACAGACACATCCACAGACACAGAGACAAACTGACACGCATACACAGAAATAGAGACGGACACCCACACACACACACAAAGACATGGAGACAGACATACAAATACACACACAAACACACAGACAGACAGAGACAGACAGACACACATACAGACTCACGTGGAGGAGGGGGAACTATCTGAGAAAAGGTAAGGTCAATGGGAGTGAGAAGGAGGTGAGAAAAATATTTTCATGTATGAAAATGTCACAGTGAAACTTACTACTATGCATAGTATAGATGCAGGTGTGCACGCGTGTGCGCCCACACACATACACCTATAAACTAATAAAATAAATAAAACACCCCACAAGAAGCAAAGTATATATACAAAACAATACTATTGGCTCTCTAAGTTACAGATAAATGTATGATTATAAAAATTTTCTCAGGGGAATTTAATAACTGTTTATCTTCGCAGAGTTTAAACTAACAGTGTGTGTCTATGCACTTGTTTTCTCATTTAGAGCCTCAGCAGATCAGGTACCTGGGCTGTACTGAGTTAACACACTCATTTTTACACTAAAGAAACAGCCAGAGAAATTAAGCTCTTTGCAATCTTGGGATCGGCTGTGCTCTCTGTACTGTTCTTTACCTGGATATTTATTTTTAATACTATTAGGTGAACAATATCTAATACCGGGAAAACTTTTCAAGTTAAACAGCAGTTCAGCATGTCACCCAGTCACCCAGTGAAGGAAATAGCAACAGGCCAAGCACTTGGAGAGCTGATAACTGATTCCCACCAGAGCAAGCTTCCTACCTTGTACTTTGCAATGAGTCCACCAGGGTGCTCTCTTTGCCCAAGTAGCTGCTCAGCTCTGCAGATGGAGAATTCCAGCTCCTTCTGTGCCCCCTCCACCTTTAGCCTCACGTCTAGCTCCAAGGGTTCATCACTTAAGTTCTTCAGCGCGGCAGACAATTCTACCATGGTGATCTGTGAAGGAAAAACTTTTTTAAAAAAACTCTCAAGTTAACAGCTGGGCCAACTTCCTGTGTTTCCCATATTTTTCTAGTAGTTTATATCTTATAATCAGGCATATAAATGTATAATTGAAAACATCTCTATTTTCCAATATGCTCTACATTATTAGAAAATAAAATATAATGTAAAATTACTATTTTTATAAAGTATTTCCAAGATTCTGGCCAGATCTTCCTCTTGGCCGGAATCAACCATTTAGTTCTTAGCGATAAATTCATTCAATAAAGAGCATTAACTAGAGACCTGAACTCCCTCCTTAGCTTCTTGAATCTTGGCCTGCAGTCTGGCTCTGAGGACATTTTGGAAGGACTCCAGGTTCGTGGTACTTTGAACATCCATCTGTAAAGTATCTTCGGTTCTGGCCAGAAGTTCCTCATACATAGAGCCTTTGGCAATCAGATGCTATAAAATAAACCGGAGACTGCAGTAAGTATTCAGATTCTAAGTCACATACTAGCATACATCAGGAACCTGGAAAAATGGTAACTGTTTATCCAGAATGAGGCAAGCTTATAGTCTAAAAAATGTTCTTATTAAAAACGTTTTGAGTTAGGGATGTGGCTCAGTTAGGATGGTGCTGGCTTTCCCTGCCTGCAGCTGAGTTCCATTACCATATAGAATCAGGAGTGTCAAGCAAGCTGTGATCAGAAGTTCAAGGCCATCTTCACTTTACAGCAGGTTCGAGGTCAAGCTGGGATACAAGGGACACTATCCCAAAATGTAAATAAATAAGGGCTGGAGAAATGGCTCGAAGGTAAGGAACGCTTGCTGCTTATCTGAGTTTGGATCCCAGTACCCACATCAGATGGCTAGTAACTGCTTGTAACTCAAGCTTCAGGAAGACATCTTCTGTCATCACAGGTACATGCTCAAAGCACACAGAGATGTGTGTGCACGCATGTGCGCGCACACACACACACACACACACACACACACATACACACACACACAGATACATAAATTGTGCTGAGTGTAGTGACGCAGTGGGAGACAGAGGCAGGCAGATCTCCGAGTTTGAGACTAGCCTTGTTTATATAGTAAGTTCCAGGACAACTAGGACTATATATCCTGTCTCAAAACACAAACAAACAATCAAAAAAAACCCAAAACAACAACAAAAACACCAAGCAAACAAAAAAATTAAATAAATCTTTTTTTAAAAAAGCATAAAATTTTAAAATAAGAAAAACATTTGAAATACTATATTAACACATTCAGATTCTAACAAGATCTTTTTATAGAATTTTCTTATTCACTTTACATCCTGATCACAGCCCTTTCCCTTCTTCTCTTCCCAGTCTTACCCTTACAAATCCCTCTTCCTGTGCCCCTTCCCCTCTCCTTAGAATCCCTGGGACCCACATGGTTTAAGAAGAAATTCAATTCCTGCAGGTTACTTACACATCCTTTGTCTGCAATGTGGCATGGTGCCCCACAAAGTAAATAAATGTAATGAAAGGGAAAAAACTTAAAATTATGTTTTAAAAAATCTATCTAATATTGGATGCCTATTTTATTTCTTTCACTAAAACAAATTGCAGATGATCTAATTTTTTTAAAAAATGAAATAAAAAAAAACTAGCAGATAAAGTTCTTTTAATGTTATTTTGTAAGAATACTTTTCAAACTACTAAGTTATCACCATTGCAAACAATGAAAATATTGCAGGTTGAGTTATAAGCCTTTCCAACAATGTAGATGTAGGAAAGTACCCAAGTGGTCCCTTATTCTGTAAACTTCCTGTCTTGGCCCAGTTACGGTGTGCTCCCTGATGTTAAGAGCTGTGCTGAACTCAGTAAAAATCCTCCCTCAGTTGTCCCAAGCAGTACCGAGATACACTTGTACCTCATTGCTTCTTACTCGAGGCACCTTCTGGAGGATGAATGCAGAATGGAGTTCAAACATGCCAGTCACCCCTCAATCAGTGAGGCAGGGACATGGCTAGTTAAAACGCACGGACTATGGAATCTGTATGTTCCCATCGTGGCAAGTCACCAAATACTTACTGCACACATCTTCCTGCCTCTCATACAGACTATTAGAATCCCCACATTATAGGCAGGATAATGAGCCAAGACCTTACACATATAAAGCATCCCAAGCATATTATATGAAGAGCAATCAGTGATTGGAGTCTGGACCATTTTAAATTTTCCCAAGGAGTCTGGGACATTTAAAATTTTTCCAATAGGGAAAATGCAGAGTCATTACTCTTTAACCATTTTTGTTCATCTTAAAACACAAGCCCTCATGAGTTTCCAGTCACAAAAGTTCCCTCTTAAACATCTTCACATTCAAACCTGCAAGGTGTCTGACGAGGAGCCATCCGCATGGTCTTGATGTCTAAGGAGATCCAAGATGGATTTGGTTTCTGACTCCCAGATTTTCACTTGTTTGATGAGTCCTTCAACTTCTTTGGAGACTTCGTTCACTTTCAATTGTCTGGCTGACTCTTCATCTTCTATTTCCTGCTTTTCCACTGCCTACAATATTCAGAGCGATCACTAAGAAGATGTCATTGCAATATGAAAACATTAGGCTATAAACACATATCCTAAAAAATGCAAATTCAACAACGACAGAGAAACATAATAGGCATCTACTTCTAATGAGTTAGAACTTTATTAGGTTTTCTGCCACTCTGAACACCGCAAAGCAAACATCATTATACAGACTCGGATGATGGAGCCTACAGAAATCTCAGTCTTGTGTTGGAGCTACTGTCACACATTTGGCCTGCACACAACTGTGCGCTTGTAAGACCTCAGTGTGACAGAGATGATATGAAAGAACGCATCACTTTACAAAGGGGAAGGTCGGTTATGCGTCTTATTTTAACCGTATCGTTTCTGTCGGCTAGATAATATCTCACTGTATAAGTAACACTGAAGCTTAGAAAAGAAATCCAAACAAACTAGAGTAAACTCACATACAACTAAATCTAGCTATTACTAACAGTAATTATATCATATTAAAAAGAGAGTCAGAGCCAGGCACAAGGTCATACATCCCAGCAGTTAGGAGTCCAGTACTCTGAAGCAGGAGGATTATAATCTCTAGGATAGCTTGGATTAGGTAGAAATACTATGTCTCAAAGCAGGGAAAAAAGCAAAAGGGATGCTCTGGGTATGATAGTTCATGTCTGTAATCAGTGCTCAGGAGACAACGGCAAAAGGACTGCTGTGAGTTTGAGGATAGCCTGGGCTACATAGCAAGACTCTATCACACACACGCATACACACATACTTAAAATAATAAAGGAGGCTTAGACAAAATTTCAAAAATAACTGAATCTGTTTTCACTAACAATCTTTCAGTATTCTTTAGTCTGAAAGCTTTGCACAGCCAATGGTTTCAAAGTCAGTTTTAAACTTAGTTTCAGCCTGCCACACTGGCGCCCGCCTGCACCCCAGTGCTCAGGGTCTCCCTGAGTTTGAGACCAGCCTGGCTTACTTACTGAGTTCAAGAGTAGCCAGGTTACACAGAGAGACTCTGTATCAACACACACATGCACGTGTATGTATATGAAAATTTTAAGGGTTCAGAGACTTATATTTTCAAGAATGTCACATAAATTGAGATCCTTCCAGATTTTTTTTTTTTGATCATTTTCAAATTTCTTTTCATGCAGTGGTACAGACAAACCCCCAGCTTCCTGCCTGCCACAAAGCTGAGAGCTCTATCTCTATGCTGTTGGCCCATTAGGCATTCTTTCCCAGCAGAGAGGCACGAAGTGACTTCATGATTGGACCCACAGAAGCATGTCCTCAGTCAGCTGTGCTATGGATGTGACCTAGCAATGCATCCCCGTTGTTCTAACCATCCTCTCCTAAGGAAAAGTAACAAAGCTACATCATCCCTCCTGTGTATGAGCAAAGCATACCAGCCTTACCTCTACGTCTTCACCATGGTTTCCACCAGGCTCCCCTGACACAGCTGACTCCTTAGACAGACTGGTTCCAGAACTGTCCCCAGTGGGCTGGTCCTGAATTTCCACAAGTGGCAGTTTCAGTTCCTATAAAAATTAATTTTGTAACTTTTGTGCTCATGTTTCTATTTCTTTGATAATATGGATCAAAACTAGTAAGTGGAAAAAATATAGTTGAATAGACTTTTAAGATACATAGTTAACAACAGTGTTGTGAAATGTGTATTTATGGCCAGGTGTGATGGTGCACAGCTTAGAAGATGGAGGAAGGAAATTCAAGGATGCAGTTTGTCACAAACAAAAAGAACTGTCCACTAAAAGTATCTAAGAAATTGTTATGAATAAGCAAAAGAATAACTAAAACATTTATTATAATTCTGTTTTATGATGTCAATGTAAAGATAAATAAGGTCATGTATAGGCTCCTAAGGAGTTTGGATAGGCAAAGCAATGTTTACATTTCGGTAAAGGAACTGACATACAGACATATATTAAAAAAGGTCCAAACATCACATTTCTCTTCAGTATATATGTACCCCCAAATAAATTATAAATACCTTTATGCATTTGCTTATAACTACAGTGGTTCTAATAGCCATTCAGCCAGAAGAACCAAAATGTGTATCATGTGATAAACAGAAACAACCTGGCATATTCACACATAGACTTCTACTCTCAATGAAAGGAATGAAATTCGGCTACACAGTACATCTGCAGGAACCTTAAAAGCGCTGTGCCAAGGGCACATTCAGCCAGTCATGAAGCAGCACAGATGATTCTATTCACAAGAAAAGTCCAAATTAGCAAATCTGTAGACAAAGGAAATGGACTGGTGCTTATCTAGGGCTGGGCGGCTAGAGAAGGAATATTTATAGAAGCTACAGGTGCAGATCATCCTCGTGGACTGATGATAAAGTTCTAAAACTGACAGCCAGGCCAGCGTGAGCTCAGACTCCCGGCATCCATACAAAAGCCAGGTCGAGTGATACACATTAGTGATCCCGGTGCTGAGGAGTTACAGACAGGATTAATGGGGTTTGCTGGCCAGCTAGTCTAGCCATCTGGTGAGCTCCTGGTTCAGTGAGAGACCTTGTCTCAAAAATAATGTGGACAGCAGATGAGAAACACACACACACACCACACATACACACACACACATGCCTACATGCATGAAGAGCTTTGCAAGGATAATACTCCACAAAAGCTGTATTGATAATTCTAAAGCTGTAATTCTGCTCATTGCCTCTGAGCTTCATGTTTATGACGACATATTATATCCCCACATATAATACCATGTTATATCCCCATATATAATATCAGGAACAAGAACTTACGAGTGGGGTTTTCGTGATGAACTTTCTCCATCTTTTATTCAGCCTTCTCAGTTCTTTAGATACAGATGAACCAACTTCTCTGCTGCTGACTTCAATCAGGAAACTCCCCGCCTCATTCAAAGAAGTGTATTTTGCATTCCACTGCGAGAGGGTCTCAAGGGGAACCTACACAACAGATACGTAACAGAAATATTTAATGTTATAATTGTGTTTCTATTACCCATAATAAGTCTCTGCTAAGGCTTATTCTCAGCAAGACTGAGTGTGAAGGCCTTTGAAGAGAAACTGACTTCCCTTCTAGAGAACTTCCCAGCTTGTTTTCTCAGGTCGCTGCCCAGCAGGTGCCTGGCACTGTCCTCCTGGCCCTGAACTCTTCAGAAGTGCCTGGTCAACTTTTCTAAGTACCTGATAAACTGACAAAGGTCCCCAGACTCATTTGATCAGCAGCGGCCATACCACCATGGTAATAATTTCAAGAGAGGCAATACTCCCTTGATACTGGTTTCATCAAGTTTTAAGGCCAAGAATTACTTAAGTCATCTAGGCCAGATAAGTAATACTGGCACAGAGTCTACGTGACAAATGCTACCAAGTCTCCTTTAAAATTAAAATTCTCTTTCAAGATCTCTGGCAGCCCAGAGCATCTCAGCAGAGGCTTATAGTCACATTCAAGATGGCAACTTTCCCCAGGTTTATGTATATTTTAGTATCAGACCCTGAAAGACAGAAGAACTATTGGAAACCAATGATATGAACTTGTAGGACCAACACATGTGACAGGGGACATGGGGACTTTCTAAGTCTAAGGTGCTCTCTGCAAATTCCTATACTCTCTGCATTTCTTTTATACCAAGAACCCACTCTCCACAAAGTAATTCTCCTGCGTTTGGAAAATGTTCAGTGTGAAAGGCCAGCTCGATCCACTTTCAACAAAGAAAACAAATGACAGAAACACATGCTATTTCCTAGCTAGCATACAAAAATAATAGTTACACTGACATTCCTTCCACACACCTTATATTAAAATATGCATAAACTCAGAAAAGTTGCCATCTTGGACATACAATCCTGAACCTCTACCATGATGCTGGGGACCTTGTTAGAGCCTTTAACTATGGAGTGGTCTCAGCAGCATCTATATCCTATTAAGCTGCTGCTACTAAGTTGCTGAACTAGAAACTAGGTGGCTTAAATTGGGAACTGTTAAATAATTCTTGGCCTAGAGACTAAGTAAAACCATTACAGAGGTGGTATCGACCTCTATCGGCCAAATGAGTCTGGGACCCTCTGTGGGAGGGAAATTCAGGAAAGACTTAAGGGTAAAAGGTTTTAACTAAATGGAAATGCAATCTTTGAAACAGTGATTTAGGTAGGCATGGTAGTACATCTCTTCATCCTATCAGTAAGGAAGCTCCATGAAAACAGGAGAGCCTTGACTCCAAAGCCAGCCTAGACCACAAAGCCAAGGACCTGTCTCCAGGTTCTTGATGGAGTGATGTGTTTTCTAAAAGCTGTATTATTTATGTAAACATGTATTATTGTGTGTACACAATATGAAAAAAATACTCTCTGACAATTGCATTAGGAAGAAAACTAAGTTCTTCCCAAGATCTTGAAGAATTTTCTAGAAGATATGTTTGCTCCTTTATTGACACACAACCTTCAGAGTCAAATTGAGCTTCCAAACACATAGAAATACAAACGTAAGTCTAGCTGGGTATAGTAATGCTTGCCTTTAATTTCAGAACTCAGAAGGCAGAGGCAGGAGGATCCCTAACTTCACTAGTGTACGTAGTCAGTCGCCAAAAATAAAACGTAAAACTGGGACAGAGCCATTGACTTCAAAATACCTCTTTAATTTGTTCCTTCTTTGTCACCTCAAAAGAAGCCTTTAGTATGGAGAGGTCTTCTTCATAAGTTGCCCAACATGCCAGTACTCTTTGCAGCCTGGCTTTCGTGTTATGGATATGTTGTCTGCACAGTTGAACAGTTTTTTCCAGGATCAAATATTCCTCTTTAATACTCTCACATTCTCTGGCTACAACAGCGAAGCAAACAGAATCAGTCTTACAAAACAGTCTTTGTAAATAACATGAAGAAAACTATTTGCATTAACCAACAAACAGGCATGTCCCCTAACAATATTAAAAGCAAAAGAATGTTCCAAGGAAAACATCCCTGTAAACAGTTAAGATACAAGCCATCGAAGTAAAATGAATGTCATCTTGAAATGATAGCTGTCCCATTGAAAAGCAACTAGGATACTTTACCCAAGTTCTTATACATTTCTTCACATTTTTGAAAAGAAGTGTCAAGTTGAGCTAGGAACTTTTTCTCTCCAGTAAATGTCTGCGAAGGAGAGGAAAAAAATATTGACAGATTTTACTTTTGAAAATGTGCCAAGAAATCCAGATGTCAAGCAATGTTTGAGCACGGCAATGCCACCAGCTGCAGGAGCAGAAATGTGAGGAATGCTTCGTGAGAAGTGGCGAGGACTTAGGAGATGCAAGAGCACAGTGACAGGGCTGTCACTGCAGATTTAGCCTACCATGGTCATGTGACTTTCTACTGCTTCCTGTTACTGGGAAAAGGCAAGTTCATCACTCATAGCAAGTCCAAGTCTACTTCCCCTGTTTTAGTACCACTGTGTAACTGTATCGATTGTTTTTGTTTCACAGGCCTTATTCACACTAATTAATAAGTCTTCATTAGCTACATTAGGTTACCTTTTCAGAAGCTATCCCCACCTGCACAAGGCATCAGTGAAACTTCCATTAACTAGATCAGCTATGGAAAACCGTGGGGTAACCCAGAGCTGACTCTAAACTCCATTTATTATCCTAGGAGTTCTCAACCTGTGGGTTGCATCGGACCATCAGAAAACACAGATACTGACATTACGATTCATAACAGTAGCAAAATTACTATTATGAAGTAGCAACAAAAATAATTTTATGATTGGAGCATCTCTAAACATTAGGAACTGCATTAAAGTGTTACACCATTGGGGGCACTAAGAACCACTGATTATATTTCTATTTTGTGCTAGCTAACTACTGTGATTACTGAACTAGTGAAACATAAATCCAAAGCAGGGCATGATGTTACACTCCTGTACTCTAGCGCTTACAGGAGGATTGGAAGTTTAAGACCAGCCTCACTACATAAAACCCAGTCTCAAAATACGAATGAACAAACAAAAGCCCAGAAAAAAAAAAAACTCCAGAGAAATAGAAAAATTACATGTAGTATTGCTCTGCATATTTATATATAAATAAGACCTAGTCCAATTTAGAATTATGCCCCTAATTTGGAAGCGCATAGTATTTAAATGATCAATCATAAACAAATAATGTATGTCTCCATCATCCTTTTCCATTTTCCTCTGAAATTTATAATTTTGAGTGTTTCAAGTCTCCTCACCCTTCATTCCCGAAAGCAAAGGAAAAGAAGCAGGTTAAAAGCAGTGGGAAAAGGTGGTAAGGAAGGGGCCATGGGGCTTCCATTTGAACTTCTGCATGGACACTCCTATGCTTGTAACATGTTTTTCTTTGAGGCATTTAAACCATTTCCTACTCAAACTTTGGTGAAGGGCAGCAAGATGATGCCACTGTAAATAAGGCACTTGCCACCAAGCCTGAAGGACTAAGTTCAAACCCAGGGACCCATAGGACAGAAGGAGAGAACTGACTCCTACAGGCTGTCATCAGACCTCCAACCACATCGGTGGCATGCACCAATGAATCACAGTAATTGAAACTATATTTTTAAAATTTCAAAATAAAACTTGAGGCACTAAGATCAAAGTTTTCAAAGAAAAAAGGAATGGCTGAATGAAAGCGTAAATCAGAAAGGAAGAGACCATAAGCAAAAATGTATAACGGGGGAAAAATCACAGCAAAGCCTTTTGGGGGGGCTTAACCATCCTAACTCCATCTTGACCACTGCAACCCTCATCTTCTTACTCCTCCAGCTCCTCTTTAACCACCACTGGTGTTTTTCTCCAGGAAAACTGAAGCTAATGAGCCCTACCAGCAAACACCCAAGCCCCGACAGGGAGAATTCCTGAGCTAATCCAGAAGCAGGAAAGGAAAGCCAATGCCAGGCCCAGGCTGCGGCAGCTCACATGCCAGTCTTCCAGCAGGATTTCCACAGACTCCTTGCTCCCATAAGTGCCGTTCCAAACATCCAACTTGGCCTTCGCTTCATCTAGCAAGGCGAGAACTGAGTACTTAGAGTCATGAAACTCCAGAAGTGGGATGAAGTTTTTACCCAAAATGTTGTTGATTCTGGAAAACAGGCAGGTTTTAGAATTGACCAAGTGTCAGAAATCTGTCTGGCATTTAAAGAAATACTGTCATTTCTTTTCTCTATTCAAACACACAGAACACACAGAACTCAAATGTACGTTCAAGGGTGCCTCAGGCCTGTGCTCTGTGTGTGTGTGTGTGTGTGTGTGTGTTCTTCCTTCCCTCTTTTCTCTCCTTAAAATAATGTAAAACAAATACTCTGACAAGATATAAAGCAGCATTTCTAAAGTAAAAATGTAGCAAAACATTTTTGAAGAAATTATTCCCTTATTGAGAATACTCTAAGGAACAAAACATCTTAGAATTTATAAACTTCTGTATAATTTGATGCAGCTACAATTTTTTAATGCTTACATATGAAGAAAGTTTCACTATTAAGGCTAATGTTCTTTTATTATTGCTATAAGCTACTTACGAGAAAAGGAAAAACAAGACGGTGCAGACAACACTCAGTTAAATGACTTTTATACTAATAATGTATCTTTTAAATTTTTATGTTATTATTCATCAATGTGTATATAGGATGTGTCTGTCTGTCTGTCCATGTAAATGCAGGTGTCTAAATAGGTCAAAAGAGGGTTTTGTATCCCCTGGAGTTATAGATGGTTGTGAGCCACTCAGCATAGTTACTGGGGAGCCGAATGTGGGTCCCCAGCAAAAGCAGCAAGTGCTCTCACTGAGACGTCTCTCCAGCCTTTCTACTGATGACATTTTACAGGTTGTTTGTAAATTATTTTATTTATTTATGTCTATGCATGTCTTCATGACTGTGTGTGCACATGAGTGTGTGACTGTAGATGCTTATGCACACAGAGACCAGAAAAAAAAAAGCCTCAGATCCCTCTGAGCTGAAGTTTTCAGTATCTATGGGACCCCTGGGTAGTTACACACTGGAACCTAAACTCTGGTCCTCATGATTTGCACAGCCAGGGTGCATAACTGATGATGAATCTCTCTGTCCCTGTTTGTACTCTACAAATGTGCACTTATCTACCCCCTGCCTTGATCTGCTATCCTCGTGAGACACGGACAGGGTGACTGTGAGGAGCCCGCGTTTCCAAATGTGAAAAATGAGCACACTCAGAAACGCAAAGCCCCATCGTGGCGGTCTAGTGTTCGGTGACACAGAATGTGAGCATCTATGCAGCTATTACAAAACCATGCAGGTGTGGCTCTCAAGATACAGAAACAACTATGTCTGACATTGTCTCAAAGTCTCTGTGGTATGCAAGCAATGCCATTGCTAAACATGAGCGGGACACTGTCGCACAGGACTGTCACCAACCGTCTTGTCATCTCCTCCAGCTTAGCGGGAGGCACAACTGGCGGGCTCTTCTCGGCTCTGTTTTCAAAAGCCAAGAGGATATTCGAGTGATCGTCCAGGCTGCCCATCAGACTCTGAAAGAGATTTAGAAACATGAAAATCTAATTTATCTCTAAATCCTGCCATGAAAGGGAAGCCCATTATATCTGTGCTGCATGTTTTCAAAAAAAACATCAGAAAGCCTGATAGAGTCATCTATTGTAGCCTCTGCGGGCCTGGAACTCACCATGCCCCCAGACCGGCCTCAGACTTGTGGTAATGCTCCTGTCTCAGCCTTCAGAGTGCTATGCTCATAGGCACGAGCTGCCATGACTATTCCTCATCTCTTCCTTCTGACCTAAGACTTCCATACATATCATTGCCGAGTGAATGGCGTTAGGTGGGACATTTTCCCAAACGGCGACAGACAATGTCTTTGGCAAAGTCGTTAGAAAAATCCTTTGCTTTCCCAAGTCGCCCCATCCCTCTAGAGACGTAACTGCTCTAACTCTCACGAAGCAAATTTCCCCCCATGCATTTGCAGTGAGAATCCAATTATCCTCGTTTTCTTCCCCTTGGCATCTTTTGGTCGGATGTCACAGCTGCCTCAGAATCAACTGGACTCCACCCTTCCTGATTTCTGTCTTGAATGGCCCAACAGTTGTGAACATGAAAGCATCTCCATTTTATCAGGGGTTGTTTTTGCCACAGGGTCTCATGTGGCCCAGGTGACCTCAGATTTACTATTAAGCCAAGGATGACCCTGAACTCCAGATCTCCTGCCTCTACCTCCCAAGTGCTGGAATTATAGCTGGTGCCACCATGAGAGTGTCTGGACCCCAGGGGACGCATGCTACAGCATCCTCAGCCGCCACCACATTTGAGTCTCTTCTTCCTAGAATACAGTCTTCCTCAAGGACAGACTCCAAGAAAGGGTTAATCTTTCCGTGAGTTTCTTTTCCCACCTTGAATAAAGATATTTTCCCTTGGATCAGAGTCATGGCTTCAGAGTAATTCTGGGAGGTCGGCACCCCTTCTTCCACAAGCCCCTCTACATCCTTCAGCCACACTTCGGTCTCTTTGAGCGGTGAAGGCAAGGCGCCATCCAGCTGGGCTCTCCACTCAGCAATCTGAAGTAAGGCAGAGCAGTCAGCGTGCACCCAGCCCATTTCTTCACCCACACAAGCTTCACGTGCCTCAGAAAGCCAAGGCTGACTTAATAAGGGAATTTTATCAACGGGCAAACTTCCTAGTTCTAAATATTGTTTTACTACTTGCAGAGGAGGACGATACTTAGTTTAAAAGCTGTTGGAACGGACACAAGGCAGGGGTGGGGAAATGAGGTTGGGAGAATCTTGAATAAGTTGATGGAGGAAATTGGAACTATTTAAAGTTCTCCTCCAAACAAGGTCAGTCACAGAAAGAACTGTCTGAAACACCACATGCCCATGTAGTCTTTGACTGGTTTTAGTCAGGGTTACTAGAAATCCTCCTTAGGCCAACACTGCCACCACACTGGACACGTACACACATACAAACACTTATTCTATACTTCCTTTCTGAAAGGATTATTTTTTAATTTGGCTGAATACATATGAAAGGTCTGACCAGGTCAGAATCAGGTAATGTTGCTATTGTCTGCAGCAGGCTTACAAGAACTTACTAACTTACATGCATATATGAAAATGCCATAATGAAATCCATTACATGGTGTGTTAACTTTCAAATTAGTAAATAAGTAAAATATACTTATATCCAAAATTATGAAACCAAAATTGTATAGATGGCATTAGTTCGATTTGCCTGGTGAGTTTAAAATTAGTACGTCTCATTTCACTGCACCAAGAAAACTATCTGCAGAGCCCGTAAATAAAAAAATAGATTTCCAATATACTATTTCCAAATCATATTCTGAAAGAAAAAAATAATCATGCCAGGTCTCTGTTGCCTGGAACAGTCTGAACTATACAGACAACAGCTTCGATGCTTTTATTATTATTATTATTATTATTATTATTATTATTATTATTATTATTATTATTATTATTATTATTATGGTCCAGTTGTTACACAACAGTCATTTTACAACAGGTAGGTTCCCAGAATGCACTGGGCACTACTGTCTGGAGGTAAGATTGCTTATGCTGCACTAGTACCTCAGAAGAGATCTCAGAGAGTGGCTCCGGAAGCCATGCATACCTAACGCATCCAGTAAATGATTTTTTAAAAGGCATGGCAAAAATAGTCTGTCACTCCTGATTAGCAATCAGAGATCCACAAATGTCTGCTGTGCAGCACCTAGACGGAAAACAGTGAGCCATCGTCTCTCTGTAAATGTATTAACATGAGCGAATCTTTAAGGAACTCAAAAAATTCACTTAAAAATCATTTCACAGGGAGCCTCAGAGGTGGCATGCTTGCCCTTGCAAAGGACCCAATTTAGACTCCCAGTTCATTTATATAGGATGGCTTACTGCTGCCTGCAACTCAGGCTCCAGGCAATCTGATGTCTTCTGGCCTCTGTGAGAACTGCACTCCCATGCATAAACACACAGGCACAGACAGAGACACATATACACACAGAAAGATACACAGACACACATACACAGATACACAGAGACAGACAGGCACATACACACACACACAGATGCACAGAGACAACCACACACATACACATACACAGAGATGCACAGAGACAGACACACACATACATACACACAGAGAGATACACAAACAGGGACACATAAACATAAAAAATTCATTAAAAACATTAGCAGTGCTGAGGAGAGGAGGGTTCAGTGGGCAAGAGCACTTGGTCGTCAAGCATGGGCACCTAAACACAAAGCCCTGGCATTCCACAGAAGGGCATGGCTGCATGTGCCCATACCTCCAGCACTGGAGGAGAGCATAAAAAATCTCCAAAGCTCACTCTCTCACTAGCAAAGCAGCCAAAAGGGCGAGCTTCCAGCTCAGGGAGACACAAAGGCGGGAAAGCAGAGAGCAATAGAAAAGATAGCGTTACTCTTTGGCCTCCAGACAGACTCATGCATCTGCCCACTCATGTGCACATGCTACGAACACATACACTTTGCAACACACAACACATTCACAGATAGACATACAACCATTTTATTATTCATTTAAAATAGGTAAGTCATAAGATATGTAATTTAAATATTAATAAAATTAATTTAAAAAATAAAGGCAAAATAAACACATTTAGGGATCAAGGAAAATGAAGCCAATCTGTTACTGTGTTACATATGTTATCAGGTAAGAAGTCGTGGGGGCGGGGATTAGGAAATGCTCAACATCTATAAGAACTGGAAATTGCAAATGCCCCCCACCCCCTGTTTTTTTGTGACAGAGTCTTCTCATGGAACTTTGACTGGCCTGTAACTTGCTTTGTAGACCAGGCTGGCCTTGAACTAACTCACAGAAATTTACCTGCCTCGGCCAAGTTCTGGGATTAAAGTGTGGCCACCGTGTCCAGCTAGTAATGGTAACTATCTAGGTAACCATGAAAGACTGAAGATTTCTCTTGAATACTTAAAATGGGGGCTGAAGAGAAGAGTCAGTGGTTAAGGCACATTGCTCCTCCTGCAGTGGAGCACAGATCAGCTCCCAACATACATGCAGAGTCACTCACAACCTCCCATAACTCCAGCTCTCCTGACCTCCATGGGCACCTGCACACACATGCACATAGCTACCACACACACACACACACACACACACACACACACACAAAATTACAAATAAAAATAAACTTCAAAAAAATCCTTAAGACATAGTTGCTCAGAGCAATGTACATATACATATAAATATACATATTATATATGTCACATATATGTTTATATATAAAACAAGCACAGCATAACAAACAGGAGAGGTTAACTACTTGAATGGTAGGTTTTTTGCAGGGCAGGGGAGATTGAAGAAATGACTCAGCAGTTGAGACTGTGTGCTGCTCTTGCAGAGGACCCAAGTTTGGTTCCCAGCATCCACTCTGTGTGCCTGACCAAGTTCAGTTTCCAGACATCCCAATGCCTTTGCCTCTGCAAACGCCCACACTCATGTGCACATCTGAACTGTGCACATAATTCAAACTAGAATACATATTTTTCTTTTAATTTAAAAATAGACTTTTTATATAATACAATGTGACTATAATCTCCTCTCCCCTCTGTATCCACACACTGTCTCTTGTTAGAAAACAAACAGGCATTTAAAAAATAATAATAATAAAGCAAAGTTTTTTTAAAAAAGAGCTTTTGAAAAACAAATGTTACATTTTTAAAAAGTTGCATAAGAAATTGTACAGCTTAAAATTTAAACTACAAACAGTTTATAATGTAAATTATAACCCCTAGAGCAATCACTAAACATGTAATAAACAAAAAAGGCCAAAACTGACAGACATATTGAAACAGAATTTTTTAATAAAATGAAGATTCAAAAATAGAGGAAGCACATAAATCAAAGAGGAAAATGATAAGTGAATTACATGATAAGAAGAATATTAATAACATATTAAACACTTGCATTAAAAGGTCAGAATTGTCGGAATAAATAAGAAACACCCATGTGTGTCTTTAGTAGATAAACTATAAAGACTCAGATGGGTTGAAATAAATGAGGAGAGAATGTCTAATTCAAACAGCATCAGAACACCAGGGTCAGAACACGACATGCATATCAGATGAAGCAGCAGCAAAGCAAAATAGCCTCAGCAAGCATTAGGAGTCTATTTAGTGAGGTATTTCAGAAAGTGTGCGTGCGTCAGAAAGATAAAACTCTCATGAATCGATTACACACTTAATGTTTTTAAATGCACAAAGCAGAACTTGACAGAATTGAAGAGAGGTTTCCATAGATGTTAAACTTCCCTTTTAGCAGCTATAGAACGAGAGAAAAGCCAGTCAAGACACAGAGAGGCTGGACATAAGTATTAGCCACCTTGCCTTAACTGGTATTAATCACACAAAATTGCTGAAGAATACAAGCTTCTCCAAAGGTGTAGGCTGGACCATAAACCAAATTTTAATAATCTCAAGAGAATGAAAACCATAAATGTATACAACACTCACAAACACAATCATCCTACATGTGTTTCCAGATTGTCCACATAACTTGTCAAATGTATTGATCCTGGCAAATGATGGGAGGGAAGATGGTACAGCTCACCCAAAACATCAATCACCTCCAGTAGGAAATACTACGTTATCCACTCTGGTAAACCAAGAATTGATGGCCAGCATAGCTTTGGATAATCTTGTATTTAAGCAGAATGCCATTACCTTCTCCTATGTAAATAACATTATGGGGAGGGGACAAAGCATGTCCCTACGCTCTGAGAAAACATCTCTCCTGTCTCCTAGAGAATTCCTGATGAAAGGCTAAAGACATTACCTAACAAAGCTGCCCCCAGAGGAGTTCTAAGAGGTTCAACACAGTCACCTGGTGCATGAGGCTGGTCCAGCCTTGTCTCAACCGTAACTCATCTTCATTTGGCTCTTTCACCCTCCCGTTCATTGACAAGACATCCACGAAGGATTCCTTTTCTTCGTTCAGTGACTCCATGAAGGACAACAGACTCTGCAAGCAGAAGAGCATTTCATGATAGCCTTGGAGCACTTCATTCTGTGTATAGGATGCAATCTGCTAATTAGAGGTCTATAGATAAAGGTTATGCTAAAGTCTGGCTTAGGCAAGGGTTAAAACCTTCGAATCCCATGTCCCTTCACTGACCTGATAAAGTGAGTGACAGCAAAATCACCCACAGTGTCAGTTACAGGGTTTCTCCTGCAAGAGAATGTCAAAGCCATGTCTCTAGACATCAGATCACTCATGATGCCACGTGTGAAAATCTGCCCCACTCAGAGCAGACAAGGCAGCTACCACCTGTCTCACGCTGTCACTCAAATTGGTACGGAACTCGATATGTACCCAAAGCTGGCCTCAGACTTTCAGCAATCCTCCTGTCTCAGCTTCCCAGGTGCATGGCACACACATCTGAGCCACAGGATGATTTTCAAAGTGGCTTCTGACTAACAGAGATATTTAACTCTTCCCAATGCATCCTGTCTAACTAAGACTCTTCTGCCTGCACTCAGAATTTCTGAACAAAGTTTTTCTTGGTTTGCACGTGTATGCAGTATTAGTGTTTTAGAGTTACAGTTCTACGTGAACACATTACATGGTCATTAATAATGTCTGTACTTAGTGGAAGCTGGGCATGTTGGTAGGGACCTTGATAGTCCCAGATATGTGAGAGGCTGGGGGAAAAAATTATTTGAACTCAAGAATTCAAGGGCAGGGTGAAAAAAATTAGTATTACTTAGCCTTGAAAATAAATAAATAAATAAATAAATAAATAAATAAATAAATAAATACCAAATAATTTACTTTATCTCTGATCATTAATGATTTCATAAAACTTTTTATGGAAGAAACATGAGCCTAAGATACATTTCTAAACCAAAGACCTACTGGAGACGAGGCACGTCCACTGAACAGTGAGCATCTCTTCGGTCCCAAGCATGCGCCTTGGGGAAGAAGCACATAGTTCCTTCCTACAGATGCTATAGACCCTGTGCTGTTCTGACCAAAGGAAGAAGAGAATTTTTGTTCCCTTCCTCCCCTTCAGACTGTGAGCCAGGCAGGATGGCATAGTCCACAAGTCACATGATCCATTCAGTGTTGGATTTGGAAAGGCTGATTCATCCAGCTCCCTCAGGGCAACGGAGGCCCAGACAGCGCTAAGGGCTGTGCAAGCATCTGACAATGTCATCCTTATTCAGACGGAAAGCTGGTGGGAAGCACAAAATCACAGACAATGGGTTCTAAGAAACCTTCCTTTGCTCCCTCAAGGACTGTACAGTTAATAACTAACATGTCCTGGAAAGCCAACAAAATGTGAAAAAAAAAAAAAAAAAAATAGAGAGCCTTAAAGCCACACTCTACTTTTGAGACGCTGTATACATCCAGAGAGGCCATTTAGTCTCTCCAAACCTCAGCGTCTTTATGTGTGAAACTCAATGAACACCACCAAGTTCAGGGAGATGAGTTAGCCTGTAGGAGACTTGTCAGCAAGGGTGTTCCGTTGCATATGGTCAGTGTTCAGGGACGGTATCACTACTGTACGCAGGACTCCTGGATGAAGCCCTGTACTATAATCCTGAGAAGTGCAATTGATAAGCTTTTCCCCCTTTCCTTCCGTATTCATGATGAGGGAATGGTCTCCTCAAAAATGGGGACTGGAGAACATTACAGGGGGCAAGATGATAAATAGGCCTTGTGGACCATTTGGTGTCCTTCCTAACAGCTTAGGTCCAGGTACAACATAAAACTAAATGTGGAGGAGTCCAGGGCCAGGGGCTATAGTTTGGCATCCCTTGCTGTGGAGCCCTGTAGCTCAAACTATTCTGTGGACCAGCAGTATCGAGAACCATATTAACAATATGGTTCTAACTCTAACCCTGTATTTAACGAAAGCATCCAAAAAGGCTTCAGAGGCACTGTCCTAGAATTCAGTACCAAGTCGGGGGTTGTTTAATATTAAATACTCTCTTAAGAGTTTTCCGAAGTGTACTTGTGGTAGCAGGGATGAAGATGGCCCCCATAGGGCATGGTACTATTAGGCGGTGTGGCCTTGTTGGAGTGGGTGTGGCCTTGTTGTGTCTCAGTCTTCCTGCTGCCTGGATGTAGACCTCTCAGCTACCTCTCCAGCACCATGTCCACCTGCATGATGCCATGTTTCCTGCCGTGACGATAATGGACCAAACCTTAGGACTGTAAGCCAACCTAATGTTTTCCTTCATAAGAGTTGCTTTGGTCATGGTGCCTTTTCACAGCAATAGAAACCCAAAGACGGTACTTTTCTAATGTATACTCTACCACTCTTCCCAAAATAAGTACAAGCGAGTGTCTACAGCCTTACTCACATGATACTTGTTACAGTAGGTCTCACTGGCAGAATCCGTCAGCATCTTCTGTAATCTCTTCTCTTGCAGAGTTAGCCAGACCATAGCATCCCTCACCTTGGCCTGTAATTCACACATGTAAACATGCACACACACATATATTTAAGCTATGAGTGATTTCTATGAGAAACAAAATTGACAGTGTAAAGGAGCAATGGATTGTTATTATATACCAATGACTCGCCAAGAGAAGCTCTGCTGGTTCCTGTAACACTTTACATTTAAAACAGACTGACACTAACACCTCAAAATCATATTGCAAAAAAGGATTTCTCAAAAGAATATACATATATATGTGTGTATATGTGTGTGTGTGTATGTGTGTGTGTATATATATATATGGGTACTGAGAGGTACACATAGGCTAAAAGTGATCACTGCTCTTCCCAAGGACATGGGTTCAGTTCCCAGCACCCGCATGGCAGTTCACCTTTGTCTGTAACTCCACTTCCAGGGGATCCTGTTGCAGCTAATATTGGAAATGGAATGGCTTATTTCTTTATTGGCCCTCATGGTCTCACTCCGTGGATGCCGCTCTAGTTTGGAGCCAAACACACGGACTCTGTCACTCGGTCTACGAGCTACACTCTCCATAAGATTCCCTTCCCTGACAGTTCACTCCGCCCGCCCTGGTGCTTCTGCCCCGGGGTGTTTCTTTACCCCACCACCCAGTACAAACATGACTCTAAGGCCTGATAGCTTTTTATGTAGACTTATATATTTAATTCTCAATTCACAAACCCTCTATACAATATGATTACATCCCATAAACAACGATACAAACTGCCCTTCTGTATGAGATAAGACCTATAGAATCCCTTAAAATATTCATATCTACCTAGCGCCAATTAAGTTCACCTGGGTCCAGATCACCCTTCTCGATCTCCATCTTCATCGCCCCCCCAATCTCTGCTCCTCTTTTGTTTTCCTACCCCTTCTCCGCTTACCTCTCCACTGTCCAATCACATATCATCTTAACATAAATCTACAGGATCCAATGCCCTCCTCTGGCTCCACACACACTTTATAGGCACCAAGCACACCTGTGTCACACACACATACATCTAGGCAAACATGCAGAGACATAAAAGTAAATAAAAGACCATCTTTAATTCTAGCACTTAGAAGGCACATGGCTCTCTGCCTGATGATCTGCTTGATGGGTCCGAGGCCAGCCTGGACTAGTCAGAAAGTTCTAGGATAGCCAGGGTTACACAGAGAAATCCTGTCTTTAAAAAAAAAAAAAAAAAAAAAAAAAAGAAGTAAACAAATCTTCAGATAGATAGGTTGATTAATTGATATAGGTAGATAGGTAGGTAGATAGATGGCCTATTCATTTCTAATGTTCTTTAGTTTTCTAGGAAACATCATATAGGTCACTTCCTAATTTTTAATGCTATTTATCACTATGGATGATGAGGTGAGCACACATACATAGCAAGCCAAGAATATGGTCATATGACACAGGTCAGAAGACAGCCCTGTGGAGTCAGCACTCACCTTCCACCTTCACAGGGTGGCAGAGGTTGAACTAAGGTCAAAAGGTTTGTTCAGTAAAGGCCAAGCATTTTTACCCTCTCATGTTACCATCATGACAACCTCCTGAATCACTTTGTAGCAGTTCCACTGCCTTCACACCAAAAAATATCACGAATACCTTAAGATTAAACAAACAACAACAAACACACTAGCACCGTTTTGGGGTGTGCTGTTCTATAGCAGTGAGGGGTGCCCTTTCCCCTGAGAGTTTCAGTGGGCTTGCTCACAACTAACTAAATGCACATTTTTCTGCTGGAGGGTAAATCCGGAGGTTACAGTTTCCCATTCACTTGCCTTCTTATTCTAGTAAACAAAAAGGAGGCTTAATATTTTTGTTCCCAATTTCATAGTCAATTGAATCTGTAATTTTATATAAATATTAATTAGGAAAGAAAAGCCTCTCGGCAAGTCAGAAATGAGCATCACATTTCTAAGCCTAGTGTCTCCCCGAAAGTCACTTCCGGAATCAGCAACAAAGTTGCTGACAGCCTCTGCCATTACCACTGGAGAGGCTGCCTAGTTCATCACACAAAAGCTATGTAAACATGCTTGAGAAAGCCATTTAAAAGAACTTTTAAAATAATGCCGATTTTACTAGGATTGTGCTACATTCACCACACTCATTTATCTTCACAGACCTAAGAAGTTTCTTTTCAGCTCAGGGGTTGTAAACTGAGTAATCAAAAACCACTTAGCAGGGATTCCAGGAAATCTCCAGGAGCAAAGGCCAAGGGCAGAGCACAACGCCTCCCTGTAGGTGGAGCACATAGTTCCATTCCGACAGTTCCATACCAACCAAGCTATGAGCAAAAGGGGACAAAACCTGCCAGCTGGAGGATTTTGTTAAACTGGAGAGCAATGGCCGCATGTTGTATAAATGCCTAAAAAATACTGAACTAGACACTTTAAATAGCTTAATTTTATAGTATAGGAATATTTCACTAAAACAAATACAAGTCACAATAGAGCAAAATTTTATTATCTCTAAATTATTCAGAACGACTGGAGTTGACGGTGGGTGGTCGACACACTGCAGGCTCTTCTGCCAGAGCTCGCCTGGGTTTAGTTCCCAGCACCCACATGGCTGTGAGCTGTGGTCTGTTACCTCCAGTTCTAGGCAATCCAATGCTCTCTTCTGCCATCATGTGCACGGCATGAACATGGTGCACAGACAGACATGCAGACAAAATACCCAAATAAACAGTCAAGTGTGGTGGCACACACCTTTAACCACAACACTCAGGAGGCAGCCTGGTCTATAAAGTGAGGGCATCCAGGACTACATAGAGAGACCCTGTCCTCCCAAAAACAAAATCAGGCAGCTCAGTTTATAACTCATCCTATGCAATGCCGACTATAGTTTGGCTCTGGAATGATGACGTCACAGGCTTAAACACTAGAGAGGGTCCCAGCAGCACACAGTGGGAAGAAACTAAGAGGTTGGACCTAGCGCTAAGCTTCATATCACAGAGGGCATATCCCAAGGGGACCACTGAACTCCAGTCTCTTTCTCATCTCTACTTCCCTGCTTCTGTCAGACACTGTCCAATGCTGGCTGGCTACGACCCAACCTCTCAAACTAGCGGCTAAAATAAACGTGAGTCATTTAAAGTTGATATCCATGCGATTTACCACCATAACACAGAACTAATGAAGCGGTTTAATTAACTCAGCAGAGATTGGACCATCACATGAACTTAATTAAAAAAACAAACAAACAAACAAACAAAAGACAAAACAAAGTATAGCGGAAGAAATTAAAATATTAGTTTCCTGGAATAAGCCTAGAAAAGAAGCATATTGAAACATTATGGTTGCTGGAGAGATGGCTCAGTGGTTATGAGCACTGACTATTCTTCCAGAGGTCCTGAGTTCAAATCCCAGCATCCACATGGTGGCTTACAACCATCTGTAATGGGATCTGATGTCCTCTTCTGGTGTGTCTGAAGTTAGCTGCAGTGTACTTATATATAATAAATAATTTTTAAAAAGAAACATTATGGATATTGAAACTATGACTCCATGTATGTTTTACATACTTGCATGTTTGGTTTTTTTTTCCAAGATTTTCCTATTTTCTATGTATACAGCATGCTACCTGCATGTATGCCAGCAGGCCAAAAGAGGACACCAAATCTCATTAGAGATGCTGATGAGCCAGCCTGTGGTTGCTAGGAATTGAACTCAGGACCTCTAGGAGAGCAGCCAGGGTTCTTTACCTCTCAGCTATCTATCCAGCCCCTGTTTGTTTTTTTCAAGGCAAGGTTTCTCTGGCTGTCCTGGAACTCACACTGTAGACCTGGTTGGCCTTGAACTCAGAGTTCTACCTGCCTCTGTCTCCTGAGCACTACTAGGTTAAAGGTGTGTGTCACCATTGCCAGTCATGAATTGCACATTTAAGTTGTGTGTGCAACTTCAATTTCAGGGTTTGTTTTTTGTGTTTGTTTTCTTTTCAAATCAAACTATTAGTGTACAACCAAAAGAAACTGACATACCTGCAGCTAGGCAGACATACCTGTGTTGAACCTCCAGGGCCAGGAGCATCCTTCGAATACTTCAGGAACTGGGCCACATAAGTCATGATGGACTTTTCATCAGGATTCACGACATCTACATCTGTGAGACACACCAGAGCATCCATCAGTGGCAGGAGAGGCTTCCCATAGTTAATTCTCAAGGATGGCCTAGGCCACTGGGTTCAGAGGCTCTTGAATTAACTAAAGTTGTGGACCAGCCCTGCACGCTGCTCATCCTCCTGGCTCCGCCCCTGCGCAGAAGTTCAGAACTTAGATTTTTTTTAGTCAGGCGGAAGTAGCTGAAAGGCTGGCATTACACCATCAACATCCCTTAAAAAACACAGCATCGCCCTGGATGCTGTTTATGGGATGACACAGCCATCTGAGGGGTCGAGAGAAGGCAATGAAAGCATTCCTCTTTCTGGAGACAACACTAGACAGGCGTAACTGATTCCTGGTACACTCAACTAGGCACCTGTAGGGTAAACCATTTCCACAAGTGTTCCTTGTATAGAGGCTTCTTCAGGACATTCAGAGCTCACTTACACTACATCAAATGAGTAAACTTGACTTCAATGGGCCAGTAGTTGTGTTACATGTAAGAAAAATAATTGTCTTAAAAACAAGAAAATAAGTACTGAGATTTAACCCTTCCCAATGGAAGGGCTTCATTTTTGGCTGTGATTTATGCTTTACAGAATTGCTCATGTGTACTAAATCTTTATTTGTATTTATTTATATGTTTTCAAACAGGGCCAGACTGGTCTCAGCTGACTCTCCTGCCTCACCTCCCTAAGTCCTGGGACCACAGGTGCGCGCCAACACTCAAGAGCATCTGAATGAGGAAAGAGCTGGGCTGTTCCATGATTGGTGACAGCAACTGAACCACCATGATGGCTCTGTTTATACCACAAAAGGGCAGGTCTGAGCCTTTGATTTGTCCTTTTACTGACTTCTAAAGAACCCACTGGGGCAATTGTTAATGATAAAAAAAAATTAAAAATACTAAAAATATGTCCTGTCTAGAGCTGTCATGGTGCAATTAACATTGTTTAAAAACTAATATTCGATTCAGGAAAGAAATAATTCATAGCACCAAAGAGAAAGTGGGATTATGATATACTTGCTACTTCTCCTACGTGTCAACATATTTATATTGTTACCTCATAACAACCCAAACTGATATGCAAGAGTATGGGAAAATTCAACAAAAGCAATCTCAGTCTATTTTGACTTCATATTAAAATATATCATACTCTTTGTTGTTTATTAATTACATGCCACGAGATCTTTACAGAAGTCAAATTTATAATAAGCACGTCTTGGCGCACGTGTTTGGAGAGGCGGGCACAGACAGTGTCTAATCTGCACTCCTGCACAGGCAGCTATGACTACAAGTTGCATCTGCCGGCTCAGTGCACTTTTCACTAATCCTAGATACACTGTTAGAACTTGGTTTTTTTGGCACTTCTTTATTTGGATGAGGAGAGGCACACATCATAGCACACACATGGAGGTCAAAGGACAACTTGAGAGAGTTGGTTCTCTCCTACCATGTGAGTGTCAAGAACTGTATTAGATCATCAGACTTGGCAGCAAATAATTTTATCCACTGAACAATCCTGCTAACCCAGCTTACTTTCCTTCCTTCTTTCTTCCCTTCCTTGCTTCCTTCTTATTTTTAAAGCCAGGCCCTCACTATGTAGATCTGACTAGCCCAGAACTTGCTATGTTATACCAGAATGACCTCAAACTCAAAGATTCTTCTATATTTGGCTCCCAGACCTACATTAATTTTTTTTTACAAACATGTATTGGAATATCTGAGAAGCAATACAATCCATATGAAAGAAATTATTCTTTGTTCTTCAGAAAGAAATTATTTTAATAATAATTCTATAAAGTTAAAGTTGGCATTTTAGAATTTTCTTGTTAGTAATCAAACGCAAGGAACCAGCAGAAAGGATGCCAAACGTGGCTAACCACATAAGGAGATTAGGAAAGCAGCAATCACTGCTCTCCATCCACCACAGAGAAAGATCTGGAACTGGAGACACATAGATGAGTGTAAAAGACCGAAAGATCCTTACAGGAGAGCTGTAGCTCAGGAAAAACAGAATTAAAAACACAATACCAAATATAGCAGAAGGAAATTAAGTCAGGGGCTCAGATTACTCTCAGTAAAGGTGTGGCTTGCATTCAGCTGAGACTTCCCTCCCTCAAGGACAAAAGTCAGGCCATTGTTGCAAAGTCCCAATTCCATGAAATTCAATTAAGATCTAGGTCTTCGGGCAGGAAAATACACTGTTGTGATGTTAACTCAGATGTGAGGTGCACAGGTGTGAAGGGCACAGGTGTGAAGCACAGGTGTGAGGTGCACAGGTGTGAAGGGCACAGGTGTGAAGCACAGGTGTGAAGTGCACAGGTGCAACACACAGATGCAGCTTCAATTCAACTACATGCTGGACAAGGAGATTTCAAAAGAAAGAAGACTGTCTACCTTCCGGTTCCAGCAACTTGGGGATCTTCAGCTCATGTTCTGCGATCCTGAAGGCCTCTTTCAGGTTGTCTTTGTTGGATCTGTGCTTCATACTGTCCATGTCAATCAGGTCTGGTCGCAAGGCGTGAATGACAGCCAAAAAAGCCATGCCACTTCTCCAGCTTGACTTAAAATCTGTCACACTGACTGACCCAGACCTGTGCAAAAGGATGTGAAATGGACTGTTGTTTTAAAAAAACCAAAACTTCAAAATATAAACAATAAAAATATATCAATCGGAAAATAAAGCTGAATTTCCAAGAAATGAAGACTAACTGTAAAAATAGAGCATGCCATGATCCTTTGCATATTAGTCATTTGCTCTTTGCTGGTTCACCTCCATTCATTACACACTTATGTGTATGTCTCGGTATGCTGAAACAGCTCAGCAAGCACAGAGGTCACCATGCAAGCCTGGCAGCCCGAGTTCAATCCCCAGAACCCACCAAAGTGGAAGGAGAAAGCCAAGTCCACACAGTTACCCTCTTCTCCACAGGCAGGCCACGGCATGCCTGTGCCACACTCACACACGTGATGACAAATAATAGTAATTTTTGTTTAATTTTTAAGAAGACAGGATCTTAGCTTTCCAAGAGCTTATATTGGTGTGATTGTTAATCGTGGGTGTCAGCTGGGTGGTATTTAGCATCGCCGTGGAGATGTGGGCTCTGGGTGGGTCTGTGAGGGACCGTCCAGAGTAGATAGCGTAACGTGAGAAGTGCGTGGGCTGGGGCTCTGGCCTGAAGGAAAAGGAAAAGACGAGCTAAGCACAAAGACTCACTGCTTTCTGTTTCTAACTGCGGCTGCCTGTAGCAGATGCTCCCGTGACGGCCTCCTTGTGCTCCTCCCGAAATACCTTCCCTGCCAAGATGAACCGTGCTCCCATAACGGGGTCAGAGAAACCCGGAAGGAGGCACAAGTCGCCTCTTTTGGGTAAAGTAAAATAGCACAAGCAGGTAGGGCTCTCGCCCTAAAGTCGCCGTCTAGATGCATGGAGCCCTGTGCCTAAGAGAGATGTTTAATGCTAGGCATGGTGGTGTGTGCCCTTATTCCCAGCCTAAAGGAAGCAGAGGCTCGTGAGTGTGTGGACAGTCAGAGCAACACAGTGAGAACCGCCATCTCAAAAAAGAAAGGGGTAGGGAACGGATTGCTTTATCTGCCCACCACAATAAACCATGGAAACCCAGCAACCAGGGTAGAGCTCCCATCTCTCAAACTAGTGTTGGCTAAGCCCACCGAAATCCACTTCTGAAAGATTCACTAAGAAATGGTGCTGCTGGGAGTTGTACCATCAGCCTGACTATAAGAGCAGGAAGTCCATGAAGTCGTGTGGACGGATGGGCACAGCAAACTACTCACCCAGCACACTGTTCCTGAGCCCACTGAAGAAGAGCCTTCTTGGCGGACCACTGCCATCTTGCTTGGGCCTGAGCTTTGGAGCACTTCTTAGGGGGAGGACTTGAGGTAGGAGATGAGTCAGCCACACTGGCAACCTCCGGTGAAGGTTGATTGTAATCGCAAGACAGAGTCTGAGCAAGCTTCTCAATCTGCGGGAAGCACAATTGTTCACAGGCATGTTAGCACATGCGACTCAGTCAGAAGCACCTAAAAAGCATTCTTTAGCACTGACAGAGGATTCTGGGTGAAATGAGCTTTAAGTGTGACTGAGTTCAGCATTTGACATTTGGGACTACAATTTGGCTTTCCTTAGGTCTGGACAGGGGTACCTCCTGCATCTAACCCAGGAATGGCATCCCACAGAGACAAGCATCCATTCATCCCCTAAAGATCCCACTGAGCACTACCAGTGCTGCTGGATTAAACTGGAGCCAGGTGAGCCTCCTGGTCAAACACCTTTTGAGAAAGAGAAACTGGAATGTAGCCCCTCCATTACAACCTACTGAGAACAAACACATACAGAAAACAGAGAATAGGCAGCACAGGGCAGGGACGCCCCCCAAAGAAAGAATACAGTTACCATTAAGAACCCAAAAAACGGAGCCAGTAAAATGGCTTAGCAAGAAAAGCAAGTGAAAGGTGCTACACAAGCCTGGAAACCTGGGTGCAGTTCCCAGAACCAGAGAAGACACAGAAGGAGGGAAGGGAAGCAACTCCATAAAATCTGTTGACCTCCATATGGATATCATGATATAGACAGACAGAAAGACAGACAGACAGACAGACAGACAGACAGACAGACAGACACACACACACACACACACACACACACACACACACACACGAGATGCTTGTTAATAATAAAGAAATCCCTTTTGGTTTTCTTAGATTTATTTATGGGCATCAATGTTTTACTTGTATGTCTGTATATACATATGTATGTGTACCACGTGTGTGTGTGTGTGTGTGTGTGTGTGTGTGTGGTGCTCACAACAGCCAGAAGAGGGTGTCAGATCTCATGTCACTGGAGTTACCAATGCCCATGTGGGTTCTGGAAACTGAATCCAGGTCTCTGCAAAACACGCAGCTACCTTTCCAGCACCCATACCTAAAACTTTTTTTTTTTAAAGAACATGAAAAGTGCTGGAGAAATGGCTCAGCACTTGCAAGTGAGCACTGCTCTTACAAAGAACATTAGTGGGTTCCCAGTTCCCCCATCCATGTAGAGCATCTCACAGTGACCTGTAACTGCAGCTCTAGGGGAGTCTGATGCCCCTAACCCACACAGACACCTGCACTCACATCTCACACGCACATCCTCTCCCTTTCTTTTCTCTCTCTCGTACACACACAAATTAAACTGATAGAAGAGGAGGAGGAGAAGGTGGAGGAGGAGGAAGAGGAGGAGGAGAAAGAGGAGAAGGAGAAGGAGGAAGATGACAGGACTGGAGAGCTGGCTCAGTGGTTAAGAACCTACTGTTCTTCCAGAGGATGTGAGTTCAGTTCCTAGAAGTCACATCAGGTTGCTCAAAATTTCCTATGACTCCAGCTCAATGGGACCCTGTATCCTTTACTGACACATGTAATGTGTGCTCTCACAGCTACCCAAACATACACATAAATTAAATATATATATTTAAATTAAAAAGTAAAGAACTAAAAAATAAAGTGTCAGCTGGGGAGCTGGCTCATCAGTTAAAGGCAAGCACACACTGCTTTTGCACAGCTTCTGATTTTATCCCAGCACACATACCAAGTGGCTCCCAACTACCTATGACTTCAGCTCCAAGAAGTCCAAAGCCCTCTTCAGAACTTGGATAGAACCTGAACTCACATACGCACGTACCCACACAGAGACATTTGCATATACACCAAGTAAAAAGAAAAATTTAGAGAACATGAAAAGGCCTCCCATAAGCCGTCTTAAAAATCTACAGAGAGAATAGGGTCTGCATATAACATGGGTGAAACGTTTTTCTCCAGAGACAGCGGAAGTATGAACACTGCACGTTGATAGATTTGCTGATAAACACACAAATTGATCTGAATATTTTGGACAATATAATATCTACTGAAAACTTTAAAGATACACCAATAACCATAGAAATATTTAATGTTTCTCTCTGTAATCAACAGAATAGAATCAGAAATAAAGCACATGCTAGAGACTGTGACGTGCACCTGCGGTGCCTGCACTTACGAAACTGAGACTTGAGACCAGCTTATGAAGCCCAGAATCACCAAAGATCAGCCCGAGTCACAGTGTGAGGCTTCATGAGAACAATACAAGAACAACAGATGCAGCCAACACCACAAACCTAACAGCCTGGCAAGCATTGGCTGGAGAGACAAGGAACATAAAATGGCAGAGCCAACTTTGTTTTCAAATGCCTCCCAAAGACTTACTAAAGAGCTGGGGCGTGGCTCTGGAGTAGAGACCCTGGGGCACTTGGAAGGTTGGATGCTCCAGTGAGATGACATCTGCTATTCTCTACAGTACAGTTATGGAATGTTTCCTTCAGGAGAAAATTCTGTTGAAGACTGGGGGTTCGGACTCGGTAGTAAAACTCTGGTCTTACATGTGGAGATCGTAGGTTTAATCCCCAATGCCACATTTTTATTTATGTTATTTTTATCTTCAAGACAGAGCCTGGAATGCCCAGGCTGGGTTACTATGTATCTGAAAATGACCTTGAACTGCTGATTAACTTCCTCACTCCTGAATGCTAAGACTGCAGGCGTGCGCCACCTCACCCGGCTCTCACCAACGTATACAATTGGAATGTTCCACAGAATGACTGAAGAGAGAGAATCAGAATACTGGCATAGGTAAAAAAGAGGAAGTCCTGTCCCACGCCAATATCCCCAAAATATTTTCTTATCTTGTTTTCTAGAACAGTCCTGTTCAATAGAAAACTGCATTTGCTTTGTTTTCGTTCCCTTCTTAATTTTTTCAGACAGGGTTTCATGATGTAACCCTGGATGGTCTTAAATTCATAATCCTCCTGCCTCAGTCTCCTCAGTTCAATGATGGCATTGCAGACATGCCTCATCAAGGCTTAAAAAGTAACGCCCAGAAAAGTAAAAAATGAATACATTCAGACGACATTAAAATGAGATGTGTCTGCTATTAAAAGATTAAAGGCAAGCTACAAAGTCTGAGAAGCTATTTCTAATTTATATATTCCAACAAAAAGAACTTCCATCCAGAATACATTTTAAAACTTCTATAAATTATTACATACAAGAGCATGGCTAATGAATGTCGAGCTCCGTCGGGTCCCTCCCCTTGGAGCTCGGGAAACCCTGCAGAAAAGGGGGAGGAAGAATTGTACAGGCCGGGGCAGTTGAGGACACCAGGAGAACATGGCCCACAGAATCGACCAAGCGGGTCTCATAGGGGCACAGAGACTGAACCGGCAGTCAAGGAACCTGCATGTGTCTGTGTGAGGTCTCTGCATGTGTGCTATGGTGTGAGGTCTCTGCATGTGTCTGTGTGAGGTCTCTGCATGTGTCTGTGTGAGGTCTCTGTATGTGTGCTATGGTGTGAGGTCTCCGCATGTGTCTGTGTGAGGTCTCTGCATGTGTGCTATGGTGGTTAGCTCAGATATCTTTTGTGAGACTCTGAACTGCAGGAGTTGAGGGTTCTCTGAATCTCTTGCCTGCTCTTGGAACCCTTTTCCTTCTACTGAGTTGCCTCACCCAGCCCTGATCTGAGAGTTTGCACCAAGTCTTAGTGTATCTTACTATGCTCTGTTTGGTTGGTATCTCCAAAAGGCCTGCTCTTCTCTGAAGGAAAAGGAGGAGGGGTGGGTCTGGGGAAGAGGAAAGGTGAAGGTGGGGAACTGGCAGGAGTCAGGAAAGGGGAAAATGGGGTCAGGATGAATTGTATGAGAAAAGAATAAACTTAAAAATAAAGAGCAGGCTGGAGAGATGGCTCAGTGGTTAAGAGCTCTGACTGCTCTTCCAGAGGTCCTGAGTTCAATTCCCAGTACCCATATGGTGGCTCACAACCACCTGTAATGGGATCTGATGCCCTCTTCTGGTGTGTCTGAGAACAGCTACGGTGTATTATATAAATAAAATAAATAATTCTTTAAAAATAAAATCATGGGTAAAGTGACCCCATGTTGTTGAGATAGAGCATCATCAGTACCCAATGGGGACCAGCCGCCATCAGGGGCCGACAGCTATAGGAAAATGTTCAGGTTCCTTATATTATGCAGCACATTCTTTGCATACAACCTATGCAAATCCCTAGTATCACTAAACCACCTCTTGGTTACCTATAATATATACAACACAATGTAAATGCTGTGAAAATAAATGGTTGGTATGCTACATTACAGAATAATGCCAAATAGACAAAAGTCTATATGCATTTAGTTCACATAGAAACAGTTTTCAGAATTATCCTCAATCCTTGATTGGAGTAATCTACTTATGCAGAACCCATATATGACTAAGTATTAATTCCTCTTGTATACGAAAAGATTGAATATTAAATTATTCTCGGCTAACTATGTGTGAATAGTAAAATATAAATATTTTTATTCTCTCTTACCTATAATGAAATTTTTAATTATCTAATTAATTGGCCTAGGATGATATACAGGTGGGAATAAACACCTAGAAACCAGCCAAAAATGCTTAATTTTATTTTATGTATTTGAGTATTTTGCCTGTGTGACAGTGTACTGCACGTATGCCTGGTGCTCACAGAGATCAGAAAAGGGCCTTGGATCCCTGAAGTTACAGGGATTATGAGCTGACTTTTGGATGCCAAGAATCAAACCCAGGTCCTCTAGAAGGTTCTCACCCACTACCATCCCTCCAGATCAAACTAACCTACTTTAACACCTTACCATATTAGGGCCATTTTTCTGTCTTCCATTCTACTTTCCTCCTCTCCCAGAGGAAATTTAGTTCCCAAACTTAGTTCTCATCGTCCACAACCACATGCATATTATTTTATTATAGCTACTAACACATGCAATCCAGAAAATATACCCAAATTTTATATCAATTAGTTATTCGATATTCTAAGTCTTTCTAAAAGAAGCATTTGTTCCCCAAGACATACGTAATTACATAGTTATTTTTAAAGCAACAATAAGAAGCACCCTCTGAGCCGTCAGTGTAGACTGGCATTGTAATGGTTAGTTGAGGACAGAACAGTGAACACTAGACATTCACAGTCCACATGGAAAACAAAGAGTATAAGGCCATAGGCCTGCCATATGCTTTCCTTTGTGTAAATAAAATTTGGGCTCTAATTAAAATCCAAACAGGGATTCATGAAACAAATAAGAAACACTTTGACAGTGAAAGCATCCTGAGAGGTCTGGGCATTCAGCATACTCCAAAGAGGTCTCAACCAGCAGGTTTTCCATCTGAACTAGCCATGTTTTATAGCAGAAAACAAATCCATGTTTTGCAGACATCCTTCTACCCTTCCGCCTGAAATATCTCCACAGTTCAAAGGAAAAACAAACAGCTTTCTTTCTAGCCAGTGGCCCAGCCATGTTTGCCCTAATAGTCTCCTGAGAGGATGTGGGTTGCTCAGTCCCACGGAAATTCCTAGGATCCCGGGGGCTAATTTACTTATCTTCTGTTTTTGTTTTGTCTGTGAGAGTGGGGTGATTTGAATGCTTGGCCCATGGGGAGTGGCACTATAAGGAGCCCTGGCCTTGTTGGAGAATGTGTAGCCTTGCTAGACAAAATGGGTCACTTCAGGGTGGACTTTGAGGTCCTAAACTCAAGCTCTGCCCAGTGTGGAAGACAGACTCGTCCTGGCTGCCCACAGAAGCCAGTCCCCTTCAGCTGCCTGTGGATCAAGATGTAGAACTCTCGGCTCCTCCAGCACCATGTCTGCCTGCATGCTACCATGGTTCCCACTATGATGATAATGGACTGGACCTCTTAAACTGTAAGCCAGCCCCAATTAAATGTTGTCCTTATAAGTGTTGCCTTGGTCATCTTTCCATCTGAACTAGCCATCTTGTGTAGCAGAAAACAAAACCATGTTCTGCAATCCTTCCACTCTTCCTCCTGAAATGTCTCCACAGTTCAAAGGAAAAACAAACAGCTTTCTTTCTAGCCAGTGGCCCAGCCATGCTTGCCCTGATATCCTCCTGAGAGGGTGTGGGTGTCTCTTCACAGCAATGAAACCCCACGACAAACGAGGTCTCACTCTGTAATCCAGTCTGACCTGAAACTCACTTGGAAGTTCAGGCAAACCTTCCTGCTGTGGCCTTTCAAAGCTGAGATTACAGACATGAGCCACCATACCTGGATGCTTGTCTTCCTTTGAGGGGCCAGATGTATAAGTCTTTGTATCAGGGAGACACTGTGGTAGCCCACAGTGTCAAAAGAATGGAGTGGAGACACATGAAGAGGGAAGTGAAAGACGGAGAATTTCCTGAACAAGGCAGTGAAGCAGAGTAGGCCACCTTCTAAGGACTCCAACCACACCCAAAACCCAAGAGGGAAGGAGAGGGCTCAGAAGGAACCGCCATGAAAACCACAGGCCTGCCTGTTCAAGGTTCACCTTCTCAACCTTAATCCCAGCACTTGGGAGATGAAAGCAAGAGACTTCTGTGAGTTTGGGCAGCCTGATCTACACAGAGAGTTCCAGGCTAGCCAGGAAGGACTACATAATAAAACCCTGTCTTAATAACAAATAAAAAAATTAAATGTGTATGTATGTGCATAAATATGCAAGCACATATATACAAATACATGTATATAATATTGTACACACACACATGTAAATTGCATACACATATTAGAAAAGCAGTCTTTACTGTATGTTCTCTACCTGTTGGGAGATTCCAAGTCCTGTTTACAGAAGTAGCTCGGGACTGAACGACACATATGTCACCCTGTGTCTCTTGCGTATTAGACTAGTAATATTCCTAACTCCAAAATACTTACATGAAAGTGGAGGATGATGGTCCAAATCAGGCCAAGAATAATGGATGGGTTTCCCTCAACGATGTCAGCCACATGGATGTTTATTAGCTTGATCTGCGCACAGAGAAACACAGGTTAAAGGGAGCCAGCCTCCCACTGAGCCCATCCCTCCTGGGACTCTGCAGGTGTGATTCATACTTACAGATCTGTTTTTCAGGAATGTCAGGGCATGTTCTATGTTGATTCTACACTGGAATGTATTAGATCCTTTATCCCGAGGCTAAAAATTCAAGCACATCCTTACTCAGAAACAGGAGTGCATTTAAAAAAAACAAAACAAAACAAAACAAAACCAACCAAGTGTCTTATTGCCATTTGGAAATCTTACCAACTGTTGTCCCGAGAGGACTTCTAACAGGTCCAGGAGGACATGCCCCTTCTTAATGTCTGTGAATAAGTCGGATATAACTGAGGGAGGCGTGTGCTGCCAAAGGAAACAAGAAGAGTAATCTGCCAAGGGTCCAAAAACACCGTTAAGCACCTCCTAAGTGAGCTTGTGTCTTCAAAACCAGCTAGGACTCAGCAGGTATTATCTTAAAGAATGATACGGTCCTCATGAGCTACATTCCGAAGCATGACGAGACAAACAGCGAACCTCTTTTATCTCATGGCTTAATTCCAGTTACACAATACTCTTTCTGAGTGGAGCTTTCATGGCCCTAAACCTTGTGCATAGACCGCACAGCCACAGACACTCAGAATCAGGCCATACTGACCCCCTGGGAGAGTAGGCTGCATTACTGAGGAGGTGTCTCCCTTTGGTCAGAATGACATCCATTGTGTGGAATGGACAAAGAGGCAGAATCACTAATTAGACTTCCAGGTTGTCTGAGGCTCTCAGCATCACCGAGACAGAGGACAGAGTGGTATTTGAATTGAGGTCCCTGGGTCCAGACTGAGTTTGTGGCCTAGCACTGTCCCTTGCTAAGTGTT
>NC_137969.1:218883369-219035345 GCF_963924665.1 Micromys minutus | reverse complement strand
GCTTTCAGGTGATTCTGCTAGGCTCCTCCCAGGGGCCTAGCAACGGCTTACGTCATCACCTGACAGCATTACCTGGGTGAGGTATAAAAGGACTGCTCACTGAGATATCAAATCTTTTGCATTCAGATCTTAGAGAACCTGACCAAAGGTTAAACTCAAGTTTACTAACAGGCTGGTACCTAGCGCCAGTTTCCAGGTTTATTTTCCAACAATTCTGCACCTCCAAGTTACAAACCTGCCCCTGACACTTCCTAACAACCACCAGTCAGGAGGAAAGCAGAAGTGAAGTTTATGGTTTGGCTCCCAGCACCAGCCATTATGTTAAAAGCCATAATGTACCCCCACTCCCCAGTCAGATGATGTGTACCAGGCTGGATACCTTCTTCTTGCCTCTATAAAAGCTTTGCTGAAACTGAGCTCAGGGACCCCTCCCATTCTCTTGGTGTGACTCAAGCTTGAATAGAGTCCTTAATGCGATGGCATGAGATGCAGCTCCTTGGTGGTCTTTGGGGTTCACAAACATTTCCCGGCATACCACTCACCGTCCAGTTCTCTCTTTTTCTCTTTCTCTGTTCCCAGCCAATCTTTCTCCCCCCACCCTCTCTTTCTCTCTCTTCCTTTCCCCCCCCCTTCCCTTCCCCATTCTCTGCTCCAGTCTGTCTGCCTCTACCCCATCTTTTCCTCCAAATTAACCTCCTTTACACCAGGTCTGTCGAACGGCATGGGCCCGCAGGTTACATTATATTTCACAACAGAAAGATTGTGAAACAATCAAGAACTTGGAGCTGGAGGGATGGGCGAGGGGGAACTCCCAACATCCAGAAATCATGGAAGATTAGAGAGAGCCAGTGGGGGGGGGGGGTTAAAGAGGAGCGATGACGTCTACCCAGGTGGCAGGTGTTTGCAGTGAAGCATGCTGTCCTCTTGTCTGTGGCTTACTGTGGTCAGGTCCCCTTTAAAGTCCTAGAGCAGATTAGGAGTCGGGCCAGTAAACCCTGATCACCACACAGTTTAGTTTGCCTTCCTGTAAAAGATTTTGTTGCACTGATGGATATAAAGAAAATCCATCTTTATAAAAAGCATTCGGGAAAGCCTCTCTCTATAAACAAAATACACCACCTGGGGCAGCTAAAATCCTCATATAGTTAATTAGGCACATCACAAATGACTTTTGATTAATTCAAAGACCTCTAAAGATAAATTTGACTTCACAGAATCGTTGCCTTCTTGTCAGGATGCATATAAAATTCAGATAGATGATATTTTTTAAACTTATTTTTAAAAGTGAATCCTTACTTCCTATGAAGACATAAACATCTGGAGCAATGGCTATGCTGAGGGAACTTCCTTGTTTTTTGGCAAATTTCAGCTTTGCCCTTCATAGCAAACTGCAACTGTAACTCGGTAAGATTATCAGAGATTAAATTTAAGGCCCCAAGCGCTTCCATATTCTGTAAACTCATCCACATCTGTCCAACAAGATTATCTTCTCCCAAATGATTGCCAATGGTGAGCACTCAACAAAAGTGGGGCGAGGAGGGTGTGGGTGGATGGAAGAGACCAACCTAAACCGACCAAAATTCAGCCAAACAAAACTCACCACATGGGGCAGCTAAAATTCTCATATACTTAATTAGGCACATCGCCAAACCACTTATCCAAAATAATCTTAAAGGGGCTGTTTAAGCAACTAAATTATTTATTGACTTATTCTTTATTTACTGAGACACCACCTCCCTCGTTAGCCCAGGCTGGCCTTGAACTCTAGGAATTCTCCAGCCTCAGCTCCTGGAGGGCGGAGACTGAGACAGTCCCGCTGGAATTCCTCGTTTTTTGTTTTTTGAATACATTCGATAAAGATTTATTTAAAATAGCGAAGATCCAACATGTTCAGAGACCTGGGGAATTTCTGTCCCACAAAGAACAACTGACAGCATTTGCTCGGGACATCCCAGGCTCCATCAGAAAGCGTACCAGGAACTAGGTCCCTGCAGGCTGCGTGGGGACCGAGGCGCGGCCAACCCCCGCCAGCTTCGCACATGCACTCGCACACGTAGGCGGGAGCCGCGGGCGGTCCTGCGCCCCGCACACAGGCGGGCTGCAGCCGGGCGCTGAGCCCAGGCACGTACCGGGGCGGGGCCAGCCTGGCCCGGGCTCAGTTTCCAACCACAGCAGGTAGCACCGCGCCCTGAGCTGAGTACTGGGCTCTCCGCCGGCCAGAGAGGGTCAGGCTCCACTGCTCTCCGGCACCTGCGTTTCTCTGCGTTCCGGAATGCAGCCAAGACCGAGGAGAGGAAATTACATAGTAAGTGGAGATCGGGTGTCTGAGCAACGCCTTGGATAAAATCCACTCATGACAGGTAAGAATAAAAATGATTCCCAAATCCTTGAAGGGTGTGAACCCAAAGCTCCAGGAGGCGTTTAGAGGAACCGGTGTGGTGAGGTGTCGGTTTTTATCTGACAGGTGACTATATAGGATCATAGGCTACAGATTCTTCTAAATCGCAAATGACCCTGACAACAGGTTCAAAGCTACGTAAAGAAATAAGAGCAAAGTAAGTGGTCTGGGGCAGACTTGAAACACCGTAATAGTTTTTTTCCTATTTAATTTATTTTAAATCCCAGCTAGCAATGTGCTTGAGGTTTTATTGAATTCAACTTTTAAAAAAAAAGGAGAATTTCCCCTCCCGTCCCTCATTTTTCCTTTCCCCAACTCTTTGCTTGGCATTCTTGCCTTTGAACTTTGACCTTTTCACGCCTCTTATCGAGCCTTAGAGGAGGAAGTAAAATTCGGAATGGTAATCTTGAGGTTTAACCATGTCTGTTATGCCGGCAAGTCCAACAGCTCTGAGAAAGCTACACGCATCTTTATGTAAGCCTTTTTATATGTCAAGTGCTTTGTCATACATCATACCTTCAATCACTACAATGTCTCTATATTCAGAGAACTTAAGTTTTAGTTCAAACTCAAAACCAACGAAGCATCTTTAAAAACATTTAATTCATTTGCAGCTTGCCACTCCTCTTCTACATGTCACCTCACTCTTCTCAGGGACAGCAGCCCTCCATGTTCCTCTCTCATTGTGTTGTCCTCTGTGCTCTTTAAACATTTCGCAATGGGGAGACAAGTATGTCCTGTGGACTGATGGTTAGGACTGTCGGCTCTACAGTCCCTGACAGACAGAATGTGTAAGGTGAAAAGCAAACAAGACTTTATAAAGGTTATGAGTGAGCCTAACAGGCAAGATGCTAGCCTTAAGTCTAGCATGTAGTGTTCCTCAGACATTCTTGTCACTTAGACTCAGACTTCGCAAAGCACTTCAGTAACTGTCACTGTAATGGGTCACCAAGTTCAGTTCTAGGCCAGTGACACCAAACAAACAAAATATGTTAATTCCCTTTGCCATACTTTTGTCATGGGAAAGTAATACTAGTCATGCATTCATATCAGCACCAAACAGGGTGGCATAGATATCCTGGCTGGGAGAGAAATGCTTGGGATACCAGAGCAGGGTTATAAAAGCACTGTGGGGAAATTCAAGATGGGCAATACGAAGAAGCAGCTGACTGTATCTGGAGTCTAGTGTACTAGGAAGGAGCAGCTGCCTGGAGTCTAGGGTAACAGGAAGGAAGGAGTGGCTGGCTGTATCTGGAGTCCAGTATTCCAGGTGAATTCTTTTCTGAGAGACTACATGTAGGTACTTAATTTCCCTAACAGCTCCCTTCTGAACCATTGCTCACAAGTCATTTCCCCAGACTTCCATAGAAAATTGGCAGATTTAGAAATATTTGGGAACTACATGAACTTCAAGTTTTCGATTAAAGCTAATTTGTTAAACATTTTTTAAAATTTTGTGAATTGAGACTATTAAGGAACCACTTTAGTCAAAAATGTCACCTTCAGAGCTGTCTGTATTTAAATGTGGATGCACACTGGCTCTTGGTGTACTCTGGATTAGTATCACTACACTGTTCCAAAACTGTTATGTATTTGTAACCAATCACTGGTTCATCCCATGATTAAAAACAGATCCCTAAGTTAAACTCCTTTGTTTAGGATTTAACCCCAGGCCAGAGGACAAGGCTCTCCCTGGTGAGTAAAGATGGGTTTCTGGGCTTAAGTTTGGCCATGTTTGCCTGGTACACACGTGAGGCCCGGGTTTGATCCTCACTGTCACACAAATGGGTTCTAAAAGACTGTTATCTTTAGGTGTGGGGATACACTGACCTCCTTCCCCATCTTTTTTAAGACATGCATGGAGCCCTTTTGTATCCCACAGTGGCCTCAACCCACTTTGTAGTGGAAGCTGGGCAGGAATTTCCGATTATCCTGCCTTCGCTTTAAGCACTGGGATTACAGACTTCCCCAGCAGTCCCAGACTCCACTTCTTACCTTTCTCTATCTTCCTAGACTTTCTGATTTTTTATTTTAGCATATGAAAGCAGAACAGATATTTACTAAAAAACAGAGAAAAATAATCAAGTATTTAAAAAATGTTTTTAAAATCCTAAAACAAAGTGATACATGAACTAGAAAAGATATGCATATAAGCTGGAAGGTTTGTGGTGTTTATTTGGAAGTTTCTAAAATTCACAACTGCATAAGATACTGTTTTTTTAAGCTGGCAAAGTGAAGAAGCATCAGTAATGTATGGCTATCTATAAAATGCATACATCAGTAATGTATGGCTACGGCTATCTATAAAATGCATACATCAGTAATGTATGGCTACGGCTATCTATAAAATGCATTAGCATATTAATGTGTCATGTACCAATATCAGCAAAACAAAACCAGACAGGATATGTTCTGAGACCTAAGATTCTCTGACATGCCAGGTAGTTCCCTGAGAGTTTGGAAAGCTCGTTCCAGCCCTAGCTTCCTTCACCTGCTAATGAACAAATCAGACGTGCACGTGGAGCCTGAGCCTGGCAACAGTACGGTTGTGTCTCATGACTTGCTTCACTTAACCATTCAAACTGCAAATACTGAAGGTTTGTGCTTTATATTTTAATAGAATCATACATTTATAAGGGCAAATCTCTTTAAAGATTCTCTTTACAATGAAATTATGATTTGTCATTAACATGACACTTGGGGACACATACATTAGAAAATGGCAATAAAATGAATGTAGAAATGTACAATCAAATTTTTATAAAGAACTTAAATTTTTGAGAAATCATTTTATGAGCTGGAAATGGTGAAACAAATGTTATTTAAGCATAAAAGCTGACTCAAGGGGGCCTGGTCCACAGAAGATGTTTATTTGATATAACAAAACAGTACAGTTAGTGTTAGACCCAACCACAAAGAGCAAGGGAATGAAAAATTTATACAATGTACATAGAAAAAAACAAGATGTTTACTATGACAACTCTATATTCCTAAAATAATGCTTCTAAAATTACTAATTATTGGAATCTATATGAAAAAGGATGTTAATAGCGACAAAGTGCATAAAACCAAACATCATAGTTTCAACAAATTAACATACTAGGCAATTTTACTAACAATGCATGATTTTTTTTTTTTGTTTACAGTATGCTCAAAATGTCTTTATACCAACAGGGTAGGCAGAACATTTATGTTTAATATCAATTACATAATATTAGCATAAGCTTCCACAACTACATAGGGACTGTTTTCTTTTGAACTGGTAAAGTAAAGAAACACCAGATAACTTCTCTGAATTGAGAATTGTATTCAAATAAATGCCACATACCTTCCAGATATAAGCATATCTCTCTATATCATGTAAATGGCTTTACCCATATAAAGAAACCATACAGTTTAAGAATCATTATAAGATCAACAGCGTCATGATCCAGGCTTAACAATTCCATAGGCCAAAAAAAAAATTTCTTCTTAAAAACTAGTTTTATTAAATGCAGAATATATTGCATGAGTAACTGCTGGTATTTATAAGAAAATATATTGTGCAGTTGTGGCTGCCATGTACTGTTGACAAAGCATTATTTTCATGTAAATCATGAAAAAAATGAGTAAAAAATTTTCAACCGCCTATGATCATGATGATGATTTACTGCCTTCTTAAAAAATTATATTGGCATTTCATTAAAAATAATTCAATAAGGGACAAACTCCCTTACCAAAAATAAATAAATAAAAAGGTGCATTTTAAACGACACTACAGCAATGCAATGGTGAAATGCTGAGGAGCTATGACTGTGCTGTGATCTGGCATTCAAAGGATATATTAAAAAGAGCATTAATGAAAATTAGGTAGAAAGGGGTTGAAAACTAAACTATATGAGTTTGTGCAGTATTGTAGCCAGGCTTCTACAATGAGACATAGAAAATATAAATAGACTGCTGAGCCACCAGTGTCCAAAACAACCAACAGAAACAAAACCCACGAACAACAACTGAACACAAAGCTAATAATCCAAAGGAATGAGATAGGAAAAGCTCAGTTAACTTGATCCAAAGCTCTGAGTAGTTCTTCCCCCTGCAGTAGGTTCCTGCTGCCTTGGATGGGAGCATTGACCTCACAATCATAACTGGTCAGTTGTGGTAATCCACTCTCATCCATTGATTGCCCCAGCAGTCTACATGCTAAATCTGAAAAACAAGGAGATGCCTAATATCATTAAATTGATTAAATGCTTACTATGCAGTAGGTATTGGATAAAAATAAAACAGATTTCTAAAGAGATCTTTAGCCTCTTGGGCAAACCCTCAGCTATGTCAACTAGTAAGTGTAATCAAGTTTATTTCTGCTGTCAGAACGTTTATACAAAGTGTGCTCTGAAATGCCTAATCCCTGCGTTGCAGGCAGCAGACAAAATGTACTGTACTTATCCCTTCCTTTATTTGTTTTGAGACAGGGTTTCACTTTGTATTTGTAGTCCTTGTTGGTCTGGATCTCATTTTGTAGACTCAGTTGGCCTCAAACTCAGAGATCCAGGTACCTCTGGCTCCCAAGTGCTGGGACTAAAGGCAAGAGCCACCACTGTCTAGTCACTTTTTAATCTTTCTAAGAAACCAAAATCACTGTACTTGGGGAAAAACTCTTCCTTGTGCTGGTTAAAAGCAGAAAGAATGCACTAACCAGAGGGTATTAGAACAATTGTCTTTTGCTCCGTTCCGTCCTGTTCACTAGATATGTATCCTTTCACTCGTTTCCAAGAAAGTGACGTAGTAGGTGCACGGTCACCTGGTTGCTGCAATAATGTTCCCTAAAAAAATGAAGTTAATATTTAGCATGTTGCACTTTTTTACAATAAAAAACTTTGCAATCAGTATATTTAATAGCAACCAAAAAGCCAGTTTCTTAAATAATCTTCTAAAATTTAAATTTTTCTCTTCTAAATAATCTTTCACTTATTCTTATAATAGCAATGATGAAGTTATTTCTTACCCATTAACATTCCTTCTATAAGACATTCCTTCCATAACACATATTAAAATATTGTTAGTGTGTTTTAAAATACTTTCCACTCACTCTGTCCTGACAATAGGCTAGCCTCAACTGTCTCTAAAACACAACGTATCCTTTAAACATATTTTAGACTTATTTTTATGTATATGGGTATTGTGCCTGCATGCATATCTGGCATGCACCACGTGTTTACAGTGCCAGCAGAGGCCAGAAGAGCGTATTAGACTTGCTGGAACTGGCAATACAGAGGGCTGTGATCCACATTTTAGGTACTGGGATTTGAACCTTGGTTCTTCAGAAGAGCAATCAGTACTCTTGACTGCTGACCCATGTCTCCAGCCCCAGTGCTTCTGTAAGAAGGAAAATTAACTTACAGAGAAGAAAATGAGAGTGGAGGTGATATTCAGGATATTTCCTCTAAATTTATCTGTCATGTTTAGTTTCTAACACCAGAATTACTCATCAAATGTAAGTTTAAAAAAAAAAAGCCCAATGATAACCTTTTAAAAGTACAACTTTATTATTTATCTGGAATACAATGCACCACTCACACTTACAATCCCTGCTGCTTGAAAAAGGGAGCCATCATGGTCCATTTTTCGCTTCCTCTGAGCATTCTGCAAAGCTATTGTCTTTGGGTTTAATTCTTCCTCAGAAACAGTATTTCTGGAAAAGGGGAAAAAAAAAACACTTTATATAAAACCACTATTGTTCAGTGGACTTATATTTGAGACTACCAAAATAAAGATGACTCATTTCTGTATAGAATTTTTAATTTATAAACGTTTCAGATGAACAAAGAACTATATCTAATTCCTGTTTGAATCCAGCCTGGCTACATTTAAATTTTAAGGGTAGCCTTGACTACATAGTGAGACCTTGCCTCAAAAATAGGAACAACAACCAGACAAGATTTATCTTCATTATCAACCGTGAAGGATGATATGCCAGGTAAATTGTAACCATTTATAAGTGAGAAATTGAGGCCAGTTAGGTAGTTGTTCTAAGTCCCACTGCTGATTGATTATAGAATATGGAAGTACATGCCCAGCCTTCACATTCCTGTCTCCTCAGTGACCTTTGAAATCTGCTAGTTTGACCTCAGTATTGATCAGTATGTCTGAGCTACCGTGTTTGAAATTAATATTATACAACAAGGAACCACTATGAAGTCAATTAAGTTTATTGTTTGGTTTTTCAATAGCAAGCCAAGTAAATGGCTAGGTCAAATTCATGTATGATTAACTGATCTATAAATGTGGACTTTAAAATTTAAAATACTTATAAGCCATGTTGTATAAAGACAAGCTGGTTTAAAATTTTTATGCAGTATGTTATGTTCATGAAATATGTCAGTTTATCATGTACACCTCTGGATGTACATCTATTTAATTGGTTTGTATGCACAGCACAACAGTGAGTTGGTCTTAAGCTTGTAATTCTCCTGACTCAGCTGCCCGAGAGCCAGGACCAAAGGCATATATTATTATACCATCTGAAAATACTGAATTTATCTAAAGCCCCACACCTTATTTTCTGGCTCAAGAAAAAGGCAGGCCTGTCCATAGCTCCCTGCACTCACAGCGGAGCCTTCCTTCTGCTATCAGTCACAGCTTGCTCTGTCTAGACATAACACAGAAGTCATTTTTCTTCTACTCACTAATTTAGTGAAAAGTATTTTTCTTGTCTCAGATTTAAAACATGTCAAATACCATTATAACAAACTATGTAATGAAGAATAATAATAAGTTTAAGACTTCTTGCAATCATACACAAGATTTCAGAAAGAAGGCTGCAAATATCTGTATTTACCAATGAGAACTAAAGACCACCAGGCGCAATGTGGGATGGAAAAGAACCAAGTAGCTGAAGGGTTTTTCTTCTGGTTAGCTCACAAAAGCCCCAGGTTAGAAGGATCTAAGCAGGGAAGACAGCTATTCCCATTCTGAACAGCAGCATGAAGAGATGCCTGGCATTTACAGATCTTACTGGCTGGACTTTAGTTTTAGATGTTGGAGGGCATCCTTCTGACCTACATTTAGACAGCTCTAATTGAGCTACCGTGTTTGAAATTAATATTATACAACAAGGAACCACTATGAAGTCAATTAAGTTTATTGTTTGGTTTTTCAATCTCTCTAATAGGATTGTTTGAGAGAGAGAGAAGTTAGAATGTAACTTAGAAACTGGCCTTTGAATGTGTTTTAATTCAGACAGAATATGAAATGCACTTTATGATGTTCCTTAAAGCGTATGTCAGAAAGTTAGCTCTACATTTAGAAACCATTCAGCATCACATATATACCAGAACACAGCAGAACTATGTTCCATATAAATACCTTTGATTCAAAGTGACAGACAGGTTAAGGCTCCTTGGATGAGCTTTGTCTGTCTGTTCTATGACTCTCTTTCCTGCTCTGTCTGGTGAGGCTGTCCGACTGTGAGTACCACTGTATGCTGATGCTTTAGCAGTTTCTTGAGGTACTTGGGTAGAAGATGGAGACGCAATCAGTATTTTAATGTCTTCTATATTGTCCTTCGTCACTGTTTTTGATTCTTCGGTGGTGGTGGTGGCAGTGGTGGCAGTTGTGGTGGCAGTAGCAGTGATGGCAGGTTTCTGTAACTGGGTCTGCTGGAACCCTGTAACTGTGCTCACACTCGAAGGGCTTGGAGAATTGCTCTCTAATGGTGACAACTGATCAAAGGAACGTAACTGGAAATCATCATCCATTGGGATATAGGGAGCCAGCATCTCCAAGTCTAAATCAGTGTCCTTTAAAATAATAAATAATACAATGAGTTTTTATAACAGCCAGTCTTATAAAAGGAAAACAAGTTAAACCCAGTCACTTAAAGTACAAAACAAGCAAGGTCACAAACATACCTGAGTTGAAAATGGATTCTTTGCTTCTGTGTCTTCAGCAAACAGTTTTTCCACCAGTTCCAACTTGAATACATTGACCATATCGCTATCCACATCAAAGCAATATTCACTGGGACTGTTAGGCTGTGAAGGGAGTTAGGAGTGTTTACTTTTTCCTGAAGAAGTCTCTGTTTGTTAAGAAGTTTCAGACACACCAATTTTATATAAAGTTTTATCTAACTAAAAATTACAATTAAAAGATTTGTTTGGTTGATGTGGTGGTGTGCACCTCTAATCCCAGCGCTCACTCAAGAGGTGCAGGCAGAAGAATCTCTGTAAGTTTGAGGCTAGCCTGGTCTACAAAGTGAGTTCCAAGCCAAAAAGGGCTACATAGCAAGACTCTGTCTTAAAAATAAAATAAAATGAAATAAAACCAAAATAAGACCAGCCAACAAATGTTGTCTACCCCATCCCAGAGTTGTTTATTCTACAGAATAACATTCACCAAACAATTCTGATCCCACAATGGTTCATAATTATCCAATTAATTAGATGATATTTTCTTAATATAATAATATTAAAATGCCTATTCCTACTGGATATTTTGGAGGATACTTTATTATGTTAGGACTTATAGGCATCAATTTCAATAATGAATATGGTAGCTGGGTAGACTGAGCATAAAACTACTTTTCTTCATTTTTCATTACATTTACTTTATTAGATCAATGACAAAACGAATCACACACTTCTGTGCAAAGAAAATATTCTCAACTTGGTTTTGAGATATATTGTTTAACTTACAGCTGGCAGTTTTAATCTACAACAGTTTAGTGGAGAATCAATAGTTATTTGTGTTTCAGTAACCAACTTACAAAGTTAAGATCTAAGCTGTTCTGCTCCCAAGCACAGCATTAACAGTAGAAAGCTCTGAAATGGAATTGTTCTGGATTTGGAAACAGCTGTTTATGATACATTCCTGACCTTTTCTTAGATCATGGTACCAACCTCAGGTGAACTTTGTCTAGTGCTTCCATCAGAAGGACTTGCTGGCTGATCTTGAATCTGGGGCATGGTAAAAGAAAGCTCCAGTGACTCTGGACTTGACTCTAATTTTAATGCAACCTCTTGATTCAGTGCAGGATCAGCACTACTTCGAAGTGGCTTTGGAGTTTCAGAGGCAGGTAATGGAGACATCGCCAGATTTATATTTAATTTTTCATTAGAAGAGGGGAACATTACATCATTATATAATGGAACATCTTCAAGTTGTTGGTCTTCAGTTTCTGTGTCTGCAGAGGAAAATGTTCGTCAATCTAGAGAACATCAGGATTTTAACATTCATAGATACTTTCTGCGTTTTAGAAGATTCAGTTTTCTTTACCTGGAAAGCTTATAGATATTACAATATGACCATTAGAGTATAAGTTATCTTTTTAGTCCACCACTGGTAGGAATAAGACATGTGCCTTCAACCTTTTTATATGCTTAATTTGAAGTAACAGTTTTCATTTTCATGTTTGCTTTTATGGTAAAGCCACTTTGTTAAACCCTTTAGCATTTACCTAACACGTACTGCAATTTACCTCTAGTGAACGGTGCAATGAGGTGGCTTGGAGGGAATTAATAAGGCATCAAGAAATACCGTTAGGACACTCTGAGCTACAATTCCCGAAGGAACATAAAAATAAAAGTAGGAAGGCTGTGATATTTTAGAAACAGGTATTAAACAGGATCCTTTTGAAAAGACTATTTAAAACAAAACATGTAAGCATCACTGAAATGGTTAAGCCACAAGATAAAGCACAGTGCAGCTGAGCCGGTATGGGAAGCAGCAGACATGGCTGAAAAGTGGACAGAGGAACTAAGCATTTACCATCACTGCCAAAATCCAGAGAGATGATTGTGTCCCCAGCAGCTGGAGCTAGCAGAGTTAGAGCATCGGGTTCCTTCTTAAGCTTATCAAAAAGGCAGCTTGTATCCTCTGATTCAACTTTGGTGAATAGCTGAGTCATTTTCATATCTGAAGATTCAACTGGTTTGAGGACAGATTCTGTTTGTTGAAGGGAGAAAATCAAGTCGTGCTGAATAATACCACTGTCAAAAAAGGAGAGATTAGTATTTATAAATGAGCACTTGAAATAATGACAGTAGCGGACTATGAAATGACCTTGTCTCTTAAAATATGATTCATATAGTAAAAGCATTTTAACTTCCTTGAGATGAATAATCTTTCATGCATACTTGCAACATTTCTTTTTCCCCCCAGTGCTGAGGACTGAGCCCAAAACTTTGTTCATTCTAGGCAAGTGTTCTACTATTGAGAAATATCTATTGTTTTAAAAACACCAATATGAAGATTAAAAACCTAAACAAAAACAAAGAAAGGATGTCTTACAGAAAGACTAATAAGCAAAACTTGGGATCAAGTAACAATCATGAGGGAGACAAGAAAAATAGTATTACATAAAGGCAAAAAGCATAAAAGAATTCTGTGATTAGGAGTGGTAAGGCACTGAGCTTGATCCTAGCACTAAATATCCCCCTGAAAGAAACAACAACAAAAACTAGAAGTTTTAAGACCCAAAAAAGGCCAAAGTGGGATAACCTGGACTTGGTGGCATCTATGAAAGTTGTGCTGGAGACTTCTGGTGCAGCCCTGCAATTCCACATAGTGGGTAAGCTATGAATTCAAGGCTGGACCAGTCAACAGTGGATCCAGGCTAGTCAAGCCTACTGAGTGAGACAGGGCAAAGAGTATGAAGCATAAGAAAATGAGATAACCCCAGTAGAGCACTCTGCCTGGCAAACAGATTCGAATGTTTTGGTAAAAAAGAGGAACTGAACTGAAATAACAGAGTTCATAAACATAAAATAAAGCCCCGGCTCATATTACACAGCCTGTCACAAAGACAATCATTTAACCTTCATTAGAATCTTCTTGGCCTCAAGAAACTGAACTAAGAAAATTGATCCACAGACTGATACAATATTATTTTGTGCAATCACTGGCACGGCTTGCTTGAGAACGTGGGTCAGGGTATAAGTCATAATCCAGTAGAAATAGAAAGGTAAAAACAACTCAGTTTTTATTTATTTATTTTTCTTTTCAAAACAGGGTTTCTCTGAGTAGTCCTGGCTGTCCTGAATCTCACTCTGTTGGCTAGGTTGGTCTTGAACTAATGGAGATCCACCTGCCTCTGCCTCCCAAGTGCTGTGATTAAAGGTGTGCACTACCACTGCCTGGCAATTTTATCTCTTCTTAATAAAGGCACAGTAAATCCAAAGAGTTAGCACTTTCTCTCACAGAAGTGTCTCTTTCCAAGCTTACCTTACAACATAATTCACACACACAATGCACTGTGGCTGGGAATTCTTCGTATTATATATGACAGTTGCTTGAGTTTCAACCCAGACATATCCACCTCTTTTTGCAAGCATCCTATACTGTCCTGTGGTGACTTGTCCTTTAGTAAACACTAAGGAAAAGAAAGTACCACAAAAAAAATGTAACCAAATTTTCAATCAAATAAATGTCAAATGTAGATTGTTATATTTTGTTTTGTTTAAAGACGGGGTCTTTCTGTGTAGCCCTGGCTGTCCTGAACTCTCTATGCACACCAGGCTGGCCTCAAACTCAGAGATCCACTTGCCTCTGTCTTCTGTACCTGAAGGGTAAATATAAGGGTAAAATGGCATGTGCTACCAGGTCTGGCTGGATCACTATTTTGTTTTTTAAAGGAGAGATATTTAAATAGTATCTTTTATTATTTAAAACTGTGTGACAGTTTAAGCTAACAGAGAGGCTCAAACACACCTGAAAATAAAACTCCTATCTTACTGTTAAAAACAAAAGCTAGGCGTGAGGGACAAGGTAGCTGTAGTTCCTTTAACAAGCATATTCAAGAAAATGGTACAACTGTTTCCTTAAGCAGCAGAGAACCAAACCACTCTATAGAAAGGTAAATGTGTAAGCTGATATCACACTGTGCCTTCCAGCAATTCATGCAGTCTAAATCGAGTTACTGACTGAGGAGGATGCAGTAAATCAGTCATGAAGATGCTATCGTAAAGACCCATGCTCTGACTACAATTTGGGCAAACAACACTAATTCAGTGATATTCGATACTCTCAATCATATTTGGAAGTCACTTTTAGGTCCAGATTAAATAGGCAAGTGAGAAATTATGAATTTGAACTTATTTTGGAATCTTAAACTTCATCTGAGAAAAAAAACTCAGAAACTTAGCATATGTCAAGAGTGTCAGATATTACATGTGTATAATACTCATCCCATTCACTGATTCATGGAACAAATGCTCTAACTTCCTCCTATTGACTAACTACTGACTTCATGACATATGTGTATGGAGATAATCTTTAATATTTGATTTTTATTTATTTCTGTACTTAAATTTCTAGGCAAGTTTTATGTATTATTAAGTGAATAGCTATAACAAAAAGGTGATTTCATGATCAAGATGTCTTGTGAAGAGTTTGGAAACTGAGTGGCAATTTTAACTAGAAAGTTACAACAGTAGAGACTGCAGGACTCAGGTGGTGTGACTATCTCCCTGAGTTCTTCATTGTACTTACTATCATGGTGAGTTTTGGTCAGATGATCAGAGTCCAAAGCATGATAATATTCATAAATTGAGCGGCCCAAAAGTTCTTCTGGCTCATAACCCATCAACTCAGTAATTCTGTTACAAAACAAATAAGCATTATTCTTCACTTAGTAAGTTTAAAACTCACCATTAACAATTCTATACTTAGTATAATAGCCAGCCTTTCTGTGTCATTTAGATCCATCCTTGATATTTGACTCTTATCCCTTTCACCAAAATAATGACCTATCTTTAAAAACATGTCAAAACAAGATATTGATATATTGATAATGCTAAATTAATGACAAAAGTTCCAAAGATAGTCACCATTAGCTTAAAATACAATTTAAATCTCTAGCAGTATTTTTCATAGACTTAAATTAAATTGTTTACCTTACAATTTTTATGCCCACTGGCAAGGCCTCACTTTAAGAGCTCCACTATCATTAAGCCAAGAGCATTCATACTAAATGGAAAGCAGAGGAATAACCATTGTCATGTTTTAGAGGATAAGTCTTTTACTTGGCTTTAATATTCATTTTAAGAGAATTAATTTCAGATGAAAGAATGGGATCTAATTGAGTATGGGCTAGAAACTAATTCTGGTGGCCTGTCTGGTCCCTGGCAGTTCCTTTAGGGAGAGAAACTTAAGTTGATTCCGCACGAGTCTGCAGGAAGTCATGAGAACACACTTTATGAGAAAGGCAAGGCTGTACTCCATACACTATGTCAACTACACACGTTTTCCTCTGAAGCCTTTCTGGGAACAAATATGAAGCAAATGTTATACTGCTAGCCTTAGATTTCAAGGGACTTAAAAAAAAAAAAAAAAAAAACCAAAAAACTGAGGTGCTGGTAAGAAATACTCATCTCTTACCCAAAACACAAGCAAAAAGGAAACGACTAATCACAGAATGGGCATAAGGAAGGTATGCTCATAACAGTATTAAATAATGTAGCTTGTAGTGAGCCAATTTAAGATCCGCAATTTACTCTAAAATCAACAAAACAAAATTTTAAAACATAAATCAAACTCACACTTCTTTACAAAGGGACATGCCAAACACATAAACACTAGATGGCAGTACTAAAAATTAAAAATAAGCTGCTTTAAAAATACTTGTTTTCCCCACCATTCAAGAATGGTAGTAAGGACAGAATCTAGGAACTCACAAATGCTAGACAAAAGCCACCCTCTACCCCTGTCCCTTTTGTGCTGGTAGTTGAGTGATAGTTGAGTGATACGTCCTGGGCCTTGTTAGGCTTTTTGGCCATGTATGTATGTATGTATGTATGTATGTATGTGTGTGTGTATGTGTGTATGTATGTATGTGTGTATGTGTGTATGTGTGTATGTATGTGTGTATGTATGTATGTGTGTATGTGTGTATGTGTGTATGTATGTATGTATGTATATATATATATATATATATATATATATGAACTTCTTGTATTCATAATCCCTCAAAATGAAGATATTGAAAAAACTGCCCAATTATGAAAATCTTACATGACATTTCTAGTATCTAGGGCCACCAAAATAGGCCAGCAGGTAAAGGCACCTGCTGCCAAAACTGACAGCATGAGTTCAGTCTCTAGGACCCATGTGGTGGAAGGAGAGAACCAACTCTCACACTGTCCTCTGACCTCTACCTCTGGACTATGGCACACATGTGCCCACACACAAACACATTCACACACTCCACCACTAAGTGTATGACTGCATCCAGCCCTAAAAAACTGTTTGAATTGCTCTTATATAGTTTTATATGTTTAAATGAAACTCCTATAAAATATTTCCCATTAAGCACATTTCTAGCACTCTTGTAGATAAGAAAACGAAATAAAAAAACCTGTGGGCAATCTTCTGGTGTACTTGCCACAGTACATATGAAAGAGTGGTAAACACAGTGCTAGGTACATGTTCTATGAGTCAGAGGAACTACACTCCTTGTCCAAGAGAGGAATGGCAAGGTAAGAGACAGATTCTTACAGGATATGTACCGATTCAGTGTGGAAGAGTGGTGAAAACAAGTTTGTAAAACCAGGAAGTTTGCATTCTAGGAAGAATAAATGCACAGAATTGGTGGTACAGTCTGACGTGGCTACTAGTACAGGCAAGTGGAGGGAAAGGATTCAGGAGATAAATGAAGATTATAACTCTCAGGACATTTTGACTCAACCACACATCAACCAATATTTCTCAATCTAAGGAATCTTAACTATTAAAGGACATTGAGAAACCAAAATAGAAATACCAGACAGTTTCCTGGCAGACTGATCTTATTTATGTTGGGGAAAGCAAGAGAAAACAGACTAAAGTTTAGAGAGCTACACAGTAATTTAATACCAAAAGAGGGTAAGAGACACAGAAAATTAATTGTTTCCATGCAGTATATTGATTCCCCATACACCCTGTAAACACTGTACCAGTCACTTCTCCAATTCTTATAAAGGTTGTGCTTATTGGAATAGAAAACTTAGTGTTCTAAAGCAATTATATAGGATGGCATTTGTCTACATCTTGCATCTTAAGGGGAGGAATCACCTTTTCTATGAATACAGCAAATACTCAAATCTATGTGCCAAATGATTACTAAGTAAAATAATCAGCTATCTGCAGATAGTCTTGATATTAGACGTTTAAATGTCAATATGTTTTCTACATGTGTCCACTTCATGTCACATGTCATAGCAAGAAGGTAGAGGTCAGAGGACAGTATGTAGGAGCTAGATTCTTCAAACATAAGAATCCCAGAGACTGGCAGCAGGTGCCTTTACCTGCTGGCCCTTGGTGGACCAGGATGTTAGAAATATGATGTAAGATTTTCTTAAAATGGACCAATTTCCTCCCATGTTGAAAATGACTCTGGTAGGTTATATAAATGCAAGAAATTCCTAGAAAAAAAATTTAACCAGAATACTAAGAGTCTCCTCTCCTGGTGTGTATTGTCTTTAATATGGCTGTCTTTTAACTGATGTTATTGTATGGATTTTTCTGATAGAACTAGAGGGGAATGCCACTACCTTTCTCATTTTGACTCTTTCACTTTCCTTTCTCTTCATCCTGCCCTAGTCTCTGCTATATATATTTTAAAACAGATGGGCCTTCATTTCCACCACACCTTAATTTTTCTCCCTTCCTTGTATTAAAATTGATACCAGTGATAAGTATACTAGACCTAAAACAAACTCCTAAAGGCCTCACAACAGATTTTTGAGGTCTGACCCTTCTAGGTAGATTGCCAGTTTTACATCAGTTAAGTACCAGAACTCCAAGCCAGAAAGAAATCCAATATTGTGTGATTTTAGTCAGTGCTCTGTCAGTACTTCTTTGTCTAAAGCATGAGGAATTATCAAAATGCTAAGAACTTAAAATTGGTATTTCCATAAAATCATTAAGTTATGTGCTTGCTAGTTGTAGTGGCACATGCCTGTAATCCAGCACTTGGGATAGAGGCAGGTGGATCTCGGTGAGCTGGAGACCAGCCTGGCTTATAGGGAAGTTTCAGAACACCCAGTGTAGATTTACGTTAAGGCAATAACATAATTAGACAGGGAGAGGAGGTGGGAAAAAGGAGAGGAAACTGAAGAGGAGGGTCAGAGAAGAAGGATTCGAGGGGGAACAAGAGGACTGTTCACCACAAGTGAGAGGGATTTCTCAGGAGAGGACTAGAGAGTGTAGTGGTAAATCTGCCCAAAATAGATCACAGTTTGTTTTCCTAATTACTGAGTTGTGTTTTCATTGAATGGGATTATTTGGGTTGAAGAGGAAAATGCAACAAATTGGCGATTGGGTTGAAAATGATATTGCAACAACCCAGGGCTGTGTAGACTCTGTCTGAAAATCCAAAACCAACCCACCAACCAACTAAACAAACAGGAAAGTGATGCTGTCAAAGGACTGATGTGCTCATCATTACCTAGGTACCAGTGTCAGAATTCCGGTTGGCAACAGAATCTCTGCTTCTAATAACAGGCTGTACAGCTTGCAGCAAAGAAAAAGAAACAAACAAAAAAAAAAACCAAAAAAACAAAAAACAAGACAGTAGCAGAACAAGCACTATGGCAGAAACATGTGCAAGGAATGTTTCTGACTTAAGAGTGTGTGCAAAGGCACGAGACATTCAAAAAGAACATGGAACTCTTGGTCAGGAGAGGTTGGAACCATATCTAGGTAGGTGATTCTCCAACCTCCTGATTAATTTGGTGAACTGAGAAGGGACTAGACTGTAAATACCTTTTCTCGACATTTTAATACACTTATATTTAACTGCACAAGTCTGTTATAAAAATATATCTATTTTAAATTTTATTTATTTACTTGAGACAGACAGGCATGTTTATATGTAGTCCAGGTCAGCTTTCTTGTCTCATCCTCCCAAATGTTAAGATTGCAGACATAAAACACCATACCCAGAATGTACAACTATCTTTTGATAAATAAAAATCTTCTTCCCACCTACAACACTAAAAGAAGCAACTGATGCACTTCTAACAAGAGAACGGCACAATCTGATCCTCACCTTGGGAAGCCCCCTTTAGACACTGGATATACAATTAAAAGGCACAAGTCTGTTGGCAGAAATGCAGCTTAGGAGTTTATGGTAACAATTCAGGCCAAAAGTAATGAAATAAATAATTTAATGACAGGAGCACAAGGTAGATACAATGATGGGAGAGACAGTCAAACAGTGCATTTACTATAATATTTACCAAGCACAGTTTGTGGTAAAAAAAGTTACAGTCAGTTTTCAACAGTGCTGTGTCAACAATATTAGGTACCACAAGAGGAGCAGCAGAATAGTTTAGAAACAGGAGTATTCACTTCAATATTCAGAAAACAATATAGACACAAACATTAAGTATGCAATTACACACAAGTAGTAACAGATTTGGGAAATGGTGACAGGAGCCATGAGTAGAATTGAAGGTGCTCAAGGAGAACATACAGGTTAAAGACCAAAATGTTGTTGCCTAAACTACAGAGACTGTATATCTTTAAAAGTTACTTTCTCCATTTAGGCAAATTTCCCTAAAACAAAAGAACTTCATGACTTTTGTGTTCACTGCTTGCAGTACCAAGACATGCTGGACAGTGATTCACCTCTGACTTACATCCCTAGCCCTTTAAAATGTTCTTGTGAGACAGCTAACTTGGAAATTGCCCTCCTCCCAGCAGCTGAGATTACAGGAGTATGCCACCCAATGTAGTCAAGAATTTCATCTTAATAGATTCTGTAAAATAGCTAAGTACAGTATTTATAGTACAAAAGTTAATCTTACATTTTTGGGTTCCAATATGCATCTTCATATTCTGCTTCATGAATACATCAATTAAGTTTTTACTATAGTGATATAAAAAGGCTACAGAAAAATCTAAATTTAAAAAATGTAAAATAGTTAATTTACCTTTCATCACAGTAAGAAAATTTCATATCGAGGCTGTGTCGGCTGAGAAATGTCTTGCTGTCTAAAGGAATTTCAATATTTGATGGATGAGGAATGGGTTCACAAATCAGCACCAAGCATGTCATGGGTGGTTTCTTGTACCCACACTGAGGTTGGTTACTGTTGGTATCATAGACATGAATATGGCCTGTGCAGTGAAGCACCTGTGTATGAGTAAGAAAATAAGCAGTTACCTTTTTAAGATAGAGGTGAGGGGAGCTGGCGATGGCAGAGCAGTTAAGACTTTACGAGATAATGAGGTATTCCTAAAGAATGCACTGTGAGGGTAGGGTGCTAGAGAGGAGTTAGTGGTTAAGAATACGACTGCTTTTCCAGAGGATCCAGATTTGATTCCCAGCACTCACATGGCAGCTCACAACCATTTGTAACGCTAATTCCCGAGGATCTGACACCTTCTCATCTCTTCAGGCACCAGGCATGCTCACACTGATATACATGGAGACAAAAACATTCATGGATATAAAATAGAAACTAGGGATCACTTATAATCCAGAATATGGATCTAGTGCCCTCTTGGCCTCTGCAAATACACGGTACACTTACAAACATCCAGCCAACACACACACACACACACACACACACACACATGAAATGAAAAAAATAACTTTTATTTGTTGTCTTAAAAAAGAGGTCTCCTTGCATTAAGTCTAGGCCATCTTCCTTCTTCACTAATCTGGTCATTTTTTAAAAAAAGATTTATTTATTATATATAAGTACACAGTAGCTATCTTCAGACACACCAGAAGAGGGCATCAGATCCCATTACAGATGGTTGTGAGCCACCATGTGGTTGCTGAGATTTATAATCAGTGCTCTTAACCACCAAGCCATCTCTCCAGCTCTAATCTGGTCATTATAGTTGATTTTGCTCTGGTGACTATGGTTCAACACTGAACAAGAAAATGAAACTGGAGTAAACAGAAAAACTATACTTATATTAGGATTTAAATACACATTGGCAAAGCCAACTGATAAGTTAGCTTGGTATAAAAATACCATATTTCCAATAATTTATGTTTATATCTCAAACTGGCAAATTATTATACTGTTTTGAATGGAGATTATATATACTGGATATAAATGCAGATATGCAAAAGGGAACAATTATATTTTTCCCTCATAACCCTTTTTTGAAATTTATTTTTATTGTGTATAAGTGTTCGATCTGCACATATGTGTAGGTATTGTGTGTGTACCTGATGCTTGAAGAGGCCAGAAGAGGATATTGGATTTCCTGGGATTGGAGTTACAGATTGTGAGCTGACACATGGTGCTTGGCAAACATGTGCTTCTAATTACTAAGCCCTTTCTCCATCCCCCTCATAACTCTAAGCAAAACTCATTTGGAGGGGTTCTATTTGTTTGTTTTGTTTTCTGAGGTGGGGCTTGCTGTGTTCTCCTGGCTGTCCTGGAACTTGCTGTGTAGATAAGGCTGCCTTTAAATTTGTAGCAGCTGTTCTGCTTCCCAAATCAGCTTACTTTCAGCACTCCTGGTGAAAGCTCTTGATACCAGCATGTAAGTGTATAGGTATATTTATAATCAAGTGCATACTCAGTTTGCTTACCTTCCACGTTGCTGACTTGATGTTCATCGTCCTCCCCCGGCTCGTTAGGGTACATTTCATTCTGAGAAAAAAGCTCCGCTGTGTGTTTTGTTCTTTCCCTTTTCTCACTGGGCCTAATGAAAGCAAGAAACAAAGTTTTAAGTCATAGCTAATTTGTTACAATGAGAGCAGCAAAGTGAGGATCTCAGCATTAACAGGATTTGCTCCCTCTTCACCCTCTCCAAACACACCAGTAGGTTTGAAGCTCTATCCAGTGAGAACATTTGTAAGACTACAGTGGTTCCCTAAACTGTGGGAGGAGAGCCCACACTTTACATGACTAATTGTTCATCTGTGCTGTTGAGTTTGATGAAAAAAATAAGTGAAGAGAACAAGAAAACAGTGTGCTGTCAGTATATAAGAATGTCCCCCTCAAAAGTATTTGAGTAAATAAATGTCTTTTACCAATTGTGATAACTCAATTTTGAATAAGCAGCAATGTGTTTACAGAATTTTTAAAATGCCAACTTATCTTTTTGTAAGCAAATAGCATCTGTGTGTATGAAAGTCAGGCAGAATGTTCTATCAGAAGTTACAGAAATCAGCCATGATGGTACATGTCAATACTCTAAGCACTACTTGGGAGGCTGAAGAAGGAGGATGGAGAATTCTAGGCCAACCTGAGCTACATATGAGACTTTGTTTATGATTTAAGGTTACAGAAGCTTAAGGTTTAGGGACTGGAAATATAGATAGCTTAATGGACAAGTACTTCCTTAGTACACACATGTAGACCTGGTCTTGATCCCCAGGACCACAAAAAGAAAGTCACAGAAATAAAGCAGAGAAAAATCAATTCAAGTCTAATTTAGTCTTAATGCCAAAACTCATAACTAAAAAATCAGATCACATTTAAATGACTCTGAAACAGCATCTTGATTTCCTACTTTTTTCTTAAAATAAAAGATTTATTTATTTATTTATTTATTTATTTATTTATTTATTATATGTAAGTATACTGTAGCTCTCTTTAGACATACCAGAAGTGGGCATCAGATCTCATTACAGATGGTTTCGAGCCACCATGTGGGTGGCTGGGATTTGAACTCAGGACCTCTGGAAGAGCAGTCAGTGCTCTTAACCACTGAGCCATCTCTCCAACCCGATTTCCATTTTTATTGCTTAGTCTGGTTCAAAACAAATGTTTTATTTATTTGAAAGGCCCAGAAGTGTATTAGAGGTTGCTTAGGACTGAATTTAAGGAGATGTTCATCAGACGATAGATGGATGAGAGCTAAAGATATAGAACGTCTTTTTTGAGGCAATGACATTTTCTAAAATGACTGAATCCAATGGTACATGCCTTTAATCCCAGCATTTGGGAGGCAGAGGCAGGTAGCCCTCTATAAGTTCAAGAAAAACTTTGTCTACTTGGAGTCCTAGGTCAGACAGGGCCATGAACAGTGAAACCCTGTCCCAAAACAAACACACACAATAAAACAAGACAATTAAAAAATAAAATAAAATTAGAGGTATGGTGGTAGCTGGGCCATGTCTATGAATATACTAAAAAAAAAAAATCATTGAAATTATCAAATGGGTACATTTTAAGATACTTCCATTTATGTATTAGAAAAGGATTGAGTGTGCATACTGCGAGTGATGTAGAGATCAATAATTAGATGCCTTTAAGCATTTAATAGGTACAAACTGTAGGGTTAATAGCAATATAATACAAAGTAGTCAAGACTTAATAAGAATAATTTCAAAGAGCAAAGATTAGATCCTGACAGAGGGAATTAAGAAAAAGAGGCTTGTATACTCTGTTTAAGAATTAGTGTTTAAAAAAAAAATCAACTGTTAAAAGTCTCTGTAATTCAACAAAGACTTCACAAAACTCTTAAAAGTTACAGAACTGCTCTCTTACAATTTTCTAAAAAACTTTACCTTTATTTTATGTGCATTGGTATTTTGCTTGCATGTCTATGGGAGTGTGTCAGATCTTGGAGTGACAGACAACTGTGAGCTGATGTGCGGATTTGAAATTGAGTCCTCAGGAAAAACAGTCAGTGCCCCTAACCACTGAACCATCTCTCCAGTCCTTCTCTTATTTCTCTTTTTGAGACAGGGTCTTACTCTGCAGCTTTGGGAAGCTTGAAAGTTACATAACCCAGGTTGGCCCGGAAGACAAGAGATCTGCCTATACTTGCCTCCTAGGTGCTAGGATTAAAGGTGTGTACAACCACACGTGGTCCAGCACATAATATTTCCAAATACAGTCTCAACTTATTAAAAACATCCTTAGAAGTTAAAGCACCTTTATGGTTTTAAACTCCTGGCTGTCTCCCCATCCTGTCTCTTTGGGGCATTGTCACTGTGTATTCAATAATCTAAAATCTTATTACCTGTCATTTGTATTATGACTTCTTGCCTTAATACTGCATTTTACTTATAACTGCCTTGGTCTTTAAATTATCTTTCCATTTTGTCTACTTGTGTATGTAATTGCTTATTAATTCATGTAATTACTTATTAATTCAATGAGTTTTTAAAACTTGTAAATTTTCAAAAATGTAGAATAACAGCTTTAACAAAGAACAGAATTAACATTGAATGTGAAATAACATTCTCTTAAATCAGTACATTATCAAAAAAGTAAAATTAGTAACAATATCTGACTAAAAAATCACCTGTCATATTAAATCAAATAATAGACTTCTTCTCACCATTTCTGTGTGTAAGCATTTCTCTCATTTCCTCATGGTCACATGGATGAGTAAAATCAAACACACTGTGTCCAGTTAGTTCAAACTGCAAACACATTAAAAAAATTAGATCTATATCATATAATCATAAAGTACCCAGAAGTGCTCTTCATATCTAAAGTCTTTACCTGAGTTAACCCCATGTATTTGTTCACGTTATCAGAAATGTAAATCATGTCACCGTCATCTGTTAGCACCATTACAAAGCCATCAAGGGCTTTCAGATAAAAGCAATTCATCTGTGCTTTCATCTCATCTTCAATGTCCAGATCACCTGTTAGGGCACACATGGAAACACAGTAAGGCTTCATCTCAGATACTTTTAAATACCTATAGCACATATATTTATTTCTGTATATTTTCCAGTTGTTTTACATAACTGTTTAAAATAAACAAATTTGCAAATAAGCAAATCACTAAGGGGGTTAAAAAAAAGGATGACATTTAAAAAGAAAATAGCTTATGCCTTTATACCCAGTCCTAAGGAGGAAGAGCAGATGGGGCTAATGGAATGAAGCTTTAAAAGCTAGTAAGAAAAAATGCTGTCATGTGGAAGGATGGAGAATATATTCTACAGAATGAAAAAATGACTTTACTGGGTTATAATATCTATTCACTGATCATGCTAAAGTACCAGGGGCTATAGAGTTAATGAATTTTTATTTATGTGTTTAAAAAATAAAGGGTAAACCAAAACAACTTTCAGTACAAAAAGGATTACTCACACAACTAAGAAAAGCAAAGCTATTGATAAAAGGAGAAAAGAATACTGAAAGACATGATTAGGTACTTTAAATTTAAAACTGCACTGTGTGGAGGCAATGCTGGAGAAATGGCTCAGCAGTTAAGAGCACTGGCTGATCTTTCAGAGGACCAGGGTTCAATTCCCAGCACTCACAACTGTAACTTCAGTTCCCAAAAAGTCCTCTTCTGGCTTCTGCCAAGCACTAGGCATTCAAGTATTGAAGGCAAAACACCCACACACATGCAATAATAACCTAGTTTATATTTTTTAAAAGAGCAGCATTATAAGGCTCGAGAGATAGCTCCACATTTAAAAAATTCGTGTTGCTCAATCAACAGGACTACAATTTGGACACCAGCACCTGCATCAGGTGGCTCATAAATACTCTAGCTTCAAGGGATCTGATACCCTCTTCTGGCTTCCATAGGCCCCCTCATAAAAGCATATTAATATGCACACAGATGCATGGGCACAGGGATACTCGCTCTATTAAAAAAAAAAGTATGTAGCCTCCTGCTAGAAGAAACTTCTAGATAGCCTTAATTTCTAATTTTCAGGTCTATTATGTTTTTGTAGCACTCACCAGCATCCAGAAGTTTTCTCACACGTAAGTAACTGATGGTGAGCCTCATAACAGAAGCTTTATCAAGATGTGAGCTCACATTGTGGGGAAGTGGCAACTGATGAGCAAGCTCATAAAAAACTTCAGACTCTTTGCTTCGCCGAGATCTTGCTGCATCTCTAGACTTTTCTTTTCGACGTTCAGAACTCATCCTACTTAACAATAAATAAATAAAAATAAAAAAGAGAGAAAGAAGAATGTATATGCTAGTTTGTCTGAACTCGAATAAAACTAATTTTGCATTTTTCTGCTTACCACATAAGGATTAGAAGAAACAATGTAAAATTACTATGTAGAATTTGTATGGAACATGAACAAAGTTTTATATAAGACAGCTTTTATATACAAATTTTAGATGACTGAAAACACAATAAATTCTTGTAAAATGTCCAAGCTTTTAACTTTTCCAAAGCAGATGTTTTCACCCCTAAATTTACAGTAGTTATGTATCAAATGCCCCATAATCATTCCAAAGTATCTCAGTATAGAAAAACCCCAAATCAATTTGAAGAAACTAAAAGTGTATAATTATTTGACAACAGGTAATAAATTTATGGGCAGGTTAAGGTACTAATAGCTACACATGATTTGATTAGTTTCTTTTGACATTTAATACTTTCCCCATCTACCCTCTTACCATGGGTTTTTACCTTAGCAGCTATAACAAGCTACTACTTTCAGTTGCTTATTTCCTTAGACACTGCTTGTCTAGTACTGGCACAATGGCTACCAAATAAATGCAGCGATGTGTTAAAAATAAAGGTGAGTCATAGAACTGATCTATAGGTGGGCTAGTAAAGGTAAGAAAAATATCAGTATAATGATATACACTGAGAATTCTTTCCAAACGGTCAGATTTGTTTAAGTCATATCAAGTAAAGCTGTCTTCTTTTGCTTACCCTCCTAGCAACATGTTCTTATTTTGAATTGAATATAAGGCTAAATCTGGCTGTTTTTAGCTGCTTCTCTAAGTCTGCCATTACCAAATATTACTCTTTACTTGGTGCTAGTTCTTTCATAACAACTCATAAATATATTAATCACTTTATGAAAAGAAGCTGGGGTTCCATAGATTAAAAACAGCGACTGTGTGGCAAATAGGACAGGAACAAAGGTGTTTAAGTCTTTCCTTTCCCACGGTCTTCTCTATTAATTGAGAATGCTGCCTCTATTTTACTCCTCTGCTCCAATTTTACTAGGTTAGGTATTGGTAAATGTTGAAAACAGCTCTTAGAATTTACCAAACATTTAACAATACAACAGGGACTTATTTCACTCAGTCCTTGTATTTTATGAACAAAGCACATAACAGTCTCTTCTTTAAGTCTCCTTCCTTTATAAAGCTACAAGCATAAAAAACTTTTTAAAGTAACTGTCAATTGTTCTCAGCACCTCTCTTATTATACAGTTTTAATAAAGAATGAGTACACTTGTTAGATTCTAAACTAAAAAATTCCAACTCAAACTTTCAGTGGATGTACCCAACTTTATGACATTAGGATACAGCACTATTATCAACTGTAGAACCAAGTTACAAAAATGTTTCAACAAAACCTCAATATTTGATGTAAGTTTACAATTACTTGTGTTGGCCACATTTGTACATATTGTGGGACACAAGTGGTCTGTAGGTCACTGGCTGGAGATTGTAGAGCAATTTGACTTAACCTAAGATTTTAAGTAGGGTTATTAAGAAACTTGTCACAAACAGGGGATTAGATCTGATACACTGCATACAAGTACAAAATTCTGAAAGAACTAAAAAAAAAAAAAGAAAAGAAAAGAAAAGAAAAAACCACTTGGAGCTACTTATATAAATGAATCAGTATATTCTTAATAGTCTACAATAAAGACTATTGAGGCCATATAAGAGTGCCATAATGTCAACAGTTTGAAAATTTTTCAGTACATTAAAACTGCCTTGGGCTGATGAGATTGCTCAGTGGTTTAAGAGCTCTTCCTGAGGTCCTGAGTTCAATCCCCAGCAACCACATAGTGGCTCACAACCATCTGTAATGGGATCTGATGCCTCTTCTGGTGTCTGAAAATAGGTACAGTGTACTCATATAGATAAAGTAAATAAATCTTATGTTTTCCTCACTATTTTCAATTTGAACTTTGTAATAAAATAGTTTTGAAACTCATTTCATTTATATAATACTCTGTAATGGAGGTAAGAGAGATAGCAGAGGTGCACTAAGTTACAATGGACACTAACAAACGCTGTTTACACACACACACACACACACACACCTTTGACAGGGTCTCACTGTGTATTTCTGGCTGGCTTGGAACTTGCTATGTAGTATAGGCTTGCCTTGAACTCAGAGATCCATCTGCCTGTTCCCAAAGTCTGGGATTAAAAACATGAGCTGTGACACCAGGCACATATTTCTTCTTTTAAATTTGTGTGCAGTGGTGGCTGTGGGAAGCAGCACACAATTTGAATGATCAATAATCAGCCTGAATTTTAAATCAGCATTCATGTATAAAATTTTTAAGTTATCCGTGAGCTCTATTATTTGACAAACAACTTTGTAGCTTTGAGAAATAAGTTGTTCTTTCAGGTTTTGTTTTAAAATTGTGTTAATACTTTTACAAGATAGACATTCTGAAACAAATGTTCAAGACAATGGCTACTTAACTTTTTGAATCAGTAACAGTTTTTCTAAAAGGTCTGTACCCATTTTTGTCTCTACCAATCAATAAATATATCTATGTATGTGTACACACACTTTCCTATGTACTCTGCAGTATTATATAATATGAATTAAAGAAAAATCTTAATAGTTTCTATCAAACTGATGAATGAGAAGCATACCTCCTTGTTTCAAGTCTCATACACGGTATATTTATTTAGGTGTGCATGTGTCTGTCTTAAATGTATGAACCCATTTGTGGGTATGAATGCATGAAGGAAGGTCTGAAAAGGGTATGGAAACACTTGGAGCTACAGTTATGGGTCTTGTGGAATGCCTGCCTTGTTATGTGGGTATTGGGACCTGAACTCCAGCCTCATGAGTGAAGAAGTTTTCTACTGCTAAGCCACCTCTTAAGCCCCCTGCCTATCCTTTTTAAAGTCTCTGTCTGAAGAAAATATCAAGGAATTTTCATGCTTCCTCCTTTTGGGCATGCGTGTCTGTACTTGGGCTACTCATTTCTTAGGTAACACGTATTCTTCTTATTCTAATATTCTAAATATTTTTCAACTATTAACTTATTTCATCTTACTATCATCATGTTATACACACACACACAATTTACAGAGTTAATAAATGGTTAGACCTGTATTCCAGCTTAAACTGTCTGACTGAGAATTTACACTATTAACAATCATCAAGACAAGAATTCCTAATTCTAGGCTATTATTACAAAGTTTAAACACTGTTGACTGCAAAACTCCAATGCTTAAAGAAGTTATACAGGTTAGCTTCTTTGAATACAGGACTGAAAGCTAAGCTACTCAGCGGTATTCATTACCAGACTCTGATAAATCCAAAAATGTTATTGAAAAGCACCTACTCTAATGGCAATGAACTGTTCACCACTGATCAATAACTACTCAAAGCAAGACAACATTTTAAATGGCTAACCTTCATGAAGAGAGAATCAGGCTGATAATCCAATCTACCCTATGTCCTCCCACACACTGATATCTGTAGAGCAGCTAAATGAACATTGTATTTCATTATGATTTGTTTTTGATTTGCTTAGCACCAGTCTGCTACAGTATCTTCCTTATTTTGTTTGCATTCATTATTACTTACTTTATAAAGCGAAACTAAAGAATAAAGGCCGAGGCTTTGTTTTTTAAACAGAAACCTCCTTAAAATAATGGACACAATATAATTAAAAACGTTCTCAAAAGAAGTGTATCCTGAGACTGGTTTTAAAATAAGGGGTCTGCTTTTTAACACTCACAGATAGCCCTCAAAGATGTTTAACTTTTGTAAGCAAACAAGTTACTGAGTTTTTGGTTTGTATTTCACAACACATTAGAGGAGATTAAAAAACATCACTGGGCCTAGGAAGATAGCTCAGTGGTTAAGTGAGAATAATTGCTCTTGCAGAGGACCTGAGTTTGGTTGTCAGCATCCACGTCAGGCAGCTCACAACTAATACAGGAGAACTGATGTCCTCCTCTTCTGTCCTATCAAAGTACCTGCACCCCCATACACATACTTCCCCACATTTAATTTTTTTTTAAAAATTAAAAAACTTTTTACATGTATGAATAAATGCGTGTGCACCACTTGTGTACTGTGTTCCCACCTCCACCCAGTATGTCGAACTCTGGCTCTGGTTTTGTTGGGATACAAATCTGATTTTACAAAAGCAGCAAGTGCACCTAACCACCAAGCCATCTCACCAAAAAGGAGGTTTGCACACAAAAGGAGAGAGCAGAGATACCAAAACAGTTTGTGAAAGAGGGCCAGTGTTTAAGAAGTTTCCTGACTGAGTTTATTTTCCTCCTCTACCACCACTACCACCAAGGAAAAAAATAAAGGAGGCTACAGAGATAGCTCAGCAGTTAAGAGTTCTACTTCCAGAGGACATAAGGTCTGACTCAAATCTAGCTCCAGGGATCAGAAGCTTCTAGTTTCCATGGGCACCTGCACTTATAAGTAGACAGACAGACACACACACTATTAAAATAATAAAAATAAATCTTAAGAAGGAAGAGTAAGACATAAGAGAATACTTTGAGTCCAAGAGTTGAGAGCCAGCCAGGTGACATAGTGAAACCCTTTCTGAAAAATACAAAGTAGTAACCTAACCTTTTACATCATTCTAGAAAGACTAGAAATTTAATTTTAAAATCTTGATAATTCTGTATTATTTTAAATTAATCTCATCAGAACTATTTAAATGAGAAAAAAATATAAGTGGTTATATATGCCTAAAGTCAATCACTGACTAAAAACTGAGGGGTAAGGTCTAGATATAATTTTTAAAGAATTCCTTTAGGGGATTGTGGGATATATTAAAATTTGGTATCTTGAGCTAGTGAGATGGCTCAGTGGTTAAGAGCACTAGCTGCTCCTTGCAGAAGGCCTAGAGTTCAAGTCCCAACACTAGTTCCAAGGGATCCAATAACTTCTTCTGGCCTCCATGAGCAATGCATGCATGTGGTACTCAGACATATACAGGGCAAAATACCCATATACATAAAATGAAAATAAATCTTAAAAAATCTGGTATCTTTCACATTATCATAAAAACCAAACACATTTTCTATTTACTTAGCAAAATATCTTATAGTATACCAGGAATAAAAGATTCGTTGAATGATTCAGTAACTGTAGATCACGAAACATTTTATGTCATTATTTAGTAATCAAGCAAATCAAATTTCAACAAGAATAAAACTAAAGAGGTGATTAGTAAGCCATAGAAACTAGCAAAAAACCATTAGTAGGTTTTATAACAAAATTTACAAACATAGCCAGTAATTTTTGAAAAATGACAAAAATATTTGACTATAGCAACTAAATATACTACAAAATACTATGTAGTGTGAGCTATAATTTATGAAAATAAACTACAAAAACACTCAATGACAAAAACTGAAGAATGCCTGTATAGTTTATAAAATATACAATAATATGTGAGTAGGGTTCAAAGACAGTCAAAAGAATAAATTTTTTAGTTCTCCCCACCCCCTAATTCTCTGTAACTCGTGTGGGTTTATGTGTGTGTTGCTGGGGATAGAAGCAAGAACTTTACACATGATTTTTTTTTTAATTAAATCACCTTTAAATACCTTTATGAATCTACAATGGTCAGAGTTAAGAATCACTGGGCCATCAGTACCAGCTGTGTAATGGCTTCCCTCCAAATCATACTAACTACACCGTGGAGCAATGGGAACTCAGTAGATGCTATTCCCCTGCCCACCCCAATGTTTCAATCCCTGGTTGGCTGAATCTACAGATGTGTGCCCAAGGTAAACAGCACTCCCCTCCCACCCTCTGCATCAGTCCTCCTGTATTCTAAGGAATGATTCCACTCCCCTCCACATTCTAGATACCAACATCTACAGAGAAGTTCCTGTCTCATATAAAATGGTAATATCTAGATGATTTACAATATTCATGTGTAGGTATATAAATCTGCTTAACTAGTTGTTAAACTGTTGAAGAACGACCCAATTCTGTGCTTGTTCAATAGAAATGCTACTAATCCCCCAAACAAAATGTTTCAACATATGCAGCACCCAAGAATATAGAAGGCAAACAGTAGCGCCTTTCAGTTTGATTATACACTATGACAAAGTAATAGATTCAAATTTAGAGCAGAGAAACTAAACTTTGTGTATACAGTCAAAAGAGTGTGCCCTTTAAAATGATTTCTTTGAATATGATGGAAGACTAAGTTTGTACAAGATCAGAATAAAAGTATATACACAGACATCATGCCTTGAAGTTTTTTTCCCCTCTTTAGTTCTAAAGGTTAACCATAATGAAGATGCTATAAATGGTGACAAAAGTAGTTCTTGTAATACAATTATGCAATTTCAGAAAACTGTTAGCAGAAATTACATGGAAACTGCATTCCATTCAAAGAGGTCAAAGCAGTGTTAAAGGTACATTTTATGAGAATTGTAAAACTTTCATTTTGGTGTCAATTAAGTATAGTCTGGATTATAAATGATCTCTACTTTTTAATTTTATGTGCATGGATGTTTTGCCTGCATGCATATATACATGCCTGGTGCCTGAAGAGATGAGATTACAGACATGACCACCAATATCCAGAGTTTTTTAGATAGTACCATGCCATAGCCCAGGTTAATCTGGGATCCCTACCCTCACTCTTTAACACTGGACAAAATACAGATTTATTTTTAAAAGTAGGTTGAAAACAATATTCACTCTTATCTTACATTTTAAACACATGTATGAAGAAGGGTTTCTAGGTAGTAAATTAATAGATGCTCATAATTTCTGTGTGTTTGTATACTTCTCAAATCTTTTCCATCCACCAAAACTTTAAAGTTTCATTAAGTATTTTTAAAATGGGTCAAATGACTTTGAATATATCCAGGATTCCTACTTAAAGGTATATGATCAAACTCCATTAGAACTTTTAAAAAACATACCTGTTCCCAGTGTCCAGAGTTTTCTATGCTTTCATGTGTACAGGTGCACATGTGTGGGAGTATACATGTGTGTAAAGGACAGATAATAAATTGTATGGTAACCTAAATACCATCCAACTTTTTTTCTTTGAGACATGGTCTCTCATTGGCCTGGAACTCACAAGTAAGCTACACTGGCTGACCCAGCAAACATCAAGGATCTTCCTGTCTGTTTCCATATTGCTACAAGTATATACTATACTGTAGCCAGCTTTTAAAACAGGGGTTCTAGGAATTGAATTCAATCTTTCTATAAACACTTAGTACTAACTAAACTATCTGCCTGCCTATTTAAGTTAGTTTTAATTTTAATATCATAGTATGACTAGGATGACAAATCAGTGCCGGCCACCTCCATGGCAAGTTAAAATGCCTGGAATAGTTTATTGAACAAAATCCATGAGACCACTGGGCAAAAGTGGTGCTGCTATCTGCTATGACCATGGGAGGAGGTAGCTGTGCCAGCCTTGCTGCTATTTTTACTGTTGTCACCCTTACGGAGGTGTTTAAGCAATTTTGTGGAGAAGACAGGAAGAGAGAGTTTACACATCTATGAAGAAAAGTCAAAGAGTATTACCTTTTAATTTTCTTTTAGGCAAGGAAAGGGAAAAAAGACAGAAGGAGAAGAAAATAAAGGTAGAGTGAAATAAAGAATTAAAGGGAACCAAAAAGGCTCAGACTAAGAAGTCAGATGTCTGAAAAACAGATCCTCAGACTAGATGAGATAATTTAAAGAAAACTGAGCTGTCTGATCTAAAGATCCTATAGAATGCAAAAACTCCAGGCAGGGAATAGCTTGTGGACTTTGTGTGGTGATAGACGATCAATCAAAACAGAAGAAATATTACACTTCAGCAGCTGCTGAGGTACTGTGCCTTCATTTTTGTCTTTAGAGACCTACATTACAGGTCTGAAACAACTTATGTTCCCAAGTAGAAATATGGCACTCTAATGGCATTCAAAAGAAGATTTCTGTTACTATATATATTTCATAGATTTTTAAACAGACTCCATAAATTTTAAAGCTTTTTGCACCACTTAAAGCACTATGTATTTTTCAAAAAGATATTCTCAAAATTACATCATATTAATTCAAGAAGAGGGAAAATTCAGTGGATCAAACACTGAATGTTAATATTTCTTGGGGATAAAAGTTGTTCAAGAGTGAATATGCTTCAGGATAATGCTGATGACACATTAATCTCCCCTAAACAAATTTTGTTCTCTTTCATGTTTTTGATTTTTCTGAGACAGGACCACTATACAGCCCAGGCTAGTCTCAGACTTGTAGAGTGCTGAATCACAGGCTTGTACCACCACTTCCAGCTTCTAAATAGTTTTTCTGTAGTAAATTTCAGCTTTCACATTCTATAAGCCAAAGTCTCTCGATCACACAGATAAATTCATGATCATCTCAAAGGCCTTCAAAATTAAAGGAAGAAATGATTAGGGGATTATCTAAAACCAACTAGTCTTTGTATTCTTGGTTATGAATTGCAATTGTTAACCAGTTAGTTAATAGTAACAAAATCTAAAAGCAATGCCTAACACAAGGCAACTGCTAGTAATACCAAATAACAGCAAACATTAATAAATCTGAGTTTTAAACTTAGGCACTCTTTTCTTTTGTTTTGTTTGAAACAGGGTCTCTCTATACAGCTCTGTCTATCCTGGAACTCACTATGTATACCAGGGTGGCCTCAAATTCCCAGAGACCTGCCCGCCTCTGCCTCCTTAGTGCTAGGATTAGAGCTGGACATACAACCTGCATAAAACCAGGTACTCTTAACTGAAGTGCTTTCCCTCATATGGAAGACCATCTCTCTAGTGCTCCTACACTATAGCACGTGGTTAAATACAAGCAGGAAATGTACATAGAATGAAAAAGAACATGAAAGTATACCAAAGAGTATAATTTTAGCTATAGCTAATGAAATCCTATTCATGTGATTATATTAAAAACCAGATTTGGGGGTGATAGGGAGATGGTTCAGTCACTAAAGTGTTTGACACATAAGCATAAAGACCCAAATTCAATCTCCAGAAAAGTGAGGCTTGGTACTGCATTCTTGCAATCCCAGTGCTGGGGAGGCAGAGATAGGCAGATCCCTGGAGCTCACTGAACATCTAATGAGCTTTAGGTTCCAAGTAGGAGACCCTGCCTCAAAAACAAAGTACATACTTTCTGAGCTATGGCATTGCAGGCTGGCCTCTAATCTTCACATACATATGCATTTGTGTATACACACATAAACACCCACAAGACAAATATTAAGTGTTAATAGTAATCTTTAAGTGACAAAATTACAAGCATACTTTTAGGTATTTCACTAATGTTTGGTATGCTTTTGAACAATTATTTTTAAGATTATTTAAATTCAGGGCTATTTAGTACCTTGTACATAATAGCACATATTATGGTAGCTAAAAGGAATAAAGTAGCTCTTATAACTAGCAATGAAAGACAGAAAAGATAGTATTAAAGGAAAAAGATTGAATGAAGAAATATGTATAAAACAAAGGGGGGCAGAGAACACATAACATAGTCTATTTATGTAAATAGCAAATTATGTGAATTAAAATTCTCAGAACACATTAAAACATAGGAGTAATTGCTTTCTTAAGCTGGTAGTTTTTCTTTTATTCTTATTTATAATCCAGAAAAAATTTTAACAAACATAAATTGTATAGTAACTGTAATTTTTTTTTTAAAGAAAAATCTAAATGTTCTCTGAGAAGGCTTGGATTGTAGTCTAGCCATAAAAACCTAAAGGCCAGAACTAAAGTTTTATCCAAATTCTTCAAGAGATTCTGGAATGTTCTTTGTTTACCACAGCAGAATTGAATTGGTTACCTTCTTTAAAGAGTAAACAAAACTCAATAGCAGCCTGTTAATTCTAAGCTTGTAGCACTATGGTTGTCCCAAGGATAACTTTTCCAGTAGATGAACTTTTTAAAGCAGTATTTCTATTTAAATCACTGTTATTCCATCAGCAAAATGTCTTCCCAGTTAAGAGCTATCATGAATATTTTATTTGGTATGTATCACATTTGCATAAGGATACATATATTTAATGCATGTAATACAAGATACAGGCTTAGGAAGTTAAGAACCTTACCCACTGTCCCTGTCACACAAGGGAATCTTTGGCTGTCAGGCTTCAGAGAACATGCACTTACCCACTTGAGATAGACATATTCAATAAATGTTTGTTAAAGATGAAACAAGAATGAATATCTTCCATTTGTTCACCTAGCAGATTTTCCACAGCAATACACAGATGCCTCATGTTTATTCAGTGTTCTGAACATGGAAAACTCAGAGGCATTTTTAACATACCTTAAAGGATACTAGCTTACTTCCCAGGCTTTGGGCATATTACACAGCCATGTTTATCAATAAAATATGTCTTCTAGTCTGGTTCTAATAAATAGAAAAGGTACTGAAAAGGTGACAGAAAATTAAAATTCAAGATTTAAAAAAGTAACATGAGAATTCTAAAGCATAAGAAGAATTTTTATGAAAAAATATTCAGGGAATATAGGAAAGCTTTTTTTTTTAAAGCAGCCTGTAAAATCTTCTGTATTCTTTGTTCACTCGAATATTTAAGGGCTCGTGTGTACCAATATTCCCTATTAGATGATTTTTCAAATTCAGTCTATTTGGGACTTTGCCTATAGAAACATTTACCCAATTTTAGGATATCTCTTCATAGAAACTTGTTTAGTATCTAAATTTATAAGAAAAGGCCCATAAGAATTCAACAACATCACACTATTGTAAGACTCCAAGTTTCTACCCTTAAACTCTGCTTGCTTTTATCAGTGTTTTTAGTTAGGCAAACTTATCTTCACAAACTATCAGGAAAAGGGGCAAATACATAACATTTATAATTCATCAGTGAAAACAGCACTATTAAAGAACACTTAATTTGTCTAATTATGACAGTTCTAAACAACCAAGTACTACAAACATAAGCTATGTTCCACTTCTAGCTTTTCCAATTAAGAAGGAAAATAAAATTTAAAAATGATACCTTAAAATAATCATTATATTTAGTATTCTAACTAAGTAGAGTTTAATAAGAAAACACTAATAAATGGTAGTGGAGATGGGCAGAACTACTATATGGGAACATTTTGTTTTATAAAAATGATGCCACTTTAATTACTATCTTAATTGGGACTTTATCTTCAATAGAAAAGCATATATTAGTTGACACTAAATATTACTTTTTGAAAAATTTTTTTAAAAAACCAACTCTTTCTAAGTTACTAGAAAAAATTCATTCTTATTTTAAATGTATTTAACATTCTTTTTAAAAGCTTTTACTTACAAACTGTTCTTTGACATTTTGTTCTGTTTGTTTGAAAGTAGCTTCATGTCTACTGGTCATCCATCCACAAGCCACTAAAGATACAATCTCTTCAATATATTAGGATGGCCACCACAAAGAACAAATATTCTATCAAAAAAAATTCCTACAAAGTGCAAGGGAGGCAACAGAGAAATAGTCTCTGTGCACAATTGGTAGGAATATTATTACAAAGGTAGAAACTGCTATGGGAAAAGTATGAGGTTCCTCAGAAAATTTATTTGTTGTCTTATCATTTCACAGGACTGACGGGGAGCAGGACCTTGGTGAGGTATTTACACATACACACTCAGCAGCACAAAAGAAACAAAGGAAAAGCAATCCAAGTGTCAATGAGCAAAGCATACAGTACAGTGATACAACAGAAGTCTTAGAAAGAAGAGAAATTCTAAACACACTCGACATGAATGAATCATCTGAGGTAAATTCCACAAAAAGACAAAACCTGCCATGATTCTACTTATATGAGGTAGCTAGCTAGTCAGGTTTATGATTCAGAGAGAATGGCAGCACCAGAGGCTAAGGCTAGTGGGAAGCTGGGGGCTGTAAAATGTCCATAGATTTCTGTTTTGCAAGAAAAAGTTGGTTACATGACAAAATTTGCCATAGCTAAAATTTACACTTAGAAATGGCTACAATAGAATAGTTTATGTTATAGTTTTTTTTTTTTTTAAACAACTAAATAAAACATACACAATCACTTCAAACACTATAGGAGAAAGTCATGGAATAATCTCTTTTGATTTTTGTTTTACAATTTGAATTCTTTATATGATATTTGACTAAAAGAATATGCCTGGCAAACAGATGAGTTTGTTTATTTTTACTGGAGAAAGCACGAACTTTAATATCAAACTCAATACACACACCAAGTAGTTCATTCTTGATACTTCAGGAGATGGAGACAGAATTGCTATAATTAAATTTTTATGATTAAACATTTTCTTTTACCAAAAATGCTGAGCAATGACAACGTTGGCTTGTTAAATTCTTTTCCAAACCCTTCAGAGTCAAGCAGAAAACAAGCAATAAATACTTATTACCACAAGCAGAAGATGGCTAGGTAAACCTACATATTGCTGTCTAGTCCCAAAGGGAGGGGAAGGAACTGAAACAAAATAACTTTTTTCTTGTAAGTTAAAATCAATTTCTTTGTAGGAAAGTAGTTCCACCCCACAACTATATTTAGGTTACTTTGTCCTGATGAGGAGACAGACCTTTGTTAACAATCTTAAATTTAAAAATAAGTCATGTAGTGTTTCAGATATCCATCTTTTAACCTAAATCTCTAATATTCATGAATGGAAATAACTATCATTCAACCAACATCATAAACAGTTTTAAATTCTTGACAGCAACAAAAGTCAAGAAACTAATCTGCCTTGGCCTCCTATAGACCATCCTTGGCTTACAAAACACTGGAATGTAAGCACAATATCTAAACCTTGAGCCTGGACACCATCAGAGACACAAAGCTAAACCATAGAAAGTTGGGACAATTTCTAAACTTCCCAAGGTGCTTCTGGAGTGGACTGGAACATGCTAAAATACCCAACAACTAAGTAAACACTAAATAAGAGAGTGTACTAACCCATGTTTCATAAAACTGAGATGTAAACATTTGACCAACACAAGCGCAAAGCCTTGCCTTGAGATGAGAGCCAACAGTCTCAACTATGGACGTAGACATAAGTAAAGCCCCAGATTGCTATTACATTCCTGCAAGGATCTAGTATTTATACTTGTCTACTCAAAACTTGCGCATCAGAGCAAGAAAAAAAAGTACGTTACTACCAGTTCTAAAACTACTTTACCTTAGGCTTCTCTTGTAGGAGTGAACAGCATGACTAGCATATGTTTATGACTAGAGTCCAGAGTAGATTCAAAATGACCTATTTAGGGAGGAAACACTGGGATGGGGAACTGCGATGAGGTGCCTAGAGTCTATCATATGCTCAGTGAAACAACAGAGGCTAGATGCCATGGTCCAAGAACAGGGAGGGCTTCAGTAGAAAGAACCCTTTCTAACCTTTGAATTCAGAGCCAGTCTTTTCACTTTTTGAATATAAGAAAAAATGCATGAAGGCACAGAAAGTTTGAAGGTTATGGAAGTCCAAACTATAACTTTAACAGTTAACACCTATTTTCAAGTATATAAAATGTTACAAAGCCTCCCATTCCATGTGCTGGCCTAAGGGCTTTGAATGCATTATCTTATTTTCAGAAAGGTACTATTATCCTCTTGAGGGGCATATAATCCACAAGTATTCAGTAACTTGCCAACAATCACAGTGAAAAGGCTTGGGACTCCAACAGGTACCTATCTGCCCCCGAATTCTACCCTCTAAATTAGTAGACTACTGATTTCTCAAACAAAAGGGAAAGCTAAATTGCAATAAAACTTTATTAATAAATGAGTTTCTTGATTTTTTTAGTGATCAAAGCTAAAAGGAAAAATTAAGAAATGTCTTTAAGAGATTTTTACTTTAGAGACCCAGTAACTATTTTTTTTTTTCCAAAACTTTGAAAAGTTCAGCTGCTCTATGTTAGAAACAGAATGAGCTTGCCATTCTTTTGAAATCTAAGAATCCATATACATACTAGGTCAATCAAGTTCAGCCCCAACAGCTAAGAAGTCAACAGCACATACCTACTATTAAATCTATTATGCATTTTCTGTTCTGCTTTCTTCCAAATCTTCAAGGTTTGCACTTTCTATACTCTCTATTAAAAAAAACAAAGTCTTTCCCTCCATGTTCACTTTGGAGACTCATTTAAGACGAAATAATTGGAGAAAGAAAATGTTTACCTCTCAATCTTTCAACTAAATTATCATTACAAAAGGACATATTTAATAAATGGCACCTAAGGGTTGTTGAGTGACCCATCACTCATGTTTATTATCTTTTAGTAATATTAAGAACCTCTATATTAAGAAATATAATCCCATCTGATCTAAAGCTGCTAACATCTCAAACAAGAAAAATTAAATTAACAGATGGCTCTGAGAAAAGCCTAAAAACCATCTTAGAACTGGGCCCAATGCACAACTTACTTATCCATTATAAAACTACTTTTGATTTTAAATTTTTTTAATTAGCGAATAAGAGACATGATTGATGTATAACTTGCTGTATTGTATTAATATAATTCAGCATTTAATAAGGACAATAAGTACACAATGGCAATCTGCCTAAGGTTTAGAGAATCGCAGCCTATCATTTCATCAAAAGCATTGTAGTCACTTCTGCAAAATTAATTGCAACTAATTCTGGTAACTCGTGGAGGTAAGTCTAGACTTGCATGCTCACTTTAAAACACTTTCAAAGTGCTTCCTTTGGTGCATACAAACTAAGACTTGGACCTTGTATGGAATAGAACCTGGACAAGGAAGGATGTACAGAACAGCAAGAAAATGAGTAAGTTTATCTCTTCTGCTGATATGGATAAGGGGAATTAATCTCTTCCAGAAGACTGGAAGGACTTAAAAGTAAATTAAGCCAGCCTTGTAACTACGGCTCCTTACTACAAACCTTCAACTCCTTAAACTGATTTTCTCAAGGTTAAAATATCGAAGTAGATAAAATTGTGTGCTGGCGGCAGGGATCGATCTTACCACCACTAGGTGCACTCATAATTCTAATGTCCTCCTTAGACTCAAACCACAAGATAAACTTATACTGAGTTCTCACGTAAGATTTCTCACTTCGGATGTATGCTTTTTTGATACAATTCTTTTCAGGTGTTCCAATAAATTTGCAACATTTTAACTGATAGTTTTCATTTGCTTTCATTATAAATCCCCCTCCCCCATTAAATTATCGGCCTAAGTTTAACCAAAACTATCGGTAAGTTATTTTCAGGAGTGAACGAGGCATAATGTCTGGGCTCTCCTGACAGGTGATGCAAACGCAAGTTTGTAGAAATTGAAAGTGGTTTAAAATGATGCCATTTTCCTAAATTCCCGTTACTCTGATGGAGGCAAGTTTTTCCAGATTATAACAAAACCTGCACGTGCAAACTAGAAAGTTAGCATCTTCGCCCCCCCCCCCCCACACACACACACAAGAAAAACTCCCTAACGTACAAAGGCAGCAGCGCAGTGAGGCGGCTCGGGGGAGCCCGGGGTGGCCTCCGAGGGCCTGGACCCCAGGAAGCTGGCAGCGCGCACAGGGTCCGCCCGGGGCCGGGTGCTCGCGGCTAACACGGAGGACCAGGGCGGGAAGGCGCGGGAGCGAGGGGCGTACTCGGCCCTGGCCGGCCGGGCCGGATGAGCGCGCGGGGCAGGCTGGGCTGAGAAGGCGCGGGGCGGGTGTCCGGGGCGGAGACCCCAGCCCCGCCGAGCTCTGGGCCCGCGACTCCCACCCCCCGCGCCAAGATGGCGACGTGGACCGCGGGGGAGCCCGGCGCGTGAGGCTGGGGGGGACGGAAGGGGAACGGAGACAAAAAAAGGCCAGCCCACGGAACGCGGCGGCCCGGCTTACTTTTTCTTCTCGTTCTCGCCGCCGGCGCCCTCCATGGCGAATCGGTGCCCGCGGTGTCTTCCCGGCCGGCGGCCCCCGGGCTCGCTCCGGCCTAAGCGCCGGCTCTGTCCTCACGCGCAGAGAAAGGGGCAAGTCCGGAGGCGGGGTGCGAGGCGGGACGCCCCCCCGGGACGGCGAGGCGGGAGCTGTAGGCTGCGCTCGCCGGGCTCCGGCTCGGGTTCCTAGTTGCTCCTCCGGTTGGCTTGTCAAGGCCTGGCCAGACACTGCCAGCGACCGTAGCGAGGACAGTCCTCGCGTCCCCTCAGACGAGGAGGCTCTGTGCACTGAGGCGCTGAGGCAGCGGCAGGGGGCGGGCAAGGGCGGAGGCGCGCTCGGGCGCGCGGCGAGGGGAGGGAAGCAGAGGGGTGCGCGCGCCCGCTAAGCCCGACGCGCGCGCCCGCGGGCCCGCCTCACCTGAGCGGAGGCGGGTTCCCCGAGAGCCAATGGTGAAGGACGCAGGCGGCCAGGCCCCACCCCAGCCCTCGTTGCTCTCAGCCAATCAGGAGGAGGTCAGCTGAGCCCCAGCTGGGATGAGCTGCCCGACTCACGTGCTAGTCTGAGTGCAGCTGGGAGGGAAGAGAAAGGGGCGACTGGCGGGTGCGGCTGAGCCCAGGTCTGGGGACTCAGCGCCTTCAGTGGAAAGCTGCGTCTGGCTTTGGGAGGCGCTGCTGGAGCGAGTAGGATGCCAAGCCTGGGTCCGAGCCTGCCTCACACCGCCCTGCTCTCTGGAGTTATCTGAGGCTCGCTTACTCCTTAGCTGCGTGGCTGGACCAGGTCGCCGCCCATCCCTCCTGAGTTTCCAGTTGCTAAAAAGCTAACTTTGCGTTCTGGGGTTAGTTAGAGTAGGGTCCCTCCTTCCCAGGTGCCCGGACGCAGCTCAGTCTCTGCTCTCTGCCACAGAACAAGGGAAGTCTCCGAGTCCTTAAGATTTTCTGGGCCAAAGTCCGACTACAGAGCAAATGCAAATAAAAATATAAACCAAATCCCTCTTGCAAAGCCTCAAGGGGGGTGAAGTTGCAGGGCCATTTTAAAATAAACTATCCTAAGCATTTACAAATAACAGCTTCAGTAAGTGAGAACACAAGCCTGAGTTTGAGTGACAAGACCCGAGAAAGCATTGAGTAGACTTATTTGGCTTTCATATTGCTTTAAAAAAAGACAAAGATAATCTTAAATGGAGGCAGAAAAGGTGCAAGAATTGTTAGACTGAGTTTAGTTCACTGTTTAGACTGAAAGGACGAAGAACGAGTCTTCTAACCTACAGACCTTTGACAGGACTGCTCGCCGGCTATGCTACCACTTTTGGTCGGTCTTTAGACTCGTAAATGTTAGTTCTGTGGCTCTGGTGTTTGTTTGTTTGTTTGTTTTTAACGTATTCCAAGCCCACATGCGTGCGCGCGCGCACACACACACACACACACACACACACACACACACACACACACATACACACGTGTTGGAAATACAACTGAATCTGAATCTGGGGTTTCTGAAACTAACCTGACACTGGACTATTTACTGTCTCTCCACCTTGTTACAGTCTAACTTTGGGTTGTATAATAATGTAGATATTTATGGTATATTTAAATTGCATTCAAATTCAAAACCAACACCCTCAATAAATACACATAATGTCCAGGTCTAATAAGACAATAAACAATGCATAAAGCATCTCAACAGACCCATAAAGATGATTACAGCTGGTGATTTAGCTCAGTAGTAGAGCAGTGGTCTGGCATGCATAAGGCCCCGACTTCAAAAAAGAAGCTAAGACTATATAAATTGATTTGAACAGTGTTTTTGTTTGAAATCTAGAACATACTTCTGAAAGAGCTACAGACCAAAAAACAAAAGAGTAAAAGACCAAAAATAAATAATAACTTGTCTTTTGTTTTGTTTTGTCTTTAATCATGGGTGTGTGTGTGTGTGTGTGTGTATGTGTGTGTGAGTGTGTGTATTTTAGTGTAACAGCCTAAAAATACAGTGTTAAGAATAAGGCTGCAGAAATTCAGAGTGAGCTTGATCATAAGCACTGTGCTCACAATCATTTAATCTCTCTGTGCCTCAGTTTACTCATTTTTAAAATGGAGAAGATGGCACTTATGCTCCAGAAATGGGGAGGATTATAACAGAGAGAAAGCACTTGAAACCACATAGGGCAATAGGAAGCCATCATTAAGTGCTGGGGTCTTGTTCTTATTATCCCCAAATTAGTGCTAGTGGCAACTGGTTGGGCTTCTGCACATTAACCAGTTCCAACGGTTGGGAAATGCCAATGGTGTATAAGTGCGAATAGACTTCTTTTTCCTGATGTAACTTTGCAGAATGTTTGCATCTCTGTGAGGGAAGTTGCTGAAAGCACCAATCTTATAACAGTTCTCTGGCCAGATATCACAGTTGTAGAATATAATGTTCTTGGAATAAAAAATATGGGCATTGTGTAATAGCAGGTCTAACTCAAAAGGTTTTTTTTTTTTTTAAATGATTTTGAAAAGTTTAAACAGATGATAATTCGGCGAACAAGATATTTTTGAATATGTATTACAATTTCCTCAAGCTTCCATTTCCCTTTTAAAAGTTTACAAAATAGGATATTCTGTGCATGGCTATAAATAGATACCAGCCTGGGGAGCAGTAATATTTAACCAAGTAGTTAAGTTACAAAATGCCAAATGCTACCTCGTAATTCAGATAATCCTGCTAGCAACAGAACCCTAAAAGGCGAATTTTCCCATTGAATAAAACTGAAATCACTCTTATTATGAGTTACCCATTTACACGTGTGTTTCTGTTGCTACCAAATAAGTACATCTGGGTGAGCAGTCTGCTTTCGTCCTTTCATAATCTGCACAGCTGTCCAAGGTCCACTCCAACTCACTTTGCAGACCTTACTAAGGAGTTTAAAAGAACATGGCAATTTGACTTCATTGACCTTTAACTTAATTGGCAGCGATTCACCAAGGAGTCAGGGTAAAACTTGAATTTAAATCACTACAAAGAAATATGGAGCAGTGAGCCTCCTGAAAGTAAAACATACTAGGTGCACACAGTTTAAACGACATCAAAATGGAAGGGAAGATGAGTGTGAAAAAGTGACTCCGGCCTTAGTATTTGCATCTGCTTTTGCTGTTCCTTTTTCCTCCACCTCTTCCTCTTCCCCGCCCCTCCTCCTCCTCTTCTCCTTTTTCTTTGTATATTTGTAACAATAACAATGATAAAATCATATAATTTGGGAACAATGTGTTTAGAAAATGGAAGTATTAGACATTTTTTAAAACAGGGATCAGAACAAAGTAAAGATGTATATTGTCTGAGTTTATGCAAAATACAAACAGATAATTTGAAAGTAGCACTTTCTCATTCAGAAAGTGACACACCCACGGAGGTCAGAAGGCAACTTTCAGGAGCCAGTTTTTCCTTCCATGTAGAGATGGAGCTCAGGTCATTGCCACTGCCAGAGATCTTACCCCTGCTCTATGTGACCAGCCTAGACAGGAAATGCTGAGAGGTTTCCTGTTTTCTATCTCATATGCAAAGAGCTTAGGACCTGTAGCTGGGGGCATAACTGATTGGTAGAGTTGTTGCCTAGCATGACCCAGGTTTAATATTTAGAACTACCAAAACCAAACTACAACACACACACACACACACACACACACACACACAAATCCCCAAAATTGTCATTTCTGTCTCCATGACAGGAAAAAAGCTAACCAAACTGAAATCTATAATTACCTAAGCAGAATTGAAGTCACAGAAGAACTACTGTTCTAAAAGTTACAGACAGACAGATATAGACAATTGTAGCTTGTCAGTTCTAGTTAGGGTTATCATTGTGATAAATACATTGGCCAAAGCAACTTTCTGGGGAAAGAGTTTATTTGGCTTATGCTTTCAAATCAGTGCTCATCACTTAAGGAAGTCAGGACAGAAACTCAAATAGGCAGGAATCTGATGCAGAGGCCATGGAGGGGTGCTTCTTAGTGGCTTGCTCCTCATGGTTTGCTCAGCCTGCTTTATTATAGAACCACCAGCACAGGGATGGACCCGCCCACGAAAACTCCCTACAGGTTTGCCTACAGCCAACTCTTCCAGAGGCATTTTCTTAATTGAGGTTCCCACCTCACTGATGACTCGGTTCAAGTTGACAAAACTATCCAACACACCAGTTCACAGTTCACTGGGAGCAGAGCCAGTCCCACAGCCAGAGATGTATTAGCAGGAGCACTTGAAACTACAATCCAGGAATCATTGGTCACAGGACAAAGACACAAACTTAAAACTCAGATGCTCTCTCCCCTAGTAATTTCCTTGAGGTTTGCTATTGTAAGATGTCTGAATTTCCCTCTAGGAACACAACTAGCTTCAGCTATGAAAATCTGACACCAATGACCTTTTGCATGTGCATATGGGGTGGTGTGTGATCCTTTAAAAATGCTTCTAGACTAAGAGAAAGAAGGAAGAGACGTAAAGGGAGGCTGTAGGGAACACCAAGGGGAGCAAAGGACAATGGAGTCTACTGCTGTAACATGAAAGCAGGAGGAGGGAACCAGCTAGGTGGCGACGGGGGGGGGGGGGGGGGGGACACGGGACAGCGGTAAGGGCATAGTGTGGTGACATTGTATGAAAGTGTCACTACTTTGTATGGTAACATTTAAAATGCAATAGAAAGCACAAAAATAAAATAAAAATAATTGAGTATTTCTAGATTTTTCCTCCACTAGGCTCGCAGTCCTTTAGGAAATGAGCTTATTGGTGTTTTACCAATTAGGGTCTACTAAAGTCAACCAAATCTAAGCAAAGGGAAACAGCAGTTCTAGCCAGTTCTAACCTGACACATAGGAAAAGGGAGATACTCAGAGCAACAGCACAACCGGCACCCAATCACAGGACTGAAAAATGCTGCCCTGCCCCCTGCCTTACCTCCACATCAGAGAGCCTGCCTGTAAAATAGCAGAACGCTACACCTAGAAGAACTCAGGCCTCTCACCCTATTGTAGGAGAGTTTAGGGACACCCAAAGACAACCTGGCCAACAGAAACATAGACAATAGAGGAAATCTTAGTCTCCAATTGCTTCAGCAAATGATAATAGCCTAACTCTTAGTCAGACTCAAGCTGTATACTGTAGGCCTGCCTTCTATGTTCCTAATACAGCTCATCTGTTTTCAAATAAGAAGTACCAAGGCAAAAGGCGGGGAATAGAGGAGGGGGCTTGACAGCTCAGTTGTTCAAGCATGGCTCAAGCATGGGGACATGTGTTCAATCCCACAGAGGGTAACATGTTTCTGTACTCCCAATGCTGGGAAGGTGGAGACAGGAGAAGTCTTGGGGTTCACTGGCTAACACGTCTAGCCAGATTGGTGAGAGACCCAGTCTCAAAACAAGCAAACAAACAAACACGCAAATAAAACAGTGGAAAGTGCCAGACACCTGATGCCAACCTCACGACTTCCATAGCACTTGCATACCTGTGCATGTGCATCCTCTTATATATGTTCTCTCTCTCTCTCTCTCTCTCTCTCTCTCTCTCTCTCTCTCTCTCTCACACACACACACACACACACACACACACACACACACACCAGCCATGGTTTGAAATGATAAGCCAACCACCACCAGAATCAGGCTTAAATGCAGAAGAGACCAGGCACTGAAAATAACCAGTTAACAAGTTAGAGGTGTACTGGGAAGCGTGGACAGCAGTCACATCACATGAGTACAGCAGGCACAGCAGACAAACAAGGCTTAAGAAGAACTGCAAGGATTGGAAATGAAGATAGAACGCCTGTGTGGGCTCATCAGTGGACAGGACCCAGCAAAGAAGAAATCCATGAGTTGGAAGATACGTCAATACAGACTTTGAAAATTGAAATGCCGTGCAGAAAGGGTGGGGGGGGGCATGGGATAATTCCTAACAACTGGGCATAGGGTAATAGCAAAAGATGAAACCAAGCTGTAACAGGAGAAGGAGGATGCTGGAAAATTAATAGTTCAGGGTTTTCAAAAATCACTGACAAAAATCAAGCCATAGATGCTGGGATTTCAATGAAATCAACCACAAAAACAAAAATCAAAGCAAAAAACAAAAACAACAACAACAAAACAAAAACAAAAAAACAAAACAAAACAAAACAAAAAAAAAAACAAAAAAAACCCTAGGCACCCAGGAATGGTGTACTTAAACTGGAGAATCAAAGGAGACGAGCTGGAAAGAAAGTCTGGGAATAAAGAGACGCAAGACGACACATCTTATACAGAAACAAAAATAAGAGTTGCATCAACCTTTTTTGTCAAAGCCATTCTAGCAAGAAGACAGAAGAATGCACTATTTAAACGACGGAAGAAGAAAAGAACTTTCCAGCAATTTAAAATTTTATACTTGGTGAAATTATCCGCCAGAGGAATGGAGAAGTCATAGCATCCTCCTTCCTTCAACTCGAAGTCAGATCGACTTTCTCAGGCAGCAAAACTAAAGCATGTTGCTGCCAGCCGACCTGCCTCCTTAGAAACGCCCGGAAGATCTTGAAAATAGCATAGATCTGAAAACTGAAACCTCATAAAAAGGAAAAAAAAAAAAAAAAAAAAAAAAAAACCACAGAGGGAACCGAGTAAAGGGGAAAAAAATCTTATTCTTGCTTACCTTTAATTGCGCTAACAAGTTAACAGTTTGCAGAGAAAATGTATTCTGGCTTCTTGCTTACAGGAGAGAGGAACGAGCGACAGACGCCGCAGTAGAAATGGATGGACGGGAGGAACGAGGAACTGGTATAAGTCACTTGCATTACCAGTGAGGCAACATAATATTTAGAAGTGGACCTGGATTAGTCACAAATGTATGTTGCAAACTCCAAGGCAACCATGAAAGTTTTTTTTTAGTAGGATACTAAGCTGAGGGTCCGTTCAGTGATTCTCAACCTGTGGGTTGCAACCCCCCACAAACCTCTATTTTCAAAAACTATAGGTTGGTCGTGACTCCTCCTCACAATCCTCTATTTTCAAAGGCTTTTACATTATGATTTACAACAGTAGCAAACTTACAGTTATAACGTAGCAATGAAAATAATTTTGTGGTTGGGGGAATCATCATGACATGAAAAGCTATATTAAAGGCTTTAAGCATTAAGTAGGTTGAGAACCTCTGGCTTAGTGAGTTAAGTGCAAGGGTTTGGATCCCTGGAACCCATATAACAGCCAGGCCAGACGAGGTGAATAACACCCGTAACTCAGTGCTAGGGAAGCCCGGAGAAGTGAATGCTGAGTCTGGCCAACTAGCCTAGAGCTCTAGACACAGTGAGAGTGTCTGTCTCAAATTTAAATAAGAAAAATAGGTGGAAAGTAGTAGAAAAAGACTTCTGGTGTCTACTTCTGGCCTCCACACACAGATGCATTCATGGGCACGAACACACACAAATGCAAACACACACAAACATACAGAGACACAAAGACACACATATACATACACAAACACACTCTCACACACATACATACATATGTACACACACATACACACCACATTCTCATACAGGCATACACATAAAGACTCCTGAAACAAATGTAACAAGGTTGCAGGCTACGTTTGATATATGAATCAATCTTTTCCGTGCGTGGAAAAATAAGCCACTAGATGTGAATTTAAAACAATATCATTTATACTAGCATAAAAAGGAGCTATACATGACTTACAGGAGGCAAACTGCACAAGTTTGATGTTGTGTGAGCAAAAAGGAAACGTAAAGAAATAGACCTGTGCTTCCCATTGGTGGGCAGACAACTGCACCTTTTAAAAATATATATTTATTTACTGTATATGAGTACACTGTAGCTGTCTTCAGACACACCAGAAGAGGTCATCACATCAAATTACAGGTGGTTGTGAGCCACCATGTGAGCACGGGGGATTGAACTCAGGACCTCTGGAAGAGCAGTCAGTGCTCTTAACCACTGAGCCCCCAACTGCACCATTATTAACATGTCCCATTCAACCTGACTGGTCTGTAGATTCGATGCAGTTTAATAAAAACCTTCAACAACTTACTTTGTGGTTATCCCTAAGCGAATCCTAAAGTCAATACAGTGAGGTAGAGACCAGAACAGAGACTACAGGAGAAAAACAGATTCAAAAGAACGATCCCATCTGACCACGACAGTGTGGTGTTGGCAAAGAATAAAAAAACAGACCTTCAAGACTTGACAACCCAGAAACAGACCCACACAAAATGGCCACCCTATCTTTGACAAAGAAGCCAAGATCATTCAACAGGGTTTGGGGTGTGTGGGAAGAAAGGGTGTTTGTAGGAACTCTGCACTTTCTGTTCAGTTTTTGGGTAAACTTACATTTTCCCCTAGGAAATAAAGTATAATGGCTAAAAGAAAAAAGAAAGTTTTTTTTTCAAGGCTAGGTGTTGAAATCCTGGTGAATGAAACAGGTTTGAGTTTGTAGAGATGAGGCCCGATAAAGGGTTTCTTTGACTGGAGATGAAAATGATACTTGGATATTATTCTGACATCACAGTTAGCTGGGGGATTCTCAAAAGACACAACCCAAGAAGATTCCAGGAAGGGAAGACACAAGAGAAAGGGACATGAGTCTCATCTTTGAAAATTAGTGGTAACTTCTCCCCTGACATAGACTCTTGCAAGGTTTCACCATAGTTCTTCACCCACCTCGAAAGTAAGTGACGTCACCATCTCCAAGGAAGCACGTGAATGAACAGAAGCAATGTTTGTGAATCTGCCTTCCCCACCTCCAGTCACTCTCACACACCACACCAACATGTTAAATCAAAGTCCTGCATCTTTCCAGTAAGGATCGTTTTATTATAGTCAGACAAAAATTTAGTTTAATCTGCACGCTTCTGTGCAGTTTGAGAATTACTAAAAAGTCAGAACACGCTTTTATCTTGGCAGTTCTATAATTTAGGATTGGTACCAGATACATAAATGTGGGTTTTATTTTTCATTCTAAATCTGGTCTATGCTATTTACCTATGCTTTCTCACCAAAGACCCATGACAGCCCAGTAGGAATTCTGATGATCAAATTATGTGTCAGGAGTTAATGATTAGACAGGTAAAAGAACTAAGTTGAGAGCTGAGGAGCAGGAGGAACGGGGTTCTGTATCATGCCACACCCTTTGCTACTCAAGCTAATGTGACAGGCAAAAGCTCAAGGCTCTGGTATATGGGGGCTTATCAACTATTCAGCAACACTATAACAGCAGTATGTATTCCTCAGTGTGGTGTGCATGTGGCTAGAGGCATTTCAAATACAGCAAATGAGCTGAAAAGTTCTCCTGACTTCTCTAGCTGGTGTGTCTAACTCATGACACCAAAACTGTCCAACATAAACTTTTAAAAAAAGATCTTAATTTTATGTGTTCCCCCCCTCCCTCCCTCTCTCCCTCCCTCCCTCCCCCCCCTCTCTCTCTCTGTGTGTGTGTGTGTGTGTGTGTGTGTGTATACTCCGAGGCCAGAAGGGCTGTTAGACTCCCCCAGTAGTGGAGTTACAGATGGTTGCGAACCTTCTGACATAGTTGCTGGAAATTGAACTCTCATCCTTAAAGAGCAGCAGGAACTCTTCACCACTGAGCAATCTCCCTATTTCCCATAAAAAAGTTTTAAAATGTTTCCCTCGAGTGTGCATGTGTGTACGTGTACACATGGATGCATCAGATTAGAAGTTTGGGGAGTAGTTCTCTTCCTCCAACAAAGTTTAGTGGGTCCTAACCTCAGGTTTTCAGGCTTGGTGGTAATCACCTTTATTCACTGAACTATCTCACAGGCCTCTAACACAAAATCTTCAACTTTAAGTTTTCTTAAAATATAATTGTGTGTGTGTGTGTGTGTGTGTTACTTTTGTTCTGTGACCTCATAGGAAGGGTTCTCAACCTTCCTAATGCTGTGACCCCCCACAATAGAACTGTGTCATTGCTGCTACTTCATAACTGTAATTTTGCTAGTGTTATGAATTGTAACATAATATCTGATATGCAGGATACCTGATATGTGACCCCTGTTGAAAAGCTGTTTGACCTCCAGAGGCTCTCAACCTAACCACTGCTCTATAGAGTAGCAGTTCTGTTTGTTTGTCTGTTTGTTTGTTTTGCGATAGGGTTTCCCAAGGTAGTCCTGGCTGATCCTTTGAATAGAGAAGGCTCTCCTTGAACTGACAAAGATCCCCTTGCCTCTGTATCCCAAGTACAGGGATGAAAGGTCTACAGACTAGTTCTTGAACTCTATAGCTGACAGTACTGTGTCTCAATGTCAAAAGGTTGGCGACATGGCTTTGAGGTATAAATGATTATCAGTAGAGACCTCAACACTATAGCTACCCACCAGTCAAACATTCACATGCACATGCAAATTTAACTTCTCCAAAACATTACCGATCACCTATTTGCTGATGAGCTTATCATTAACCACAGTATATTTTATTTTATATATTGTGAAAATGTCTGTAGCCAGAATAAACTATGGTGTGTGTGTGTGTGTGTGTGTGTGTGTGTGTGTGTGTATGTGTGTGTGTGTCACAGTTGTCTGTGTTGGAATCAGACAATACCTTCAGGTACTGGTCTTTGCTATCCATCCTGAGACAAGGTCTCTGCTTGGTTGTTTACCACTATCCATGCCAGACTAGCTGACTTGCATGTTTCCAAGGATTCTCCAGTTTTGCCTTCCACCTGGCCGTAAGCACGCTAAGGTTATGGACATCTTCCTGCTCTTTCCTTTACGTGAAAATGATAAGATAGTATAAGTCATCCACCTGGTGAGTTTATTACACAATGATATTTCTGAATAGTGATAATTGAGTTTGACATCAAATCAAACTACATTCCTCTAGCTAGACTGAACAAAAGATGTTTTTACAGAGAGGCAAAGCTGATACTTTTTTTTTTCTGGGCAAGCTATATTAATTTCCTTATATAGTTATATAAGTGTTCACTCTGAAATGAATTACAAATAGAGAGAATCACTTCCTTAGTATAAAATTTAGCTTTTACTTTCCTTAGTCTTCATTGTCTATAGAGATAAGACTCCAAGTTTACATCATACATAATTTCTCAGCTGCAAGAATTGTTTCTTCATGGCAAATGATTAACAATTTCATAATCCAGTATGAATCAGCTTAAATTTTATCTTATTTTTTATCACAGTGAATTGCAAAAAGTATATTATCACTCTTTGAATTTTTTTAAATTTATTTTTATTTTATATACTAGGTGTTGTCTGCATGTATGTCTGTGCATCCTGTGCCTGTCTGGTGCCTGTGGAAGCAGGAGTTGCAGGTTGTAATTCACCCACCATGTGGGTTCCAGGAATCGAATGCAGGAAAAGTAACCAGCACTTTTAACCACGGAACCATCTCTCCAGGGCTTCACTTTAAAGCTTCTATAATGCAAAGGGAGTTTTAAGACTGCATCTGGGGAGCAGGGATGGGGCAGGGGATTATGGAGGGAAAACCTGGGACAGGTATAACATTTGAAATGTAAATAAAATATATCCAATAAAAAATTGCATCTGCTGGGAATTTGAGGATGTTTTGGTTGTGATACAAATTAATATCACGCAATTTACTTGAAGCCAAAGTTTACATTTGTTCTTGTCTCTAGAGGAGAAGCATCTTCAAGTTTTGTACATGGTCTGCTGGACATCTGGCCAGACATTTCTAAACAAGAGGCTCTTGTTGGATGGTGAATACTCCAGGATTTTTGTGTTTTATTCATCCAACTCTGTCTCCTCCCTGGCACAAGGAAAGCTTCTGTCTATGTCTCTGTGTGTCTGTCTATCTCTCTCCCTCTTTCTGTGTGTGTATATCTGTCTCTTTCTCCGTGTGTGTGTGTGTGTGTGTGTGTGTGTGTGTATCTCTGTGTGTGTCTGTCTGTGTGTCTGTGTGTATGTCTCTGTGTGTGTCTGTCTGTCTCTCTGCTTTCCTCCCCTCCCCTCCCCTCCTTTCCTCTCCTCTTCATGTCATAAGTCACTAAGTCCATTTGACGAAAGGTGAGTGAGAAAAGTCTCAGAATGAGTTTTGAAATGGAAGTGCTCGCTTTAACAAGCTCTTTGGGTGACATCGTCACTCTCTCCAAAACAGCTGTGGTTTCCACCGAAGGAAAAATACTACATCAAAAATGCCACCGAATAAAATATTCAAAAATAGCTTTCCTCTAAATGTTAATTTCCACTGTAAGTTGCATCTTTTAATTTTTCCAGTCATCTGGGATTTTAAATAAGCATTTAAAATAAAGCTTGTAACAGAATAATTAAAGCAGACGTGAAACAGGGACCTTTTATTGCTTAATATTTATCTTAGCTTGGTTTTCTTTCCATGTGCCCTGAGCCATTGGCAATTCATATTTTCCAAATGTTGTGTGGATAATGTTTCTCTTTGATTTTCTTTTTCTTTTTTCTTTTTTCTGGTGGGTAATGCAGAACCATTAGCTGTTTGGCTCTTCCACTGGAAAACTTATAAAGTTTCCTATGGTTAAGTGTGTCAGAACTTGCCTATGAAGAACCAGAGTCAGTCACAAGAACCTGATTAATTTTATACCAGGACTTGCTAGGACAGGTTGGTTCCTCCTGTGTGAGTAGCTATCCTAAGGAAGCCACATCTCTGCAGAGTTATCTTATGATCAAAGATAATAATATTAAGCGTACGCCATGTACCAAATTTAGAGGTGGATCTTGGGAATTAGAGACACTTCCTGCAGCTCCCTTTCCCAATGATTTCTACATTCTGACTTCAGATCCACACCACACCTTGGGTCTATTCTTCTGAGACTATCGGTGATTAATGGAAGACTGTCCTGTGAGGTATCAAAGTTTCTTGGTTTTGTTCTGCATTTGAAGGTCAAGTCTGCTCCCTTGAACTGAGTCACCCTTCCATCCCCTTTAGGCCACCAGGTAGCAGGACCTCTCTGGTCATGTCTACGTCACATTCCTCCAAATCCTGTTTTGTATCCCACTTACGAGTTCTGTCATAACTAGGCTCAGGGTCCAGCGTGTGTCTCGGGTCTGGCTGAAGTGCTTCTTTTACACTTGCTGCTGGAGCAAAAATGGTTTTGGAGTCTAGTTAACTTGGGTCTGCAGGAAAAGGAAAACTGGCAAGACTCTGTGGCTAGAAAAAAGGGAAACATCTCAAAGCACAGTGATATTGGTGCTGTGGTAGACAGGTATGTTCATACCTCAGAACACACCGGATTCACATAACGTAACCATTTTCATTATCTAGAAACAATGCCTCTATTATATTAGATAACAGGGATTAGATCATGAAGAGCCATGCCTACTCCTGAGCATTTTTCTAATCTCTGTTCTTTTCTTTGATGTGCTCCCATCTGGCTACATTTCATTTGTCAGTTGGTTGGTCATGCAGAGTTTGTCTATCCTGTAGCCTTTACTTGGGAACGGGAAGCTCGCATATTACTTCAGGATGGAGAGGGAAAAATAGACACTTCTAACTAAAGGTCCACACTGTCCAGACCAGTGTTGGTTGTGAGTCCTATAAGCAAGCTTCAGAGAACAGGTTAAGTTTACCACCTATATTTTTGCAATTTTCCACCTACTGTTGCAATGGGCCATAACCTCTGTTATGCAGGGATATTTCTGTCTAGTTGTCTCTATCTCCAGTTTCCCAAAGAATGCCTTACCCATTGCGTTGCTGTTGTACTGGGCTCTGTGAACATTGTACAAGCTAGGGAAATGAGGGATGGTGTACGAATGTCATCCTTTCCTTGCAAACCCAGTGAATGAGCATGTTGGACAACTGTTGGTATGGATGATCCCAGAACTCGAGAGAGAGAATGTCTTGAAGAACACCTCTGTGATGTAGGGAAGTGAGCATTTGTGTGGACCAAGAACTTGTATTCTACCAACCCCAACCTAAATGATCCTTCCTCCTTTGATTTTGGGGCTCATTTTCCTCAGCTGAAAAATCAGGGAGTTGAGCTAAGTCATCATGGAGTCCCTTAAAATGAATCACCTTTAAAGCAGTTTGTCATGGGTTAAAGGTGTGACTCAGTGGGAAGACACACAGCGACGACGAGCTCTGGGTCCAATCCCAAGTCCCACTAAATAAATGAATAAAGCAATAAATAGATAAAATAATCCCACATAGTCCTTAGAGGCATAGAAACACACAGCAAAGGTTAGGGCTGAATAGTAGACAAGATTATTTTGGTTGACACTACAAAATTCTGAAAGTTCCATATAGGATCAAAATAGCTAATATTTTCTAAATTCTTTCCCACAGAGCACCCTGTTTGCTTTTCAAAGCAGCTTTGCTACAATGTTTAACAGCCTGCACTGAGAAGTTGGACCACAGAGGGAGGACACTTGGGAGAAGAGGAATTGTTGAAGACTGGACCTTCAGACTATTGCAGTTCGTTTCTTCTTCCAGATACACATCCTTTTTTACAAGGATCGTGGAAATGTGATCTAAGTAGGCTCACACTGAGATTCTAATAGAGCTATGGACAGATACAGGCAACTTCCTTGTCATCTAATTCATTTGCACCTAGTCCATTTAATTTGATTTATGCAGATACTGATATGCTTTTAGGGAAAAATAATTAGAATAATGCTTATGATCAGATTTCAGGCATATATAGGCCCCTATAGGCTAAGAACAGCCCAAGGGGAGCCGACTCTTCAAGCAATTTATCCTATAGGGAAAAGTCCTAGTATAATAGGATGCAGCTATAAAAACTAAGGAGTTGAGCAGAGTAATTCTGTTTTGTTTTTAATGCATTAGGACTTAAGCAGTCTTATTGGGAGACTTTCTAATATTAATAATATTAGATTATTAGTAATAATCTAATAATAAGATGCAGAGTGGATGTGACTGTTTGCTTTCTCACTTTGTAAGCAATACTGCTAAATACTTGCAATGAGACAAACATTAAGACCACAAGTAGTGCATGACAAGGAAGTGTACTTGGTATAGAATATTTTAAATGCAACAGCATTTAAATAAAATTTACTATTTTATTTTACTTTTTTTTTTTAGAAAAAAATTATCTCTAATTATGGAGATCAGGCTGACCTGGAGTTTGCCAGGTAATAGCATAGTCCTCATGCTTTGACTGGGACTGTAGGAACAAGCCACCCTGCCTGGGTCAAATGACACTGGAACCTATCTCCAGCTGATATGTAATTTAGCAGAGCCCTTGCGTGGCGGTAGCTAGGCACATTATGAAAGTGAACGTCCTAGACTAACAAACTAATGCATGTGGGACATTCCTGGGGTTCTCAAGAATCCTTTGGAGAGTTGGAATTCCTGACTAAGTGGAAGGAGGGGGGGTTCTACCACTGTAATATAGCACTGGGGTATAAGACAGTAAGTATTGTTTTCTGGATAGGGCACTATTTAAGCCTTACCACACCAGCATGCTTTCTGAATGGAAATTTCTAACCCATATGAGCCATCAGCTTTCCCTAGCCCCTGAATAGCATGAAATATATATTTTTTTTCATCCAAACACTTGAACAGTTTTCTAGTGAAGGTTACTAAGATGCACCTTGTTAAAATTAGTTTTGCTTAAGTACTTCATTAAGTGGACAGAAATGCAATCATACCATCAATGGCATTTTGTGCTTGCTCATTCCTTGTGCTAAATCTGCATTTTTCTTAGTTACCTAAACAATTAATTATTATATCAGGTTTTTTACAAATCTTGCTGCCACTTGGTTTCATGAAATTATTTGACTTCTGTATGAACAGTGTTGCCTATCAACACTGCATTTTCTAGAAGAGCAGTCACATTGTCTATCTACAGTGTAAAGATGACACAGAGATGTGAATTAAAAGTTTAGTGCAAGAGCTTTCAAGCACAGGTGCCATAGTTTGTTCTCCAACCATAGGGTTCCCTAGTGGCTCTTAGGTTTCAGCAGACCAAACTTTTTCTGCTGTCTGAGACAGGGCCTCACTCTCCAGCTTACGATTTACACACCTTAGTCTTTCCAGTGTTTGGATTACAGCCCCGTATCAAGCAAGCCTGGCTCAACCAATGGTTGCTGGAGCATTGTTAGTTCCTAAAGAATTGGCAAGCACCGTTCCTTGCAATCCCAGACACCACTGGAATAGCAAAAAAAGTTGTCATGAGAAGACTTTTGTTGTCAGGGCTGTTTGATCAATCTGAATGGGAAATTTTTGTTATGTGTCAGTTAGCTGCTTTTCAATGTTATCTGACAATTCACAGACCAATGGCTCCTCTTTCACAACACTGAATTTGCTTCATGATTGCAGACTCTACATTCATACATCAGTTTCAACCATTGTATGGGTGTGTCCAAGGTTTATATTGATTTCTAAAAAAAAAAAAAGTTAAGACCCAATTATTCCATCATTGTGTGTGCCTTTTAAACTGAGGAAGCAATGGTGTTACATTCTTTAAAATTACATCTGAAATTTTTGGAATTAATTTTTAGAATTTCCCATATCATCGGGATGTTTTTATTTCAGAAGATCAAAGAGTTTTAATGACAGGACAAGGTCAGTTAGGAAAAAATCGGCACCATATAAAACATACAACAGTGACTAGAACTGAGTGAGCTTCTGATAATGTCATTTGTTGATAGTCAGATATATTTAATATTTCTTTTAGTACTTGACATAATTAATGACAGGCTAAAGGATTTGTAGGGTTAAATAATAAGGCATAAACTACTTTTTTTTTTGGAACAGGGTTTCATGTGGCTCAGTTTCATCTACCTCTTTTAGGTCTCTATGACCTTGAACCTTTACCTCTGCTTCAAAATGCTGGGACATAGACCTGTACCACCTGGCTAAAAACTAGTCCTGTTTCATTCTCAAAATCTAACTCATGAAAAAAAGCACCAAGAATTACAGATAGCATTCAGTAAGCATGCCACAGGCAGGCAACAATAGCCATCAGGTACACGAAAGCTACAACTACTTGCCTTCAAGGTCAAGAAAGCAACCAACAGGAGGAAGTGTGCGGGTCACAGCCGTCATTTGTCAGCTCTGCAGGCCTGACTTCATGGACCTTTCAACATTTCCCATCAAGTCAGTGTCAGTGTTGCTACTTTGATGCCCAAAGAAGCCCAGGAAGAGAAATGAAATATGAAGCAATAAGATTATCAGATAGAGTGGAACTCTAGAGAATCACACCATTGTAATATTCTAGAGGCATTTCCCCCACTCACAAATATATCTTTGCCCCATTATGGTCAATAGCACCATTAATTAAAATGCATATGTCAGAAATATTTGAGGTGGGAAAATGTTATTTGAAGTTCATGGCAAGTTCTGAAATGGAAGTCACAGCAGAGCTTCTGCAGGTTCTGGAACGAGGCCGTACCTTCTGCTATAAAAACTACAGAGCATTCAAACAGTTGCTTGGCAGGCTTGTGGCCACAGTAAAACAAGACCTCAAGTGATACTGCAGCTGGGGCTGCCCAGCATAAGATAGATTCATTCAGACTCAGGACTTTACACGGAGGCCCACTCAGTTCTCTCAGTGTTGGCACATTCAACTGTGGCAGCTGGGAGCTTGCAGCTCTCTCTCTAGCAACAGAAAGGGCCTTGCCAAACTCTGTCTCACCTCCTGTGGGGTACACCACAACCAGTGGTTAGTTGATTGCCGGTGAGCTGGCACAGCTTTCTCAGTCTGAGGCAACTTGGAAAGGTCAACCCAGCTATGAACTCCCTGTTGCTTAGCTTGAAGTCTCAACGACAAACAGGGTGTACTATGGTTTCTCCCACACCTCAAGTCTGTGTTCTCTTTACACCTCCTTACAGCTCTGCTGAGATCCTCACTTTCCCATGTGCACTGAGAATGTATGGCCATTGCCACGGCAACAGATGCGCGGGTTCCTGTGGCCTATGAATGACGTCACCGCTGGGTTTGAAGGCGAAAGCGGTTCCTGAAACCAACATTTTTACTGCAATTCTTGGGTTCCAAATATGTTTCCGGGGAAAGCCAATCTCAGGAACTGTGCTAGAACACAACTCAAATTTCCAGACTAACTGAGCTTAGCAACCTGGTGGTCACAATTGCAAACTTTGTTCGTAACATTTCTGTTGTCAGTCTTAGGTAAATAAATGTCTATCGACTTGTTCATGTTTCAAGAAGTTTCTTTTGTTGTAAAAACATATATAGAAGAGTAGCAGAGAGTTGGAGATATATACTAGTATTTATCTGTAAGTGCAAAGTGGATTGATCCCCACTCCCTACCCCCAGGGAAAGCAGAATGAAGAGGAGGACATGAAAGGTCACATAGAAGAGAAGCAAAAAGGTTTCTTAAGCCTCACACAAACTGGGATCTCTCTGAAGTTATGCTGGTCTTAATGTCTCCAACAAATACTTAAGTAGATACGCTGTTACTGCGTATTTCATAATTATCCACCCTAAAGAACTTAACTTATAGAAGAGATTGACCTAATTCAGTCTGCTTGTTGTTCAGTACTGCTAATGATGCGCATGCGCGATCGCCCTGGTGGCTTTTATGGTCTGGTAAGTAGAAGCTGTGTAAACTAAAAAAATTCTTTGAATACCTCTCACAAAAACATCCTCAAAAACACTACTTTGAGGTCAGACTTTCTAGCACACTACTTAGGCCCACTAAAAGTCTCTTACATGCTAATCATAAAAACTAAGATCCACTTAATTGTGGTCAAAACCTTTCTTTACAGGTGGGAGTCATCGTCATAGGGACTTCAGATTCACATCTGTAAACAAAGAGCAGGGTTAAATAAAAATATATACTTGGTCTCTGACCTTGTTCCTGTCAGAGCTCCTGAAACCCTTGTAATTTCCTGAGTGATTCGGGGGACTTGGTGGATCTTTTGTTCTAATATTCTGTCTTTGAACCTGGTTCCTGTCACAGACCCACCCCTTTCCTGGGATCCCCTGGATAAGAGCATCTTGTATTCCTACAAAGTGACTCTTGTTGCTGGTCCAAAAGAAATACCACGCAGGATTAGAAGCTGAGGAGTTTCAGCTAAATTCTGCCCCATCCTCCCGGAAGGCAAGAAGGGGTACAGGCTGAGTTAATAGTTGTCCACTGATAGAAAGCCTCTATTAAGTTGCCTAAAGTATGAAGTTCAGAGAGCTTCCCTGTTGGTGGACATGTCCATGTGCAAGGAGGGCACCACACATCAGATCCAAAGGAACAGAAGACCCTGCCCTGGGACCCTTCCAAACCTTGTTTTCTGGAACCCCTTCATCTGACTGGTCATATGCAGAGCTTAAAATATCCATTGTATTAAATAAGCAATAGTAAATAAGCCATTGTCTCGGTTCTGTTGGCCACTCTAACAAATTACAGAATGTAAAGGACGGAGTTGTGGGAATTAACTGTGAGATTGACACAGAAGCAATCTGGGGGACTGTTTGTGGTCGAAACGGGAGCAGTCTTGTGAGGTTGAACCCTTCACCTCTGGTGTCTGATGCGGTCACAGGGTATCAGTGTCGAGTGTAGGACTCCCAACTAGTGCAGTTTGGTCACAGGCGCCTTTTTTGTTGAGTGTGAATATTGAGAAGAAAAGCAGTTTGTTCTTCCTACATGTCTGATGTCAGAAGGAGAGCACAGAAAGCAATGGAGGAGAGAAGTTTCTTCTTCCTTTCCTGTTATACAGGATGTTATTTGTTTACAGCAGAGCAGTATGACTCTTTCATTCAGAAGCTTCTATAACCGGCACTCTTGGTCCTCCCTTCCTGCTTTCAGGGTGATGGTGCTGTCACTTTGCCATCATTCGTAAGAAATAGAAATGACTTACAGTGACTTGATCTAGCAGCCTTTTCAAAGCAAAGATGTGTAAACGTGATACATATTCCAGGGCCTAAAAGATGGCTCAGCAGTTAAGAGAACTGTCTGCTCTTACAGAGGACCCAGGTTCAATTCCCAGTGCTGATGTGGTATCTCACACCCATCTGTAACTCTGGTTCCAAGGGATCTAACTCCCTCTTATGATTCTGGTGAGCATCAGGCACACGCACAAAGATGCAGGCCAAACATTCATACACATAAAATGAGATTAATAAATCTTTTTTAAAAAAGCAGTACATATTCAGTGGAAACCACACTGAGAATTTCAGTGTTTCCTAGGCTGGAGGTTTGTCATGCTCTGTTCTCTCATAAGACTGAGAAACAGCATCAAATCACATCTGCCAAGTAGCCTCCTGCTCATGAGAAGACTAACCAACACCGTCCAGTGGACCATGCTGCCAGGTATGAGGCGTTCATTGTGTGTATTCAATGTATTTACAATGTGTGGTATTTCCAGTTACAGTGAATTTATGAGGATGGGATCTCATCGTAATTTTAGGAGTCCCTCCCCATAAAATTAGAAATTAAAAAAAAAATTAACTTAGGTTCAGAATAGCATTAATTGTTTTCCTACCTTCTTTTTTTTCTAATTCCAAGAAATTGGGTAAACATTTTCAGGATGTATAGAAATTATATTGTTTGGGTGGTTCCAGCCTCTCAGTTGCTGTTTAGGCTTTCATCTTTCCCTGTCTCTTTTAGCAGGCATGGATGCCAACTCTTCACGCGAAAACTTGGGGTGTTTGGAGAACCTGTTGGACTTCCCTGCCAACTCCTCGACAAAGCCAGCAGCATCTGTCCCCTTCCTTATCTCTCTCTGCCTGGCAAGAGATGCCTTCCCTGCCCCCAGAACTTCTCTTGGCTCCCATGTTTGGACTTTATCATCTCCCTCGCTCCACCAGGGCTGAGCATCCACTATGCTTCCGCCCCTTCCTCCTCTCCCACCTTCTAAACTCCAACATCCTTTCCACCTTAACCTTCCCAATACAGTTTAGACATTACCTTCTCAGAGAAGTCTTCTCCAACCTGCGTTCCGACTGCTTTACCACCTCTTGGGTCTGGGTGAGGATCCTAGAAGGTATCTTCCCACAGAATTGTGCACTTATGAGTTAATTGAATTAACAAAGGTTTGGAGGGTATGATGTGCCCAGAATGTACCAGGTAATTAACATACACTGAATAAAATAGAGTTCTTGTTCTCAGGAAATTTATATACCACTCTGGGAAGGAGACAGTAAATGCACAGTTATAATAAGGCACAATTACCTCACAAAAGAAGTGTGTGTGAAGAACTATGGGGACACAGAGAAAGGAGTCAGGTCTAGACTTGAAGAGTGAGAGATGATTATTTGGAAAAAGATTCATCTTAGACGTGAAGAAAAAAAAAAGACTTAAGAGTAAGTAATGGGAGCTAGAGGGAGTGGCTGGGAAGAGAAAAGAGGGAGGGAATGAGGTTTAGACTGCAGGGTAACAGACAGCTTGGCTACTCAGAGTAGCGAATATCCCCGTACCTTTCCCAATCACTCTCTGACAGAGTATACACCTGATGAACACTTCTTGAACGAAGGAGCAAGTGATCATGGCTGAAGGAAGGGGCCAGTATATGAAAGGAAGACTTTAAACAAAAGGCTGGTGTCACCTAACTTATTCTTTATAAAGATTGCTCTGGGTAGAATCAACTAACTGACTTGTGGGACTCATAGAGATCAGGGGGTCTGTAGGGGTCTGACCTATATGTCATGGTTGAGTAGGTTGGTGCGGGCAGGGGGAGGGGAAGGGGACTGTCCCTGACTCTTTTGCCTACTAGAGGGACCCTTTCCCTCTTACTTGGTTGCCTTGTCCAGCCTTGATATGATGAAATGTGCCTGGTCTTATTGTAGCTTGTTATATCGTGTTTGGTTAATGTCCCTGGAAGGCCTGCTTGTTCCTGGTGGAGAGGGGTGGATCTGGGAAAGAAGGGAGGTAGAGAGGAGAGGAGGAGGGGAGGGGAGAGAGGGGAAACTGTGGTCAGGACATAATATATGAGAGACTAAAAAAAAATCCTGTGGGTAAATGAACTATAAGGAACTAATACATAATCATAGCAGTAGGAGATGGTTCGGGAGGTTGCTGTTAGGGATGACAGTGAGCTGAGAGAACACTGTGGTTAGGAAGGAAGACAAGGTCACAGAGGTCAAAGAGCTCATCAGCCCACTTTCAGAGACGAAGGAGTCAAGGATGAGGTCGGTGCCTCTGTTGGCAGCGACCACTGATGACGAGATTTCCGGAAATAGGGCTGTGCTGTGAAGACGATAAAAGTGTACGCAGCGTGCTGCTTTTCTGATTGGTGTGACTGGGTAACTGAAAGAAGCCATTTAACATGGGAAGGGTTTATTTTGGCTCACATTTCTGGGGAGTATAGTCTTTTATAGCGGGGAAGGCAAGGTGGCAGGTGGCTCCTCGGAGGTAGGACCTCACAGGAATGATTTCTGACACGGTACTCTTCAAGGAGTCGTGATCCACTTCCTCCCACTTGGCTCCACCATCTAAAGACTCAAACCTTCTAAAACAGTACCACCAGGGCACTAATAGGACCACATGTTCAAGACTACGAGCCTGGGTGGGGGTATCTCACACTAAACTCGGCACACTCAGATTTGAATGTGCTCGGTGCGTCAGACTGGCAGTGACTCGGCCAGCTTGGACACAAACTATCTTCCCTGTTCTTTCTCCCTTCGCATGTGTTACCGGGAATCACTTCCTAGTTCCAGTTCTCAAGTTCTCATGTCACCTGGCAATGAGATGTCCTGGCAAGGGATCAGAGGACAGAGGGAAGGGAAAGCCCAAACAGACAGCTCCTCCCTTTCTACCTCAGGCATCTCTCCAGCTCTGGACTGCTCCTTGTCACTCACTCTCCCAGAAGTCTTACTTTAGGCTCCTCCAGAAACTCCTGCTCTTGAGTTCTAGGGACTTTGCCCTCTAGCTGCTTTTCTTCCTTCCTCCACTCTTGGGGTGGTTGCTGGCTTCCTGCTGTGGTTGGAGTGAGGGCTCCTTGGTGATTCCTGTTTAGACTTTTAACTCCTCTCTCCCTGTGCATCATTTAACTCCTTCGTTTTGCCATATTATATACTATGTTTGTAGTGTGTGTGTGTGTGTGTGTGTGTGTGTGTGTGTGTGTGCGCGCACGCATGCACACGTGCACATGTGTGTACTTACCCATGCACACAGAGGCCAGAGGTCCCAGTTAGATATCTTCCTTGACCATTCTCTCTACATTATTTTTTTGAGACAGGGTCTCTCACCGAACATGGTTCAGCAGTTTAGCTAGCCTGGATGTCCAAGGAACTCCAGGCTCTCTACTTCCCCACTGCTGGGATTACAGACATGGCCCACTATGCATTGTTTTTTAGTGTGGGTCCTGGGAACCTGAACCCAGGTCTTCATGTTCTCACAGTAGGCCCCTTACCAGGTAAGGCATCTCTCCAGTCTCTAAACTTTGTTTTAAATACTCAGAGTTTCTTCTGTTTTACTGAGGAATGTGGAAAGTGGAAATATCCTGAAAACAGCTGAGTATGTTGAAGAAAGTTAGGGGCTTCAAGTTATCAACCGGCAGAGAGCCAGAGTTGCTGGTACAGTGCTTACTTCCTCCGAGGACAACTGTTTCTTCTATTGTTCATAGCCTACAACAGACAGAGAGGCCTTGGCCTATGTAAACAGTCTTCTTTACCCATTTTACCTGGGTTCACTTAGCACTTGGCACTTGGTAGGTGATCAATACTGTTTATCCAGAAGTCAATGTATAAACCCCTATGCACTGTTTCTAGGCATCACTGATTGATGGATACATTTTTCGTTGAAAAACTGAGCTTAATCAATGTGAGGAGTGCCTCGTCTGAATCACTGAATACTCATTAACATGTGCGGTTTTATTACCTCGGAGATTGTCATAAGGCAAACAGCAATACGTCTCCTGGGTTGTTAAGTCGCTCACTGGGCAGATAAGAATAATGAGAAGTTACCACACTTGTTTATACAACTTCACACATGGAGGACCTTACGAAACGAACTGTAGCTGGTAGGGTTGTTTAAACAGGTTAACCAGCACCCCAAATACCCTCGTCTTGGGTACACAAAGAATCCCCCTGGCCATGATCTTCAGTGATAGCCTAAGCTAGGACCTAGACTGCCATCTGCGCTGTGGGTAAATAAACCAGGCAGTGGGAACAGGACACTGTGATGTGTAGATGCTGGCCTTGGCCCTGAACAGAGTCAGGCGTGGGACCCCGGGAGAGATAAATGGTGTGTTTCAGTTTGTCACCAGGGAAGGAGTCACCCTGGGCTCCGGAGTCTGCATATGTGTCGGGCACAGACTCTGTGGGGAATATAGAAGCCATATGTATATCTGTGCATCTTCTGTCCTCTCATGACTGAGATGCTCTCCTGTCTTCTACTTCGGAAAGTGGGGGCTGTCATGAGAGAATAGACAGGGATGAATATTGATATATTTCAGAAATGCTCTTCTTCCAATGTGAGCCTACAAGGTCTGTCAAAAAGCTGAAAACAGACATAAAAGGAAAAAAGCAATAAAATTAAGGAATCATTAGCTTCACTCTGTGGGGCCACCCTTTCTGGTGATTTGGAGTAAATTTTTCTTAAACTATTTCTGTGAAAATAAAGATACTTAAACGGGCCTTTTTATTAAACATACCATATATAATCCATTTAAAAATTACGTATTTTTATTTTATGTACATTGTTGCTTTGAGTCTATGCATATCTATAGGAGGGTGTCAGACTCCCTGGAATGGGAGTTACAGACAGCTATGGACTGCCATGGAGGTGCTGGGAATTGAACCTGTGTCCTCTGGAAGAGCAGCCAGTGTTTTCAACTGCTGAGCCATCTCTTCAGCCTCTTTCCTGTAATCTACTTTTTAAAAGTAAAACAAAAATTCACAAATAGTCTTTTGTGACAAGAAGCAGATGTGCGTTACATGGTTGTATTAAGGTATTCCATTTCATAAAGTCACCATAATTTATTTAGCTAATCTCCCACTGAAAACCATTTGGCCCAGCTCCAGGCTTTCACTCCTGCATGCACACAATGCCATCAGCAAATGACTTTTAAAGCAAATATTCAAACACTTGTAACGAGATATTTTGGCATAAAATGTAGGAAAAATGGGCCATGAAAGAAGTCCAAGGGAGAGGAGTACTTCATTCATAACCTGATACTGTTCTTGATACAGAGGACAGGATAACGGAGGGGGGGGGATGGTGGGTGGATGGTGTGCAGAGGAGAAAGTACAAGGGTATTCAATGACAGCCGTGGACAGAGAAATACTCAGAGGGCCAACAGTCTTGAGAGGCAGGTCAGTGACAACATGGGGTAGGGTGGTGGGAGGGAGGGAAGGAGGGAGGAAGAGAGAGAGTGAGCAAAACTAATACAATTAAAAGTCACACCCCCCCCCACATGCTCATCAGCTTTGTGATAACTGTCAAAGTATTAACCCCATGTACATGATCGCATAGAATCATATGAATGATTCTTCTGTGAGATGTTTCAAACAAGAGGGTTGTTTGTTTTTGGTGAATGGATTAAAATAGGAATAACTTTAAACTCTCAGACAAAGGAAAATAACCTGAAGAAACTCCATGTCTTAGCTGCTTTTGTGTGTCAATTTGACACAAGCTGGAGTTATCAGTGAGGAATGAGCCTTGGTTGAGGAAATGCCTCCATGAGATCCAGCCGTAAGGCATTTTCTCAATTAGTGATCAGTGAGAAAGGGCCCAGCTCATGGTGGGCAGTGGCATCCCTGGGCTGATAGTCCTGGAGTCTATAAGAAAGCAGGCTGAGCAAATCACGAGGAGTAAGTCAGTAGTAAGCAGCACACCTCCATAGCCTCTGAATCAGCTCCTACCTCCAAGATCCTGCCCTGTTTGAACCTGTCCTGACTTCCTTTTATAATGAACAGTAATATGGAAGTGTAAGCTAAATAAACTCCTCCCTATGCATTTTGGTCATAGTGTTTTGTTGTACCAGTAGGAACCTTAACAAAGACACCTCATTCTATATCACCCAGCACATACATATGCACATTCCATGTGCCGAATATTGTCCCTTAAAAAGTTTAGAAAATCCTTTTCTATAATTCTGGCCTTTGATGTCTTTAATTGTGTAGTCTGTGGGCAGTGTTAGGGTTTCAAACACGTTGCATCATAGCTTCAGAGAAAACGAAAGGGAAGGCATTAGTTTCCCCTTTCTGCTGCTCTTCAGCCCACTTCCTGTTTCAGAAAAGTTACAATAAGGTGCGAGTTTCCACTTTCTCTGGACCATTACTCTTCTCTGTATTTTGGAGTAGGGTGGAGTATATACTTGTAGAGACTTTGTGGGTGGCTTCATTTCCTGTAAAGAGTTACTATCTATACTAGTGAGGAACAATGAATTATTTGTACTATGAACATCGTATACATATTTTCATGAGTATGAATTTCTAAAACACCAACACATATACAGAGAAGAATCCTGACTCATCTGATATGGAAAAGGTTTGGCAAGTGTGTGTGGGGGGGCTGGGGATGGTTGTGCAAGCCTTTAATATCAACACTCCAGAGTCCAATGCAGATCTCTTTGAGTTCAAGGCCATCCAGGTAGTGAGCCCCCCTCCCCTATTCAAAACCTATGAATGTGTTTGGTTAACTCTAAAGACTTAGTATGTTCAAGGTTTTTGTTTTGTTCTGTTGTGTTATGCTTTCTGATGGATTTTTGCTATGTAGCCTAGGGTGATCTAGAACTCAAAGTTTTCCTGTCTCTGTCTCTAGAATATGGAGACCGTAGGTGCAGACAACCATGCCCTCCAGATTCAAGGCCTTAATTACTAGGACTTTTTTATGCTCCAGTATCTGTAGGACAAATTCAAAGACAGATGTAGCTAAGACTTTTTCCCATACCTAGATGAGATGGAAGATGATTCTTTACTTCCCCTTGGTTCCATTCCAGCATTCTCTTTCATATAGATAGAATCCTTGGGAAGTTGCCTTTTCCTCTGTCAAACCTAGAAAAGTGATTGGGTTCTCCTTCTTTGAGCTAAAGAAAAACTAACAAAAAACTACTCAAGACTGTTTCCTATTAATGGCATCCAGTACGGAGCCCTGTCCCTTGTTGCTTACACCCAGAACAAAAGAGGGAGAGGGTGGGGCCTGGCACTAAACTCTCCTAAGGGCACTTTAATTACATCATGAACTCAACACACCCAGCCTAGCAAGTTCGAGATGACTCAGCAAGGTGAGTCACTTGGAGCCATCCACCCCAACGGTATATAATCATGTCCAACCACCACATGTCCTAGAAGTACATGGAATTCCTAAAGGAACATCCAGTCAGTCCCTGAAATCCTACAGTGCTCCCCAGGATGGGAGTCTCTGGACACGATAGTTACCTTTTTGTCTGTTTGTCAAATACCTCTGCAGAGGACCTAAGTCAAATCCTTCTAATGGGTCTGATTTGAGCCTTCCATTTGGAGGGGATTTTTGATGCCGTTCATATTCACAACTCTTCTTTGTTGTATTAAGAGTCTTTGCCCCCCCCCCCCTTTCTCTCTCTCTCTCTCTCTCTCTCTCTCTCTCTCTCTCTCTCTCTCTCTCTCTTTCTCTCTCTCTCTCACACACACACACACACACACTCTCACACAACACTCATACACACACTCACAGATACTCTCTCTCACACACAAACACACACAGACACACACACATACACACACTCATACACAGACACTCACACACAGACACTCACACAGATACACACTCACACACACAGACACAAACACACACAAAGACACTCACACAGAGACACATACTCACAGATACACTCACACACAGACACACTCACACACAGACACACTCACACACAAACACACTCACACACAGACAAATACTCACACAAAGACACTCACACACACTCACACAGACACACACACAGACACAAACACAAACACACTCATACACAGACACATACTCACACACAGACACACACACACTCACACAAAGACACACTCATACACTACACACTCACACAGACACACACACTCACACAGATCTAGTATTTAACATTAAGAAAACAAACCTTCCCATCACACCACCAACTACGTCCTATTTCTTCCCCCTTTCCTTCCTTTTCCATTCTTATATCTACAAGTGATGAAGAACTGTGCTCTCTGAGCTTTGGTTTGAAAGCACGGAGCCTGTGTAATTTGTTTACCTTGTCATTCTGAGAGCTATTATAGGCACGGCCCAGACATCCTGTTTGTTGAATATGAGCAATGGCAACTTATTTACCGTAACAAATGCACTTTTTTACTCTTCCGAGAAAAAACTCAAATGAAATCCCAAGGACACATTTGAGCATTTCAGTATGTAATGCAGAGGATGCTGGAAAATCTCTGACACCACCTCAGCCCTACTCTCTGCTGTGAGCATATGGGTTCTATGTGGGTATAGATACACCACTGTAGCGGAGAGCAGAAGGCTGTTTTGGGCTCCAGTTGATCAGTCTCTTCATTTTGTTTAAAATGTTTAAAATTGTCCAGTGCTGGTGAGAAGAGCTTGGAAAATGTATATTTATGGCAAATTTCACATTTGTGCTCCATTTTGTGTTCCAGAGCTTTAACAGAGTCAAAAATTTTAAAATGTGCAACTGCCCTAGCTGTTCTGATATGTGATTTTTTTTTTTTTTTTTTTTTGCTGATTTTTGTGGTATGCTGTAGAACCGGATATTAGCTATATGTTTACGGGTTCTGCTTTGGGTGTGAAAAGCATGCTGCTTGGCTCAAAATAAATGCTTTAGTTTTGCTTCTCAGCATTTTTGAAATGATGATTAAGGATTCCATAAACCACCCAGCTCAGGCTGGGTCTGAATGCAGTAAGTTGCTGAGGGTGACCTGGAACTTCTGGGTCCTTCTACCTCCACCCCTCAAGAACAGATTACTCATGGGTGCATGGATACCCTGGCCTGTGCCCCAGACACTTGTGGTTGTTGTTGTCCTTTGGACCTTTTGATTTTTCCCTAGACAAAGAGCATGCTCTCTCCCATGGGGAATGATTAGGCCCCCCAGAGGGGCACAGCAGAGCGCCTGAAACTCTGTGTATGCGTTGATTTCTGGCCCCTTTACAATGCAAGCCTTGAGGATCCCATACAGACTGTCAAGACCAGAAGAGTCTGGGGTCCTAGACTCAACATGGTGTTTTGCTTGTTTGGCTTTTGTCTTTTTGTCTGTTTATAAAGTTGTCACTTTAAATCATTAAAGAAGCCAAGTCATTGCCATATCCTGGGACCTCACCAAAGTGATGGATGTCTTCCTGTAATGTAAGACACAGTGCCCTCCCACCCACGGCTTCTCACTGTATTACTTACTTGCTTTCCATGTAAACGATGTCTGTGCAGAGAGTAGAAAGGACTCATATTTAAAATGTCTTCACATGCATTCATCTATGTACAGAAAATATAGTCTTTAAAAATAGATAAGTGAACTCAACTTTTTTTCCCTTTCAAGTATATTAATCGTTAAAGCTTTTTAGAGCATTTTGATCCCCAAAGAAAACCCCCCAAAGTCATTCATTTGCTCTATATTTAAGCATTGTGGCCAAAGCTTCTTATTCATTTTATTTGTGGTTTGGCTTTACTTTATTATCTTGAAGGTGGTAGTTTTGCTTTTTGCTTTTTTTCCCAGTTATATACATCTTGTTCAGAGTATTAAGTCAACGGCTGCTTCCACCAAGAGAAGCAGAAAAGAGAAAGATGAGCCAGGGTAAATTTAATGGGAGAAGTTATACCATTTAGTTTGAATATGAAGAGTGGAGGTCTTTCAAATACCATTTAATATCTAAGCAAGCAATGAGAAGCAAAGTTTTATAGCACAGTCCAAACGTGGCCCTCAAATCCTCTCTCCTGCTTCCGCTTCTCTAGCTGCTGTTCTCTCTCCAACTTTCTAGAAAACGTGCTCAGAAATGGAGTTTTCAATCTCCCAGCCTAACAGCTGTGGCCATTGATCTCAGCTGAGGAACATCACAGTGCTCAGGTCACAGTCACGGAGCCCAGGCACTTATTTTGGAAGTGGAGAAGATGACAGACTTAACCTACAGTGCTCCATCCTCCTTCTCTGGTTCAACAAGTTGGACTTGCTCGTGACTCTGACATCTGTTGCTTCTTAACTTGTCTGTTGTCCCCTTGTCACCGTCCCTCAGGTTCACACATATTTTAGCACTTCCTTGAAATTGCATTCTTTGGGAAAGCATCTCTTTTGGCTTCAGTAGTTCAGTCAGTCAGGTTCTTTCTCACACTCTTTTTCTAGTTGTAGGATCTATTTAGGGTCAATTTATTTACTTTGGTGAGAGTTATTCTTCTTGAAAAGAATAGTGAACATTTTTTTTTTAATTCTGCGAGAAGTGTATCTCGTTCCCTGCTTATAGGAATAGAAACCTATTCTTTTCACTTTAAGACTGAAAATAAAACAGAGCTCAGAGAAAGCCCTCCGGTTAAGGCTCATAGGGCAGTTGATAAGAGTTGAGACCAGAAATTGGGTCTTTCCAATATCCAGACCAGGATTTGTTTTTCTTCTTGAGTGAATGGGAAGAAGAACATCTCATCCCTTACATTCACTGTTACCGAGCTTTTAAAAATCATAATTATTTTGATTAAACCAATAGTACTTTACCAATTTATGTCATTATGAATTTTTTATTTTATTTCCTGAGACAAGGACACATGCATCCCAGGTGTCAAACTCATTATATATCTGAGGATAACCTTGAAATCCTTTCAACTGTTCCATTTCCTAAGCACTGGGATAGCAGGGAATATAAATCAGGAAAGAGGCGGAGAAACGGCAGCTATCCGATCAGCTCGCACAGAAACAGTGATACCTCTTAGCTCTTTGGAAGAGAGGGGCTGAAACTCTCCCAAGCAGCTGTTTTCACCGAGTGGCCTCATGGAGAGGGGATCTGAATGAATCCACACCTAAACTGAATAGGTAGCAATGACCTTGGAAGACAGACATGCATGTGAGCCCGTCTTTAGGGAGCGTGGGTGCAGGTGGGATGTGCTAGAATCATGTTTCTCCAGTGCCCACCGAGCACCATTATGATTTTTGCCATTTATATGCTCCTTTTGTCATCGTCCTCATCTTCTTTGTCGGCTTCCTTCTTCCTCCTCTGTGTTTTTTACGTGGTGGGGATCACCAGGGCTCTTTGCATGCTAAACATACTTCACACCACTAAACTATATACACACACACCAGCTCTGTTTTCCTGTACATTGGATTCATTTAAAACACGTGTGTGTGTGTGTGTGTGTGTGTGTGTGTATGTGTGTGTGTGTGTAAAGGAAACATCACTTCTATAAATGAGAAACCAAAACCATTTCCCACAAGTAGAAGTAATTGTGAAAATTAAGTCACGAGGAAAATGAAAACTAAAACCACTTTGATATTCTGTCACCCCACTCAGAATGGCTGTCATGAAGCAAACAAATGACAAGAACCTATGTAGATGTAGAGAGGGGAAGAAGAGAGGGAGGGGGAGGGAGAGGGGGAGGGGGAGGGGAGGGGGGAGGGGGAAACAGTCTCCATAGACTCAAGTGTTTGGACACTTGGTCCTAGGTTGGTTATGTGTCTTAGGGAGGTCATGGGACTGTTGGACACGAAGCATTGGTGGAAAAACTGTGTCACTGGGGGCAGGGCTCAAGAGTTTATAGCTTAGTCTCACTTTTATTCTTTACTCTCTGGCCCTCCTCTGTATAGGGGAGATAATCTCAAAGTTTCCTGCTCTAGATACCTGTTGCTATGCCTCCCCTACCAGTACAGACTATCCCCTTTACACTGTAAGCTCCAATAAGCTCCTCTTTCTATAAGTTGCCTTTGGTCACGGTAATTTATCACAGCAACAGGAAATAACCAACACACAAATGGTATAGCTATTCTGCTCTGGGGCACATACTTAAAGGACTCTAAATCAACACACCACAGAGACACATGTGCAGCCATGTTTACTGATGCACTATTTACAATAGCTAAGACGTTAGACCAGCCTACATGTCCACTAACATGTGAATGGACAAGGAAAATGTAGTCCATGCATATGACTGAATTCTGTTCATTTGCAAGAATAAATGAAATCATGACTTTGGAAGGAAATGACATTAAAATAAGTCACTCTCAAGGAGGCAACTACTGCATATTTGTTTTCCCATTTGATCTGATATTATATATGTGTGTGTTATTTATGTTTGTTATAATATTTATATGTGTTACACACACACACATATGTGCATGGGCTATGCATATGTTTGTATGTATAAAAGGAGAAAGTGTATTTGAAAGAGAAGGAAGAGATCTTAAGGGATGAAACACAGAGTAATGGAATTCATGTGATGTGAGAGGAGACAGGAAATGGGCTGTAGGAAGGGTACCATCCGGAAGAGGGGCGGTGGGCATTTGAGAGCACATGAGAGAGAAGATAGAGTAGAACAGAGTATCATAACGCATATATATGAAAATGCCATAGTGGAACTCCTTAGTTCGTGTGCTAACTTTAAAGATAATAGCAAATAAATAAAAACAAACGTAATTATCACATTATAGTTAAATATAATTACCTTCAAAGGCTGTGATCCCCAAATCTATCTTTATGGAAAGTTAGAAGAGCAAACATCAGAAGAATGTCAAGTACATGCCCAAACGGAGAAGGACTGAAAGGCTTAGAGAGTTCCCATTGGCAGCATCATTGCTGGCCTCCACATCCTCCCTATTCCTACACCAGCTGTTGTGCCACCCCTGGGCTCACTCCTACCTCAGTACTGTTGCTTGTGTGTTTTCCCTTCACTGTTCAGGCATTTTCCTCCTCTGGATTCTTGCAGTGATCCATAGCTCTGCTCACATGCTGGGTTTTGTTTTTGTTTGTGTGTTTTTCGTTTTTGCTTTTAAAACAAACGTAGGTCCGCCATTGCACATCAGTCAGCTATCATTGGTGAGCAGCCACTGTAGTCTACCTAATTTGCTTTCTTTTTTTTGTCTTGGTCCTCTTCCCGCTTGAATGGCTGGGTCTTCCTTGCTATTTGAACAATTATATGATGCAATCTCTCTGGTTACTGAAACAATGACTTGAAATATGTAGTAGAATCCTTTTTTTGTTTTGTTTTGCGAAATACAAAGGAACACTCAGAACGTCTTAACAATTTGACCTTCATGTAGCAGTCACAACAATCTGTCCCTTTTTTAATATTGGCTTATTTTATTTTAGCGAATAAAAATAGTTGTACTAGTTCCTTGTTTAAAATGTGAGTACTACTTAGCATAAATGCCCATCAGGTGACACCAGGGAGCCAGCAAGAATCAGGGCACAGAGTTACTCTCAGTGAAAGAAAACCTGGTGTATACAAAGTTACAGTTTAGATCCTTAACTCTGGGCAGCTATTTCATGAGTGATTTTCTTTGGTCACTCAAGGAGGTCCTGGGTCCATTAAAATAACGCTGGAAAAACACAACAGGGATTCTGTCCTGTCATAGGGCCAGGCCAGACATCTTTCTCCCCTGTGAAAAGAGGAGCTTTTTATCCTGCTGATGTGCTTGCCAAGGCTGGGGTGCTAAGCGGTTCATCTCCATCCTCATCCTGAATTCTGCTTGAATCATTAGGACACAGGCTAACAATCCAAACACAATTAAGATCAATCCAGTGAATAACTCCATCTTCCTAATTAAGGATGTATTTGCACTTAAGGAAGCTGAGCAAAATTTGTAATGCAGGGAAAATATTCCTGAAACAAATATGTCATCTTTGTTTATATATTTAGAAATAAAGTTTATTTATTTAAGAGAAATAATGGCTTTTCTGGCAAGTTCTCCTTTGCCTGGAACTGAAAGCTTAATCCCCTGTCTGAAAATGATTCTATTTGGGCAGCAAATCCCATACTGAATGTTGCTCCAGATCTCCAGTTATATAACCCAACAGATGGTATTCTTCTGGCATTGGCATGTCGGGCTGCTATCTGAGGGCATGCAGAGCAAGCTGCCCTGAGCCTTCCAGACGGTCAGACAGGTCACATGTGTGGGTGGGTCAGATGAAGAACTGCCCTCTGACTCAGCTCCCTGTGGCCTACACCAAGGAGCAAATTCCTCAGGATCATGAGAGAGCTTCAAATGGTCCTGGTAAAACTGGTATAAACTGGATTGATTATCAAAATCAACAACTCTCTCCTGGGGGAGCAAACAGAGGCTCCAGGGAATGTGCTAGAAGAATGACTTGGTTTATGGCCATAGTTGGAATACCTCGGGCAGGTGGACCTTGACCTGGATGTGATTGCATCTTGACCTGATTGCATCTTGGGCTAGAGCATAAAGAAGTAAGAGATGGGGAAAGGTCCTGTCTTTATGGCTTCCAACTTACTTCAGGAGAAAGATAATTTGTCACTCCTTCAGGAAGTTAATGACACACATATGCATACACACAGTGTCAAGGAGAAAAGATAATGCCAGGAAACAGTATATGTGTGTGTATCATATATACATACAAAGTGTGTGTGTATGCATATACATACACTTACATATTTATATATATGAGATTTTAGACAGAAGATCTTATATGACAATATGACATTTGAGTAAATATCTAAATAAGTTGAGGAAGCAAACAAGGCATTTATGTACCAAAACCAATTAGAGACAGTTTATAGGAAGTCTAGATACCTGTAGTCCTGCAGTCCATGGGACTGTCAACAACAACAACACATAAAGCCAGTGTGTGTGTGGTGCAAAGCACTCAGGGAAGAGTCCTGGAAGATGAGGATTGGGTACTAATGTGAGGTCAGGGTTTTGAAGTCCACCAATGGAAAACTTGCTTCTTCTCCCAGTCAATTGGAGCTCATTAGGAGCAGACATGAGTCAATCTAAATTAGCATTATCTAGGACCATTCTTTATGAGCAGCTGGGGAAGAAGCTCTTTGAAAATTCCTGGAATTGTCTAGATAAGAATTAATTTTCTGGACCAGGATGGCATCAGTGGAGGATGCATGAGTTGGGCAAATATTATACATTTTGAAGGTAAAATCAGTATTTCTGGCTGTTAGCAGTGGGGAAAAAAACTTAAGAGGCGTCTCTGGTCCTGGGAGGATGAAATAGAGCCGAGGACAGGGACATGCTTATGTGGTATGAGGAAGTCAGCTAGGGACATATCAGGTTTGACATGGCCGCTTGACAGCCAAGTGACAGCACTCAAGGGCAACTTGATGTACCAAGTTGGTCTCATGTACCAAGAGGAAGTTGGGCTAAAGTTATAAATTAGGGAGGCAGCAGCATGTCCCTGGTTTCTCAAGACATGAGGCTTAATCAGTCCCCAAGGAGTGGCAGTGAGTGTCAAAGCCAGCGGACTATAGAGAGTGGTAATCCGTAGGGGACATTCCTGATAAGCTGACCATTGGACTTCGTCATAAGTAGGTCATCACTGATCTTAAGTCTGCCATGTAGAATCTCGGCCAGAAGCCCCGCTGGCTCAGGTTCAGAACAGTGAGCAAAAGCAATTCTTTCTGGAGCATTTTCTTTAAAGGGAAAGAGAGGTAGAGTACAGGCTCGACAGAAAGATGGAGTCAAGAGGAAGACTTCACAAAACTTTTATTAAATTATACTATATGTGGTGAAGGCAATAGTTCTTAAGAGCACAGCTCTATAATTTTCACAATGAAACACACCCAGGTAATATACTCATTTCGGCGGAGGGGGGGGGGTGGTGAAAGTACTGCTCGTGCCCAAGAAGTTTCTCCTGGACACTATCTCTACCCAAGGGCAGCAGCTATCCTAAGCTGACTTCAGAACTCCAAGGCTCTTGGTCTACAGCTTTACTTTTGCATGGAAGGACTCACACAGTTCTTTATCAACACGATGAGATTTCCAATCTCCGTGGAAACACATTTCTGGGTGTGTCTGTGAGTTTCCAGAAAAGTTTCACTGAGCAGGTAGACATACTCTGAAAATAGGCAGCACTATTTTCTCGGCTTGGGGGGGTGGTTCTGAAGAGAATGAAGAGGACAGTATGGAGTTGAGCAGCTCTCTGCTTCCTAACTGAAGGGACACTGTCAGGTGCTGCCATCTGCATGGCTCTGGGACTCACCTGACTGGGACCGTGGGAGCAATGACACAGCCGACATTCATACAGGAAACCTGGGGCCAGGTGATCTGTGAGGGCAGATGAAGTGGAAACAGCAGTAACCTGGATACTCTGAGTATTTCTTATACAGAGCAGGAATGAGTAGGCCATGAGTTTCCTCTATACATCTGAATGAAGAGGTGGTGGCATGTTCTGATGCTTTCAGGAGGGAGTCTCTGAAGGGGACCTGTCTCAGTGTACAATCCTCCTGGAGGAAGAAGCTGCGATTGATATTATCTGTCAACATTCATACTTAGACCATGGGAAGGCCTTGCCATTCCTATGGATCTGAGGCATTGGAGTTTTTGAGATGGCCGTGCTAAAGCTGATAGCATTCACTCAGAACTTTATCCGCTCCCCCATAGACTAGCCTCACAGTCTGGCTGCCATAACTTGTCTGCCATGACTGTACCCTGAAACTGTGACCAAAATCAACTCCTTCCTCCTTTGAGCTGCTTGGTCAGATATTTGATTATAGCCACAAGGAAATTGCCAGTGCAGTGTTGCTTGTGTCTGGCTTCCTGGTCTGCATAAAGTGCTTGTATTGGCCACCCATACAGCTTCTTGCAGATACTGTTCTACTATTCCATTTTTATAATAATCATTATGTGAGTGTCCCAGGATGTACATATCCATCATGCTTGTTCAGGACGAGTGAGTATGTTCTAGGCTCATTAATACTGCTACTATGGACATCCTAGTACATGTCAGTTCATGAGCGCATGTGCATGTTTTACTGAGTGTATTGTTTTAAGGGGAGTTGCTGGGGCATAGAATTTGAATATGTTTAGCTTTAGTTTTCCAAGAACGATTAGACTAATCTATGATTTGCCAGAACTCTAAAAGAGATGCCACAGGCATCAGGGATGATATTACCTTCAGTGGTCACTCCTTGGTTTTATATCTCAATCTGTTGAGCATTAAGAAATTGAAATCGATCTTTCTGGAACTTCCACTATCTTTCATCCCATCTAGTGCTATTCAAGATCGAGATCCCTGGGGTGTATGTGGGGGTGGGCGGCTGGGTGTAAAGCAGTTCCTTAATCTTTGTTACTACAGGCTTTCCCAGATTTTCTTACGCACATGCTGACCCAGACCTAGAATCAGCAATGTCCTTAAGGATCCTGGTTCCTTTAACTGGAGAATGACAGAAGAACCAAAGCTCCCTTCTTGCTGGGGTGTTATTGTTTTCTGGGCTCTCTCACTGACTGGATGAGGAAATGCCCATTAATACATTCTATTGCTGCTATTATTATTATTATTATTATTATTATTATTATTATTAATTAGCTTTCCCCTTACCAACTCTATCTGCATTCTGTTTCTTTTATCCTCATATCATTAGATGGTGTGGTCACTTCCTGCCTTACGTTCTAGGAACCCTCAGCTTCCTGCAAGGTTTAGATTTGCACATAATATGGTTACTACCAATGCTGTAATATCCTAGGGTTTTGACACATGCACAATATCAGTTACATACAGCTACATACAGACAGCTTCACTGCCTTAAGAAGAAATTCCCCATTTAATGTTCCTCCCCTCTTCCTAGGCTCTAAGAACCCCCTGAAAATGTTACCACCCCTGTAGTTTTGCTTTTTCCAGGATATCATATATGAAAACCCAAAAAAGTATGAAACCTTTCTAATTGGCTTCTTTTGTGTGGCTCTATTTGTAATTTAATACTAGTGTCTTTCTTTCTGGTTAAAAAAAATGAACATTTTTTTAAATCATTAAATGATGTTTTATAATCCGGATATATCGGTTTCTTTATCCACTCACTTGATGAATACTGAATATTATAAACAGTTGCGAGTAGTAGGCTTTTTTTAAATGCATGTGTGTGGACTTACAGATTCTCAAATAAGGTGGCTAAACATAAAGGAGTAAGGTTGCTGTATTACATGTGATACATATATGTGTTACATATTTAGTTTATCTGCATTACCTGTAATACATGTGTTACATATTTAGTTCATCTGCATTACATGTGATAAATACATTGTTACATATGTGTTTTATATTTAATTTATCTGCTATATTTTTCTGGCACATACTGCTCCTCAAAATCAGGAGACCTGCCCTTAGAGCCCCCTCCTTCTAGGTTTTAGCACATAAATGTCTTAATAAAAATACTCATGCTTTGTATTTCAGTCTTTTTATACATGCTGTCTCAGTAACACTGTTGTTGAATGGAAAAGTTTAGCTTTGACCCTAAACCCCAAGGCCTTACCCTGGAAAAGTGTCTAAATCCTTTCACATACAAGAGTAGGTGCTAAGAGCAGCTATCCGAACCTACCTCTCCATGCTACAGAGAGCCAAGGGTGGCTAGGGGCTATCCTCCTTTGACCAATCGACGCCTCTGTTGGAAGGCTCAGCCAAGGTTAGATTGCGACCTTGACAATTCCTATTCCTATGCTTCCTCTACTAGAACTGAGGTTACGCTCACCCCATTCCCCTATTCCAGTTATCTAATCCATCCCGTGGCCCTCACTAATAACCAAACAATCACCTTGCCAGTAAGTTTAGGAGAGGCTCTGGTAATTTTGTGCATAGGAGAGTAGGAAGTGTTTTTGATCAACTGGTTGATCTCATAACCATTATCAGAAATGGGTTGTTTTTTCACCTTTAAGACTTGGTTTTAACAGTAACACTCTTAACGCTCTTAGATCAATGGCCTAAGCACTGAAATAGTTTAATGAACCATGAATCAGACCAGAAGAACATGAATTAGTGTACTAAAGTCTACAGACATAAAATAGAATTGTTCACAAACAAGTTTGGGCAGTTCTCATCAGGTACAGAATGTCTCCAGAGCGAGGCTTAATTATTTTAAGACACTTTTGCATTCTGTAGCCCAGCCAGAGAATGTTTATCTGCTTTATGCTAGTTTTTGCCTGTAGAGGTTTTGTCTCTGTGACATCATGCGTTAGTAGCTCTTGTGTTTTTAAGTGCATTGCCCAATACTGGGCACTGATCTAGGAGGGTTCACCAGCCACTGGCAGTCACTGAACATGCTGGCAGCAACTGAGAAGACTTTAAGAAAGGTTTTAATGCAGGAATCACTAGAGTTTCTTCTCCTTGGTCAAAATTGGTGTCCTACGATCAGTTGCTCAAACAGTAGCAGAAGGAAATTCCTATAAAACTGACTGACGGTCAAAGGCTAATACCGTCACAATAAAATAAGCAACCCCCCAGAAGTCCACATTGCTTACACACTCACACACACACACACACACACACACACACACACACACACATACACACACGCATGTGCAAGCACACCTCTGCTGCAATCCATTTGGCTTTGGCTAACCACACATGTGAGACGTGACTAGAGCTATGACTGAAGAGCATCAGATTTTCAAATGCCTTGCAAAGATGTCAATCACCAAAACGAATCACCTCATTGATCAGGGACACAGCAGCGTTCAGAAAGCACCAACAATATCATATTCTAGCCACGATAAAACGTAAAGATAAAATATCTTTATAAGGTAAGATATTTCAGCTAAATGTTAATTACGAGAGAACACCTGTGCTGCATTTGGTCAACAGGGATAATGGGGGTGGGGTGGGGTGGGGCATGTCTCCATGGTGACTCTGGGTGTCAGATTGCATAAACATTTAGTGTCAGAGACCCTTACTAGAAAACAATGAAGAGGCACAGCATTCATCTGTTCCTCTGTTCACTTAGTGCATTCATTTTTTACACATGTCCAGCGTTTGATATGTGCCTAGTGTTGGACCTAACACTGCAGAACAGAAAACTCAGCTGAGCATGATAGGCTCTTCTTCAAACCCAGCCCTCGGGAGGCTGGCATAGAAGGGGATCAGCATGAATTCAAGGCCAGTCCAGGCTACAGAGATTGACCCCGTCTCAACAAAACAAAACCGGAGATTGTATAAACCCAGATGGATACAGACCTGTATTCCAGAACAGAGAATCACAGAGTTAAGTCCAGTCTAGACTACACTGGGAGACATTGTCCTCTAAGCAAACAAAACAAAACAAAACAAAACACTAAAAATATTTATTAAGCGGGAGATCTGACTGACTGATCAGATGTTTCCCTTTAGTTAAGGTTTGGTAAATTAAAACAAACAAAACTTGGGGCCAGTTTTCACCTGTGCACACTCAGAATGTTTACACATGCCTTTCTAAACTTGGTTTTTTATCCTAGCTCTTTTCTAACCATTGCCTGTTGGCTCCTACACCAAATATTGGGTATAGTTGGCCAATTTAAGGGTGTAAAATGCAGGCAATCTTGATCTGTTTATATAAACTGTGCTCTACTTAAGACAAATAAATGTGTCCCTTTAAGTGAGAGCCAAGTGCCCACCTGTCAATCAAACCCTTAGAAGGCTCAGATGGGTGAGTGAGGGCACTGAAGCCATCCAGGGTTTCACAGCAAGTCCTTGTCTCGAAAAGTAAAACTAAATCAAAATTTAAGTGGGGTATGAAGTTTTAAATTCCTGTCTAAAAGCAGGAGCTGGACCCAGACTTGGTCACACAAGATTCCTTAGAACTTAAAGAGCTCCCGTGTTTGTCTCCCCTCACACGATCTCTCTGTGGCTTTTTTCTTCCTCTGAATCACAGACAACTGTCTTCTAAGCCTGTTCAGGGCCTCTACAGTTAGATCTGCAGAGCATGCTGTTTCATTTTAATAACGTTTGGAATCATAGCCAAAATGCTGTGGGACAAGCAGATTTTGTTTTCTCATAATTTCATTAGGAAAAAAAAACGTGAATAGCAAGCAAGATTGAAATGTCACAAATACAGAATTTTAAGGCAAACATCTGTGTTCCCTTAAGGAAGAATGTCATTCCTAAAGCCCAGGAGATTGCCTTACTGAATAAATAAATTAGAAAGACATTTATAATGAAAGGACTCTTCCTATTTGTTTGGTTGACATCCCTTTCTTTTTATTGTGGGTTTATTTCATTATTAAAAGGAGAAAAATATGTAAAATTATAGAAAAAGGAAGAAAAAAAGGGGAGTTCTGGGTCCACCACTCAAACAATCTTGGCGTACTTTACTGAATATATGATTTAACTTGAACCCCCATGAAGCTGGTTACAGTTCCTGGCTTCATAGAGCACCTGCTTTTTATAGATGCTCACACCAAATACCCAGCCCCTGGGGGTTGTATTAGTTCACTTCTGGTCACTGAGTTATGGTTAGCATATTATGCATTGTCTTTGCAAAAGCTGCAAGTCTTCAGGAGATACACCACAACACTCCACTGGCATTAATGTGTTTTTACCAAAAAAATAAAACCACCACATGAGCCTGGAGAGACAGCACATGTTGCTCTTGCAGAAGACCCAGGCTTGGTTCCTGGTACCTACATGGTGGTTCACAAACATTTGTAACTCTAGGTCCAGATCTGGCACCTTCCTCTAACCTCCGCAGGCCCTAGGTGTGCACATGGTACCCAGACATACATGTAGAGCAAAGCATTCACACAAGACAAATAAATCTAAAATCTTTTTCTTTTAAAGAGAAAACACACGAAATCCATGGCCATATTTGTACAAACCATGGATATTGCATCCTGCCCAGTACTTTAGAACAGTAATTGGAAGAAAATAATAGCCTCTTTTGAAAATAATCAGCAAGAGAGAAAACACACTCCTCAGAGGAAGGGGCAACTTGTCTCAGCTCTGGGGGCTGTTAACTTTATCAACTTCAGAAGAACATTTGCGAGATGAAACAACAGCATAGTCTGTATTTTCCGTCTCGGACACACGAGCCTCATACAGCATGCTCAGTGGTGGATGCGCACAGGTATCTGCTGAGTGACTAGAAGCGAGGAGGAATTCTAAGACAAGCGCCGAAACAGGGCCTTAAGGTTAAAGGAAATGAGATCTAACTGGAGAGGGTTTTGCAGGGACACCACAGTTCTGCTGAAAGCACTTGAAAGACCTATTTATACAGAGGATGAGAGGCTTAGTCTAAGCCACTCTAAGGAGCAAACCAAGCAACTGCATAGAGAAGATGAACAGTTAAAGCAGCCCCGGATGGAAAGCCTTATAGGAACTTGGCCATTTGAACTCTTACCTAGTTTCCTCATCTTCCTGTCACTGCAGGAGCTCATTCATTCAAAACCACATTTTAGCACGTTGCATACTTATCTCTAAACTTAGCCGGTTGTGAAGATTAAGCCCTCAGTAGCTTTTCCACACGTCAATCATCCCTCAGCAAAGTGGCTTCAGAACTGGCACTGCCAACAACTGTATTGAGTATTTGGGGGCAAACAAACAGACCCTGTTCTCTCATTCACTATCTCTGCTGGGGAAGGAGAGACAAAGGAAAACAGACACAACAAAGTCAACCGCTTAAGCTAACGGTACAGTAACGTTACAGTAACAATACAGGGTCACTGGAAAAGAAGAGCTGAGGGAGGGGTGGTTTGTACGCAGTCTGTTTGAGATGCTCACACGGTTCCCTGCAATAACCCTGGGCTATCTATCCATTTCTCTTTCCCTTCCCACCTCTGTCAGGAGGACCAGGGATGACCTACCTCCTCCTTCTTCCTTGTGCCTTCAGATCACCACTAAGTTGTTTTTATGTTTGTTCTGGGGACAGGGGCTTGGCCTTAAGCTTGTGTAGCCAAGGATAACCCTGGGTATCTCTCTCCTCGTCTTGCCTCCACACTGTACTCAGCTTGTGAAGTGCTACTGATCAAGCTCGGAGTTTCCTGAGGGTCAATCAAGCACTCTACCAACGGAGCTACATCCTTGCCCCTTACCACTGACTTTTGACCATCTTAATTCTCATTACTCCACCCACAAGGCCATTAATATGGTCACTGATTCTTCCTGACTGGGCAGAATCACATCTAGCAGTTTACAAGTGATAGGGTGTGACATTGCATGAGATCATAGCAGGGCTGGAGAAATCAGATGATTGGGGGAACAGTGCCACACCCTTAAAGATAGGTCTATGCTCAAATTCTAGACACTGTGAATGTTACCTGATTTCTGGGGAAAAAAATCTGCAGACCTGCATAATTAAGGATCTTGAGATGAGATTGCCCTGGGGTCCCCAGATGGGCCTTCACTGTAATACCAACCATCACTGCAATACACAGGAGGAAAGCTAAACAGACTGAAGGCAGAGACTGCAGGGATGTGCTCTCATGCCAAGGAAGCCAGGTTGCTGGCAATCCCCAGAGGCTGGAAGTGGCAAGAGAGGTCATTATGTCCCAGAAGGAGTGGATTTCAGATTACTGGCCTTCAGAGCTCTGAGAAAATACATTTTGTTGTTGTTGTTTTAAGCCAACCAGTGTGTGGTGGTTTGTTCCTAGGCTCCCAGAAAACCTCTCAATCAGGGAAGCAGCACTAACTGGAAAACACACATACACACAGACAGACAGACAGACAGACACACACACACACACACACACACACACATGTCACCTTAAATACTTTGCTGTCACTCTCCAGCCTTTAGCAGCCTTTTGGTTTCCACGGGTCCCCTTGAGGTACAGACGAGAAGGTATACAATACGCAAAGCAATTGCTACTGCCTACCCCTCCTGCTCAAGAACTCCTATGCAGAGAAGGGCAGAACCGAGATGGGATTTCACGAGCATCAACACTCTCATGTAATTACCGAGCAAAATGAAAAGCAGAGAAGAGACTATTTGGAGCCTGGCATATGCCATTAGATTCTCAGAACACATGATGACCTGCTGCTGGCTTCTGGGACAGCCTCATTCTCTGTCTTCTCCCCTGGAACAGCTACGGTCCAGCTGTGCTAGCTCCTTTCTCCTTCCTGGCCCAACTCCCTTGCTTAGACTATCTTGCCTGCACGCAGCCCGTTCGCCTTTTCTTGAAATGCCCTCCCTGAAGCTAGCTGACCCATGGATTCATCTTCAGTGTGTGAAGCCAAGTTCATGCCTTATTGGCTTCCGTTCAAAGTTAGATTATGGATTCTCTTTTGCGATGACCTTACTTTTTCTAGAACACAAAGTCTCACTTTATGCACTGCACTGAGTTATAATTCTTCCTGTATCTATTTCTTCAAGGCCAAGTTATTTTAAGCACATTCTAGTGTCTTCAGTGCCTTGTACATTGGCCAGTACCAGTCCACTGAATTGTATTGATTTGGATTTATATTCTGGAATTGATGACCTTATTTAAGGGCTGTGTTGCTTCTTTCCTGATGATGTCACTATGCCACGAATACCACTGGGAGGTTGCAATATTGGATTTCATGGGACGGATTTGAGAAGACAGGACACAGTGGTCTGCTTTACCCGAAGATGGTGCGGAAAGGAAATACTTTCATCCCAGCGAGGAGAAATAAAGGTAGTTTTGAGAGTGAGTCAGAGTTTTCTCTAGCTGCTTCCCGTGTGGACTCGTTCTGGGCCCCAACATTTCTACGTTACCATCAACTCTGTGTGGCTTTCCAAGGACTACTGAGATATCCTGTGTTTTCCTAGTGACAGAGAAGAGAAGGTGGCCCAGGCTTCCCTTGAGGGACTGGAATAAAAATAACAGTGTGTCTCCACAGGCCCTCTAAATGGCACAAAGGAGGCCTCCTGGTAAAAAGCAGAGCGCCCATCCTTGTCCTGAAACTGGGATTCTGCCTGGGTTATTTTGGGCCTTGTTTCCAGTTGCCTCTGGCCAGTGACAGGATTTCACACTCAGCTGCCACTTCTCATTACGGCCACTGCTGCTCCAGTCTCAGAAAGGCTTCTCCCAGGCTGATGGGCTCCGGCTTCTGACACAGGCTGGTGCAACTGGCCGGCCTTGCTCTGAGAGGCGTTTCCAGCAATGGGGGCAATGTGGTGTGCTTGAGTCTGCAGACAGGGACTCCTCTCGCCTTCCAGAGAAATAGTTATTTCCTCCCTTAGCTGCCAGAGATTTGTTTCCTTCCTTAGGAAGTTGCAGTCTGCAGAGTATTCAGATACATTGTGACTACATTGTGAACTAGTCAGCTTTGCTTTACTAGGTCTGTCCTGAGAAACGGAACCCTGTGGAACCATGTGGAAACACAGAGACATCTGGCAGCACGCTGAGGTCCAGAAGGACTATTCCAGAGGGGAATCCCAGTAGGGTGTTGGAAAATGGGGACTATGGCAGGCTGCATTTCCCCATGTTTCCTTTTTATGGGGTCACGTGAGGCAGCCTTTGTTCTTTATTCTCACTGGCTTTCTCAGATTTAGGGCCTGAGCTCCTTAGTTCTGTGTCCCAGACATATTGTAACCGAGTAGTGTTCTCTTTACTTTTCAAGCCCAGGAGTATTACAGCACTAAGATAGGGACTTCGGGTCACCGCCCTCTTCCCAGCATTCCACCATTCCCAGAACACCTGCGCAAACAGTGCCTTGTAAATCTTCATTCTCCAAAGTTGTTCTCTGTTTGCTGTTAGGCTCTTACTGATAGTTCTCCTGGATTGCAGGGTTACCAAGACTATATAATTAACAGGGATCTTCAGAGGCTTTGGTGGAATATTTGGATTCAATGACTAGAGACCCACTCAGAATTTCAGCAAGAAGAGAGATGGATAGGATACAGGAGAATTTAAACACAGACTAAGTGCAGTAAGGGGCAAGTGGTCCCTCTAAGAACTAGAAAGACTTCATTTCTCATCTGAGGTGCTGCAGTTTCTTGCTGGGAGCATGTTTCATTGTCTCTGCGGAGCATCCTCTTCTGTTCTTTTGACCTCTCCTTTGCCCACCTCTGTTCATAAGGTAAACTTGCTCACAATTTTTGGCTTTGAAAGATACTGACTTCAGTCTTCACCTCTCACCCAGCAGTTTCTCCAGCTAATTAAGTAGAAATTATTGAAGTATAAAGTAATTAATAAGTAAGATAATGAGTATAGTCATTAATGAGAAGAGGAAAGCAAACTCAAATATTTTATGGAAAACAGAGCACATGTGGATGTTGGTCAAGAATGGAAAGAAAAATTGGCTAAGGCACACACCTACCTATCTCTATAGGATCATAGGTGCTGATTGTTCTCGTTAACTTTCTACTGCTATGACCAAAAGCAATGTGGGAAGGAAAGGGTTAGTTGACCTGCAGGTTAAAATCCATCCTCAGGAGAAGCCATGGCAAAAACGCAGACAGGAATCTGGAGGCAGAAACTGAAGCAAAGACCATACAGAAGTACTGTTTACTGTACCAATCCTCATGGTTTGTTCAACCTGCTATCTGTACCACCTAAGACCACCTGCCTAGTAGCTGCATTACTCCAATGAGCTGGACCCTCCTATATTAAATATTAATTAAGAAAATCCCCTATATAAACTGATGAGGTGGTGCTCACCCTTAATCCCAGCACTTGGGAGTCAGGGGCAGGCCAGTCTTTGAGTTCAGACTCAGTCTGGTCTACAGAATGAGTTACAAGACAGCCAGGATTACACAAAAAAACTCTGTCCCCACCCAAAAAATGGGAGGAAAAAGAATGTCCTATAGACAATCAATGTTCTTCCCAGACAGCTCTAGTTTGTATCAAGCTGACATAAGACCAACCAGGACAGTAACATATGTCTATTTATCTAGCTATAGCTCTTGGGAATGGGAGTCAAGTCTCACAGACAATTAAGGACAACATTGCTTCTCTTGGGAACAAACTGGGATGAAGAACCAGGGTTTTCTCGGATACAGAGCACTCTAGTGACACTGTCTCCTGGTTTGAAAGTTCTGAAAGCTTGGGATATAATGGTAATAAATTTATAGCCTGAGAGCCATAGTGAGACATGTCTACTAGCACCTGTGAGGTAGAGGCAGGAGAATCAGGAGTTCAAGTCTGTCTTCTGCTACATATCTAGTTCTAGGTCAGCCTGGATATCAAGCACCCTGTCTGAAACAAGCAAACAAACAAACAAACAAACAAACAAATAAATAAGCCAAAGCAGGCTCCATAGATTCTATGCAATAGTCCAGTTTATATGACTTTAGAAGATGCTTTAAGACTATAATGTGACCTGTGGCCCTCTGTGGTGTACCAGCTCCCTGAGAAAAACTACTGATCAAAACTCCTCTCTTCAGATAAACCTGGTGCATAGGCTTGAGCGGCAGGTAAGAGCAGAGAACCGACATCTATTGCCAAAAAAACATTTACTTTGACATCCTCGCTTTCTATGAGTAAATTGAGATGTAGAGAGGCAAGTGACCTCCTCAGTCATGCAGAGAACTGAGGAAATTTATCTCATCTGTTTTTTAGTTGGTTATCTCGGAAACTGGCAATGTTTTCAAATCCTGGCTATTCAGGATGGAGGAAGGGTTTGTTGTTCATGGAAAACCCTGGGGACAATGAGCTCCATAGGAAGTTGGTAAGAGTTAAGGTGGCAGTTGCATTGAGTGTCTCGACTGGGCCCATTAGGAGAAAGAAGTGTGATTAATCAATCAGATCAGAACATTGGGTGAGTGTGGGGCTGTTGATAAGAGGCTGCCACCAGTAGGTAGTAAAGGCATATGGTTACAATTCCGGGGGAACCCAGTGTGGGCTTGAGAATGGGTACCCTAGGCAGGCCTTTGTTAGTTTCATTTGCCAGGTTCTCAGCCTCTGGTACTAAACCATGTAGAAGATGGAAAATCTGTAGCCGTAGGCTGAGGTTCTTCATATAATTGGGGGGTTAGTGTTCCCTTTGATGGGAAAGGGGAACCATTTATCTCTCTAATTACAGACCATTAGTATGTTGGACAGCTCTCAGAAGCAAGCTTGCCTCATCAAATTATGGGGTAAAGCTTTTCAGTTTAATACTCATTCGAGGAACAAAGAATTCATGGTGTCAATTCCGCTACCAGCTTTTCTCTGTTTTCTTATATTTTATCATAAATAGATAAGAAAGAGATTAAAATCCTTTTCAGCACAGGTCTGTTTCCTCATTTGGCATTCTCATAGACAGAGGACCAAACTATAGTCTCTGCTTCCAGGTCAATGACTACGAGCATTGGTTGCAATATGGCACCATTGGTAAGGTATGTACTGACTGAAGCTCTCTCTACACCTGAGCTGTAGGAAGCCAGGATGAGTTTATGTCCCGTTTTTCCCATTATGTAGAAGAACAGGATCCTTGCCTCCAGCTAGAGCAAAAGAAAAATTTCTGCCAATGACTTAATTCTACTTGTTCCGAATAAAGCTACAGACTAATCATTTGAAGCAAGAGAAACACAGCTGAAACCTTGCAGGTGATGCTCTTCAGTTTCGAAACTCAAAACAGTTCTCTCGGTGTATCAGTTACCTTCCTGTAATCGGTGTAATAAAGCCCCAGGACAAAGGCAGGTTATAGAAGGAAGGTTTCATTCGAGTTTACGGTTCCAGGGGGATAGGAGTGGTGGGGGGACTGGTTGGCAGGCGAGAAAGCTGAGAGCTCGTTCACATCCTCCACGAGTGTGAAACACAGTGAACTGGAAATGGCATGGAGTTCTTAAACTCTCGAAATACATTCCCAGGATCACACTTCCTCCGACAACGTCACGTTGCCCAAACCTCCTCAAATCGCTACAGCCGGATGATCAGGCCCCTTACGCTTACATACCTACACGGAGTGACCCAAGCCAGTCAGTTTTTAATATCTATTGCTTTTATAACTGAAAATGTCTTCCCACGTAAAGCATATTCTAATCATCATTGCCCTTCCCTTGTCTTTACCCAGATCCTCTCCATCACTCTACCCGTCCGACTCCACCCCTTCCTAAACAGACCAGTAAAGAAACAAATGAAACAACACACACACACACAAACCCCACAAAACCCCCAAATCAGAAACCATAGTAGCTAAGAAAAAGACAAGTCAAAACTAAGCTCTAGGAGACAAAACATCACCAAAAATACTACTGAGTTCATTTTGTGTTGGCCGTTTACCGGCAGGCATGTGGCCGTCTTTAAGTGTGGTTTGTATGCCAAGTGAGTTGCAAAATGTATCCTTTGTAATCACAAAGGTTGTCACCTGGAGATAGCATCTAGATGACAGCACACGTCCACCTCCCCTCTCACCGCTGGGACCCCTTTGGGCTGGTCTGTAAAGGGCCTGTGGTTGCTGCCCCAGTCTCTTTGAGTTCATGTGTTGTTGTCTTAGGACAACACCGTTCCTTTGGTGTCTTCCATTTCCACTGGCTCTTACCGTCTTTCTTCCTCCTCTTCTGCATAGTTCCCTGAGCCCTAAAAGGAGGGGCTAGGTGAGGACTGAGTTTTCCAAGGTCTCTCCATCTCTGCTCATTGTTCAGCCCCAGCACAGGGACGCTTCTTTGATGAGAGTTGAGTGAGACACAGATCTATGGCAGTAGCAGAATGTCGTTAGGGAATTTTTTCTAAGTTCTTGTAGCAGAACAGTATCTGGCCATAGCTTATCTAGTTTCAGGTTCTCGGCCACATGAGCAGTTCCAGGCACGGGTTCTATCTCATGAATCGGGCTTTAAATCCAATCAGATAGTGGTTGGTTATTCCTACAGTGTTTGTAATACTGCTGTACCTGTGTATCATGCAGATGGGTCACCACCATAGGTCTTTAATGCCTCTTCGTATTAACTGTTTTTTATTTCCAATAATTGTTTTTATTGCTTTCCACAATTGTTACAAAGTGACTCTGCACTGCCGAGCCAAGTTCTGGTCTAGACGCACAGCTAGATTCAAAGGATTTCTTTAGGAAACACAAGTGTAATGTTTGCCTGAAAGCTTCACACTTAGGTCAACATGGAAGAGGAATATTCTCTGACTATCACTATTCTTTTCTCTTGGTTTCCCAGCTAGGTTTTCTTAGAGTCAAAAATGGTGACTCGGCACTTTACAGTGACACAAAATGCCTTTGAAGCATCACGTATCTGAAAAGGGAGATCCAAAGATCCTTATTCTTCTAGAATCCAACGTCTAGAATCTTGAATATAGATTCTCTGGCATTCTCCCTGTGTGGAGATAGCCTAACTTTCAGCCACAGTGTGTACATAAACCTATGCCTTGTGTGTGATATAATAAATCCCATTTCTATAATTTGTTTTCCTGCCCACAGGGAGGGTTTCATCCCCCCTCCCAGTCCTCCTAAGTCCACCACAAAAGGAAACTGCTTCATAGGTGAGTCGGCCAGGAAAGGAGGAGGAGGTCAAGCAGTTGTAGAGTTCGGAATCTTTGGAATGTACTTCTCTGTAGGTAAATGTGCTGCTTCTGAGTCATCCCATCCCTCTGGGTTTGGCGAGGAAGGAGCTAACGTTGCACCTTCCGTTTTACCTTAATTTTACAAAATGCAAGTGAAAGATCCCACAAAGTCACCCTTGTCACTGACGTTATGTGAGGGACTGGATAGAATTTAAGACAAGAGCCTGCCCGAGGAACGCAGAGCCGTGATGACAATACTTTCCCTTCTCTCTGAGGAAACACAAGGTTTGCACTGACGAATTAAGTTGGTAATGATCAACAGTAAATTATTCTATTCAGCTCATGCTTATCACATGAGGATGGAACATCAGCTCTTCAATTAGTTCAGTATTAATCTCAGCAATAAGGACGTCAACCTGGTCTACAGAGCAAGTTCCAAGTCAGCCAGGGCTACACAGAGAAATCCTATATTAATCATTAATCTAGAAAATTCCTTATAGAAACTGGGCATGGTAATGTACACCCTTAATCTAGTATTAGGGAGGCAGAGGCAGGCGGGTCTCTGGCCATCCTGGTCTACAGAGTGAATTTAAGTGTGCAGAGAAACCCTGTCTCAGAAAAACAGAACAAAACAAAACAAAAGAATCAGTTTCACATCTTTTATGTAGAATTCAACTTTATGCCTTCAGATTTTATATAAGAGGGCAGAAGAAGTTCTCTAGAATATGCTTAGGACTTTTATAAAATTCCAGTTGACATTATATTCCATTTTCTTAGGACAATTTAGAGTAGTGCATCCTTAGATCTAGATAAAAGCATTTCATAGTAGATCAGTTTCAATTGCTTTCTTTTATCAGACAAGGAGCCCGACACATCTTTACAGATAGTGCAATTGCTCTATACTTGTCAAAGCTACTAAATACCTTCAAATGAGGTTCAGTGACTAGTGTAGCAATTAATTTAGTTTAAGTATGCAATGAATTTTATCTTTCTAATTAAAAAATTTGGAAATTTGTTATTAAGTATAACTCATGTTAATCATAATGAAATGAATGACAAAGTTATAAGTATCAAATAGATTAGGGTAGGCATTTGTATGTATAAATTCTGCTTGATTGCTGTTTGAAAAATTCCAGTTATTTGTGGGGCCGAGAGATGATGGTTAAGTATTTGAGAGCACTAGTTGCAGCTCCTAGCACCCATATGGCTATTAACAACCTTCCATAACTAGTTCCTGGGAATATGAGTCCCTCTTCTGGCTCCCACAGGAACTGCATGCATATAGTGCACAAGCATAGGCACCTATACACATAAAATAAAAAGAATTAAATCTTTAAAAAAATTATGATTATCCAAGAGTCAAAAGACTCAACTGTTTGGATGTTGTAGTGATTTTAAATAGCATATTAAGAATCTATATATTCCTTTGGATACAGTTATGAGCAGTTATCACAAAATTAATTTCCCCAATTCTTTTCAAATAAATCAACCAATCATCAAAAGTAAATATTGACTGTTCTATTAATTTTTTTTTCTCACTAAGGTTGTAGATTTTGTTCAATACTTTAGAGTTCACCTTGGTATATAAACACATTCTTTCCTACCACATCTTGGTGGGAAACAAAAATATATTTACAGGAAATAATTACCATATTGCCTGGGGGAGACGTGAGCATGAAATGAAAAAACTGAATGGAAGTTATGTGACAACTTTGCTGAGATATAGATAATAAAAATAATCAATGTTGATTCTTGGAGTAAGCCTGTTCCTATTTCGTCATGTTCCAACTGAAGCTATGCTTAGGCAAGAATTGTAGTTCATTAGGCTACCCACTTCAGCAACAATACACAGAATAATCACAACTAAAACACAGGCGCTATTTTATGATTTATAAAATGGATAGGCAGGCAGCCAAAACATACATCAAATCATGCCATCAACTACCTATTATACCTAGACTTACAGTATAATAAAAGAAAAAAAAACCTACATGAACATGAACATAAAATTAACATCTCCATCAAAGGTAATTCTTTCACAGACTACAGGCAGATCCAAGGTTAGCTATTTATTGTTCACGCAGCACTTCCAGTTTTTCTTGTATCCATTGTCCTTATTGTATCTTTTTTGAACAATAGTTTATTTGCCTTGACCTCTGCTCCAGCCAGAGGACAGGAGGAGTCAGAGAAGAGTGGCCTCCCTGGAATCTAAGGAGTTTCCAATTTAAATAAGGAATTTAATAAGTACCACCTGTAAGTATTAATCAGAAGTTAGTTACGGGATCACATCTAACAGACAGGGAGTGTCCCCATTTAGTTGGAGACCCTGATACCTCAAAATAAGTGTGGAGTTCTTTGCCTGAGAGGAACATTTACAGTAGGTAGTGTTTTTATTCTGCAAGAAGGTCACATAATGGCTAAGGGTATAAGCTTGGGGATAAGTCATCTAGACTCTGTCACTAGAGTCTCTTCAGACTCTGGTCCTGTGCACACTGCTTTTAAACTTGAACCAGGTAACTGGGTCCAATGACTCCATTTATAAAGTTGAAGAGATGAGGAGCCCAACCTCCAATGCTACTGACTGGGAAACTTAATGCCAGAACAATCAGCTGTCAGTTTTACTTCCTGTTTATCGTTTGTTTTTTAAAAAATGATTTTATTAGAAAATTTTGTATAATAAATTTTGATCATGTTTCCCCTCCCCCAATCCCTTCAAGTTCCTCTATACCTCCAAATACACAACTTTATGTCCCCCTCCTCGCCCTGTGACTCTTCTGAATAACTGTATAGATTTTTAAACTCTGTTTTACAGAATAAGAACATTCATTCTATGAAAACCACCTTTTCTCTGTGGCTCTCCATTCAGCGAATGGTGGAGATCTGATTGGAGCAGAAGGCCCCCGACTGCAGTTCCTCTTTCTTCCTGTCACACAGACACTGTCATGACTGGATGTCTGTCACAGGGTATCTTAGTTGGGTTTTCCCGAAAGCAAATTCCAGGAAAAATACAGATGTTGCTTTGAATCAAATGCAGATAATTACTCAATCTCCATTTTGTCTTATGTAAATAGTATGAAAGCACATCTTCGCTAGTTTGGGGGTGACAAGATGGGGGGGGAAGCTGTATTCACCAGCTCCTATCTGTCACTGATGAAAATTTTTCTTCCTATGTGGGCAGCAAATGGGCCTCACGGCCTCACAGTTTAGAGCAGTGGTTCTCAACCTCCCTGATGCTGCAACCCTTTAACACAGTTTCTCATGTGTGGACCCTGACCCTGAAATCATTTCATTGCTACTTTATAACTGTAATTTTGCTACTCTTATGAATTGCATTGTAAATATCTGGGATGCAGGATATGTGACTCCTGTGAAAGGGTTGGGACTGGGGCCCACAGATTGAGAAGCCCTGGTTTAGGACACCTCGAGAACTTGCTGAGGTGGAAAGGGAGATGCACAGACTACAGACACCAGGTAAGTCTTGTCAGGCTTCTCATCTGCGGACTGATGAAAGACACTGTACAGGCTCAGGCACAAACACACACCATGGCTTCTAAGGAACGGAAGGTCAAGGGGATATAGGAGTCCATAAAATACGTTCAGCCAACATGGCAACCTATACGCTTAATAAGTCTTCCCTAGTTCATAGCTTGAGGTGAGGCCAAGCAGGACATTGCTTAGGGCCATTGTCTAGTTTATGCTTGCTCTTCTGGGTTTAATAGCAACCAGGTACAGACAGCAATAAATGTATTGTTGACTAAGGCATTCTGCCACTGGGGTTCCTACCAGATAAGATAGGGGGCATTCAGTTAACTTTTAATAATAGGAAAACAAGGTGTAAGTACTGTTTCAAATATCGAGTCATGTAAAATCTGACTTCCAAAGAAACAGTGATTAATTCTTTCAATATAAATATGACCCCATCCAATTGTATAGATTGTGTGTTCACTTTTAAATGTCTCCATTGTTCATCTGAAATTTAGTTAAAGGTGGTGTCTTGCTTGGTTTTGTTTGTCAATGTGACATGAAGCAGGAACCTCAGTTGAGAAAAGTTGTTGATGGCCTGTAGGTAAATCTGGGGAACATTTTCTTGATTGATGGTTGGTGTGAGAAGATCCAGCTCACTGGGAGCAGTACCAGTCCAGGTCGGTGGTCCTGGGTGGTATAAGGAAGGAGGCTGAGCAAGTCATGGGGAGCAAGCCAGTAAGCAGCATCCCTCCATGGCCTCTGCACCACCTCCTGACTCCAGGTTTCTGCCCCATTAGAATGGAATATACTGGTAAGATGAAACAAATTCTTTCCTTCACAAAGTTGCTTTTGGCCTGTGTGTTTTATCACAGCAATAGAAACCTAACTAGGACATTTCATGCCATTTATTTTCCTCCTCTAGGCTGACAACCTGAACATTGGTCCCTGTAGATAACTGTCAGAGATTGGCTGTACATGAAAATAGGTGGGAAGACAGTAATTGTGATAGAAGAAGGGAGCAGACATCTTACGCTTGGAAAAATCCTTCATGTACTTTTGTGATATAGGATGGGACATTTCTGACATTTAAATATTGAGTGGGTGGTAGAGAGAGCGGGGGAGAGGTAGTGGTCTTGGGGGATATGATCAATAGGACCCATGCATGTATGACATTTTCAAAGAATGAATAAAAACATTATTTACAAAGAACAAAATAAAGGGGTTGTGGATTTAACTCAGTGGTAGAGCACTTGCCTAGCAGGTGCAAGATCCTGGTTTTAGTCCTCAACTCTGAAAAGAAGATTATTAAATATGTTATTTGTATTGTAACTCTTTGCTGAGGTTTTTAGGTAAAAGGTAAATTAAATAATTTGGAAGAGTTTCTTGCTGCCCAGTTAGAATGGCTCAGTGACAGCTGCACCCACGGTACCTGGAACATGTGGACTTTTCAACCCATAAGAGGACATGGGAGATGAGAGACTTTGCATGGTGTGGTACTGTTGTGCCTGTCATTGGTTAGAGCAAGCCAGGTGGCTTCTCAGAAGAAGGCCAAGCCATATAGTCTTCCTTCATCCACATCAGAAAGATGATTGGAGCCAATGGACACTGGGGATGTCTTGTTCCTGGTGCCCCAAAGAAGGGGAACTTGGAAAGTTGCATTTTGACTAGAGAGACTACCAAGGCAAGGGGTCTTTACAGAAGGAGGCCCCATAATTTGTAATATTCCATTGGAAAACGCTAGGCATTACACAAATAGAAATAGCCCTATTTACTGACAAGGGATTTGAGACTATAAGATGGAATGGTCTCAATGATGTAGAGAGGAGTGGAAAGATAGTTGAATCTGCAAAGTGTTTGCTGTAAAACTGTGAGGAACCAAGTTCAACCTTCCAGAACCCATAGAGAGGAGCCTGGAGGGGTGGAGCTTACTTCTCATACTGTTGCTGAGGAAGTAGAAAAAGGAGACTCCTGAGGGTTTCCGGGCAGCTGGTGAACCAACCCTAGTTCCAGAGATAAACATTAGTGCAAAGAACAGATGGACAAGTTCTGAGGAATGACACCAGAGACTTTGATCACACACACACACTGTTACATTGTCTCATTATCTATCCTATTGACTCTGGATTTTTGTTGTTGGTTTTTTTTTTTTTTTTTTTTTTTTTTTTTTTTTTTTTTTTTTTTTTTTTTTTTGCTTTTGAAACACAAATCTACAGTGTAACCCAAGCTGTACTCCAAACATTTAAGATCCTCTTGCCTTAACCTCCACTCACAGGTCTCCCTGTTTTTATCCCCAGTGATGATTTAGTGTGCTGTTTATTTGTTAGCTCCCTTTTAAATTCAGCTTTAGTGGGGGTAGTTGTCTTGGTGCATAAGTGCATTAGTGCCTTGCTCCCATTGATTGAGAATTTCATGTCTGAACTAAACAAGGGAGAAAGAGTAAAAGCACAAGAAGGGACATTTTGCAGTTGATCTTTAGGGCTGTTTTCCTGTTCCTAGAACTGAGGCCCCAGGTGAAACCAAACTGAGAGTCAAAGGTGAGAGTTGAAGGTGGTGGCATAAGTGCCTTCAGGCTTTTAATATCCTCCTAAACATCTGCTAGAATCTTCCTGGCAGGAATCAAGCCATATGGAACCTGTGTGTTTGACTTTCATGAAGGGAGTCTGTAAAAGATCAAGGGGAGAATTGAAAGCAAGAGGGAATGGGGAAGCTCCATTTGCTGGCAACACAATGGAGCTCTTACCACTGGGCCATCTCCAGACTTGAGAGGTGACAGGAACCCCAGATGACAGATACCCAGAGAAGCACCATATGGTAGCCTGATACTTGGTTGGGGAATGTGGCCATTATCAACCATGGCAGGAAGGAGAAAGAAATTGGTCTCTCCTTTTTCCTCTTATTTTTTTTTTCTCCTTGTTAATGACACCTATTGGTCAAACCCAACCTGGAGCAAGGAGCCTACAGCAAGGAGCCTAATAATGCAGCCTACAGGGCCTCCCAGAGCAGAATAGAAAAGATAGAGAACAGGCCTGAGTCAAGTAAATGATAAAGATCCAGCACAACACACACGGTAATAAAAGGTTATCATGTTTTACAAACAGTGGAATCTGGTCTCATTATGTTAAACACAATGTGTACACCAAATTTAACAATGGCAAGTGCTATTTCTTACCAGATCTTAGGTGTGCAGCACCACTGAAGTCATGCTATAAAAATTCTGAATCCATCTTTTAAGTACTCTGTTTTTACATCGTTGCTTAAAGAAGCCAGAACCACATGAAAAAAAAAAAAAAAAAACACTAGTATAATCATGAAAGGCTATAATTAATTTTAGACAACTTATAGTCTTTGAAATGCCTTGTTGAAAGGCCAACATTTCTGTCATTTTTTTTTTTCTGGAAGGAAAGTTATCCAACAGGCAAGATCAAAGATGTTATCCTGAGTTAATAGAGATCCGTGGGGTATGATTCACCAACATCTAGAAAGTGCCTTGTCACCGGACCTTAAGATAGTGTATCAAACAATCAGAACTTCATTCCTGTGCATTAATGGGTTACTATTTATTGTTTCATTTTTCTTTAGCTGAACGTGCTTGAGAATAAGAACAGCATTCATTTTATTCCTCTACCATGAAACACCACTCATTGTCACTATCTGTCTGGAGCATGCCTCCTTGTCCTCATGGTGTTCAGAGTTCAGTGGAGATCAGAAAAAGCATTCTAGCATCCCAGACCCCTTTGTGAGCACTGTGGAAGACAAAGGCACCAAGTGGGAATATCTATCAGTGTTGGAAGATGAGAAAGAGAAGGAGGAAGCAAGGAGCGGGAAAGACTGCTCGGGCTTGAAGGAATATGTGAGCTGAAGGTAAATGGAAATGTACCAAGTGGACACAGTGGAGGTGAGTAGAGAAAGCCCACTTTGAGGTCGGCAGGGCCCTTCATGATTCGACCCCAGAGGACACAATGCTATCAGAAGACTATGACCTTCAGTGATAAAGGGACTTGAACTCTATCCCAGGAAGTCAGCGAAGGAGTAGGTAAAGAAGAGGCTTTGCTAAGATATGGAAAAGGGAGTGGAGGAGTGTGTAGAATTAAGTGAAGGAAGCAAGACTAGAAAACAAACCCATGAAAGAGGCAAGTGACATGGAGATGGAAACAGTGAGGGACACTGAGTAGACAGGAAGGAGGGATCCTGAAACATAATGGGGACATTATGGTTTTGTTACCAGTCTGTGGGGTTGGGAGCTGGAAGAGGGCATAAAGTTTATACCATAAACAACCGAAGAGGAAAGGTTAGAAAGTTGCCTGTGCTTTGTCTTTAGGACAGGACAGAGCTTTTAGCCCCAATGGAATGAAGAAGATGGATGGAAGGGCATGTTTGCACAGGGAATGCCTGGGCTTTGTTTAAATGTACTGAGAAGACTGTGGGGACAGACTGGGTGACTGGCCGGACCATGGGTGGTGGCTGATGTCATGGGCTGGTAGGAGCCCTTCTCAGGAAGTAGTTGGAGTAAGCAGAGAGGAGATGTGAGGGCTAATCTCTACACCAGTGTTTCTTAGACATGGAATAAAAACCGTGTGAAGGCACGTAAGTGCTGAGATGAGGAATCTTAAGAAACCAAGAGGCCTGTCAATCAAGAGTACAGAGTCAGAGCATTCAGCTAGGATGCACTTGGCTGCGTGTGCCAGAATAAAGTGGGTCTGGGTGCATGATAAATGGCTTCCTGAGAAGTCAGATGAAGTTTGCATCAGAAAACATCCTGAGCAGAAATTAAGGAGAGTTGGGACATTAAGGATTGCTTCTGTACCTTGATCTTTTCCAAGGAGGAAAAGTTTCCCCAGGGGACCTTACCAGATTTTTCCTTAGATGTCTTTTCTACTGCACGTCAGTGGCTGAGGGTGCGAGGGATGAAGGACTAGATGTAGTGGCTGCCTTGGATTAATTACGACAAATTCGTGAGGATGGACAAATAAAACAGAAGTCCTGTCATCAAGAAGGATGTGAAAATGGCCACTGCAGTGCCTCTCTCCTGTAGGAACTCGGGAGGGTCTGTAAGAGTGAACATAGGTTAGGAAGCGGCAAAGAGGCCGGTTTGAAGTGGGTTGAGGTACAGAAGAAGGCTGGGAACTACTTCTCAACTAAGACTTGACTGTGTGCATCTATCTCCTGTTGGAAAGAGTTCCTGATAAATGGGGATGGGGGGTGTCTGTGATTGAATGGGCCAAGAAAGGAAAAGCTGAGTTAGAAAGTTCAAACCCAGGAGACAAAAATTTACCCATTTCACTGTTGGAAAAAGCCCTCTTTGGGGCAATAATTTTAGAGGATGACTTCTTCCACCTTGGATTTTCATCATTGGCCTTGGCTACAGGCTGTAATTTTTAGAAGTCTGAGTCGGCAATAAGAGAGACGAGGCTGTTTGAAGTACAAATGACGCCTTCCTATTCCAACTGTGTACAGTTCGGGAAGAAATGTGATTAAAAGGTTTCTACAAAGCACTTCAATTACATTAGCTGGAAGGGATTCAATTTTGAACTCCTTCCAGGATTTTTTTTTTAGATGAGAGATTATATATTTAATATAAAAAATAAGGATAAGGTGGAGGGCGGGTGAAATGTCTAATTGAAAAAAGCAATAGGTTTTTCACTAAGGCCAGGCACTGTTAGCTTCCACTGGTGTTCAAGAAGAGCCAGTGCGTGCTTCTGAACACATCTCTCTGTCTGCCTATTGCCCAGGTGGAGTGGAGGATGGCCTAGTCTTCCGGAGCAATCAGCTTGAGGACAGATGTAATCAGCTAAAGTCTTGCCTGATGAATTGTCTCCTACGCCGTTCTGGCCACCAGAGTCTTAGCTCTTGAGTTTAAGGAAATACAAGGCAGTAGGAGAAAGGTTGTGACTTGCAGATGAAAAGTCCCGATCAGAGTCATCTGAAGGAAACCCTGACCTCTTTCCGGGTTGCGAAGCACTATCTATCTCTAAGCACGAATTTTCGGGAAAGAATCTTAAGTACAGTGCAGCTAAATACAGGGTAATTCCGTCTGACTCTATCTGGCTGGCGCCTCTTTTTGAGCTGCTTTACCCAGTTTGGAACAGAGTTCCCTCTGGGCTTTACCAATTTAGAAACAGTATCTGCGCTGAAGGATTTCAGCAATCCTCTGATTCATATGAGAAAAGAGAGATCTGCTAATCCCTGTCGGATATATGCAGCCTCGGTCCTGCTCGACTAGAACTGAATTTTCACAACATCTTAGTAATTAAAAAAAAAAAAAAAACCTAAACAAAATTAATCTTCAAACCCTTTGTATCTAAGTTGTTGTCAACACTCCCTTTATTTAAGAGCTTAAAATAGCGTTAAAGCCTCGGTTGACCTTGCAGTTTTTCTAGGCAGTGATAGGCTGCCAGCTCAGTAATGCTTGGTGCGTATGGACCTGCCGAAGGGAAGTTAAACTGCCTTTTGCTTCTTTGGTGGTTTGAATGTGAACTGTTCCCGCACAGGCTCCTCCATTTGAACACTAGGATCCCACCTGGAAGCTCTGTTTTGAAAAGCCAAGAAATTATTAGGGGGTGGAGCTTTGCTGGGGGAAGTGAGTCACTAGGGGGAGGGTCTTGAGGTTTGGTAGCCACACCCCTCTCTCTGTCCTCTGTCTCCTGACCAGAATGTGACCAGTTGTCTCATGCTCCTGAGGTGACGCCATCATTGCCAGTGTATAGCTTGTAATCTGGAATACACATCTCTCTCTTACGTTGTTTCTGATAAGGTTATTTCATGATCACAAATTAAGGAGCATTTTATCTGGTTCTTTTACTTTCTTGTAATAAGAGGGCAAGTTAGGCATCACGCCAGCGAGGACTTTCAGGTCCAAGCAGCATCGACTATTTCAAGAAGCAAATAAGATATATATATATATATATATATATATCCAAAGATACCAGAAGAGGTAAGATGTTAGTGCTCACATAAAAAAAACGTGATGAAAAATCTTGCCATATAATTAGTTTTATGAGTGCATAATGTCACTTTTGCTTGGTGGCAGGCACTCTAATGGCTTTCCTAGCAGTGCTAGATGGCCAGCACTGGGAGCTGTGTGCAGTCCCGTTCCCCCACCCCCACACCATTTATCACCTGCAAGGATTTGTACCCTCTTTGTACCTCAGGATTCCAATTTATAGCCTTGGGAAAATAATCTGTTAGACAGAGTTGGTCATATAGCCATTGTTCTAACAGCAAAGGAAGCAGGAGCAGAGAGAGTGTATCTGGAATAGTCAGTTTGCACAATAGATGGTTTTACTAGGATGCTCAGCTAGGATGGATGGACAACCAGGAAAGACAAATGTTGGCTATAGAGACCTCATTTAATATTTTTTACCATTCTTTATTGTTTTTTAGATGGTATATGTTAATAAGTTGCAAAATCCAAAAGAAAATATATGTGTACAAACACACACACACACACACACACACACACACACACACACACACACACACACACTCCCAGCCATCCATGGTAGAGAGCATTTACTATAGTCAGTAATTAACTTGCCCTTCCTGTAGGAGGATTTTCTTTTCTCACCCTTTGTAGTCAAGTTTGGCTGCATGAGCAGTAGACACATGATATAAATGACCACATTATTCCTAGGCAGTTAGAAACAAATTTATGTTTTCCTTTTTTCAGTTTTGTTCTCTTTCATTACATGTTGTAAAGAATGGTAACATTTCAAAAACTAGGACGGTTGAGAGAGGGAGCATCTTCATGGAGGCAATGGGAGGAGGAGGGGAGATGGGGTTTGGGGAAGGGGATAACACCCGAAATTTAAATACAGAGAATATCCAAAAGAAACAAACAAAAAACCCCCAACAACATCAACAACAAAACACCTGTCAGCCTAGGTTCCATTTTTCCAGGGCCCATAATTTCTATGATACCTTTTGCTTTGAAGGCTGCCTCTTATCCTCTTGTGGACCCAATCATCAGTTTTTATTTTTAGTTTTTGTCCTATGTTATTTGTTTGAATTCCACTAATGAAGAGAAGTATCCAGAACTCGGAAGGCAAAGGAGAGGAATTCTGGGATACCCAATACCTTTATCCTTTCCTTTTAGGTTGCCATGGGCCGGGAGTATTCCCCTGTCAAAGACTTGCAGTTCTTGCTGAGTGGTACCTTCGCTTATTTTCACATCACTGATGTTGGCTATCCTCATCTCCATCCTCATCTTTATAACCAGCACATCTAGCAACATCTTATTTACCAGTTAGGCATGTTTGTCATCTGTTTCTTACCAGGAACCTAACACACAGAGCCCAAGGGAAATTATTATGATGACAACCCTTTGCCAGCATTACTCATGAAGCACAAACACTGGGATTCGAGGCTATTTGTTTCTTACTATAGCAAAAGTCTTGACTCTTCTGATTGGTATGAAGTCATCCTAGCTTCTTATAATGCAGTTCTTTTCAGTCAGCAATTGGTCTTAGTTACTTCTTCTGTTGTTACAATAAAACAGCTGATGAAATCAACTGGATGAAGGAAGAATTAATTTTGGCTCACAGCTGTAGATTACAGTCCGTCATTTTGGAGGTGTCACAGTGGCAGAGCCTGAGCAGCCAGTCACACTGCAGGCAAAGCCAAGAAGTGGAGAAAGAACAATGAATGTTCATGCTCAACTCAGCTTCTTCTTGTACAGTTCAAGACCTCGGCTCAGGGAATAGCACCGCCCACAGTGGAAGGATCATCTGACCTTAATTAGCCTATTCAAATTCTTTCACATGGATGTCCAGAAGTTCATCAGGTCCACAACTGAGATTAGCCAACACAGTGACACAGTATAGGGCTTAACAAAGATCCATTTTCAAATGCTATTTCTGAAAAATTCAGTGTAGTAAGTCTGGGTTAGGGTCTAGGTTTCTTAAGCTGCAACTATTTAGGCTTAAGACCTATCTATCTATCTATCTATCTATCTATCTATCTATCTATCATCTATCTATCTATGTGTGCATACACATGTATATATGTGCCCCTGAGTGTGTGTGTATCCACAACTATGTGTGTGTTTGTGTGTGTATGCAAGCATATTCATGCCATGGCATGCATTTGGAAGACAGACAATAACCCTCACAACACTGTTCTTTCCTGTTATTTTGTTGGACTCAGAGATTGAACGTAAGTTGTCAGGTCTGGGGACATGCACCTTTACCCACTGAGCTTTCTTGCTGGCTCCAGATTGTTTTTGATTTTATAATTGTCAATATTGAGACTATGTCTCATGTTGTCTTGTCTTTTATCAGATGTGTGTTCTGACATGTGGAGTATGGTGGTGTTTTAGAGTATTCTTGTAAAACATAGCAAGTAGGATGTATTTTAACAAATTGGCTCATGCAGGCATGAAGGCCAGCGAGCTCCACATCAGCAGTTCTTGCTTAAAGACACCTGCTGCCAGAGTCTCCTTGTACTTGAGGGAAGTAAATGGACTTTTTGTTTGCTTTGGTTTGTTTTTATTGTTTTGTTGCTGGTTTTTTTCTTTGTTTATTTTGGCTTTTTTCCCACTTCAAGTCTTGTCTGTGTCTGAACTACCCTGAGCATGATAGTCTGTTCAAGTCTTTGGGTGAGTGGAGGAGACCCATCAATATCAAAGGCACAAATGAAAACATTAATCTGTCCCAAAATACCTTCCCAGAAACACCCAGACTAATATTTGACCCATGTCCGGGCACTCTGACTCACCCAAGTTTGTACATAAAATTAACTGTTCTAGAATGTTGTATGATTACACATAGAATATTAAGGACTTATTAATGTTGGCAGGAATGTTAGGGAAAAAAATCAATATTGGGATGGTGAAATGGTTCAGAGGTCACCCAGTCTGAGCTCAATCCTTGAAACAAACATGGTGGAAGGAAAGATCAGAAGAAGCCTTTGAATTGTCCTCTGACCTTCACAAGGTGTCACTACATTTGGACACCTATACACATACTCCCCAAAAATATAAAAACATTGAAAATATTAAGCAAAAAGTCAGTATGTACACCTGTTGCTATCAGTAAAGTGGGACATTTACTAAAATCTAAAGTTTCTAATTTCATGTATGTATGAATTCATGTTGTAGGTATAATTCCCCTTAAATGCATATAGAACAATTCCATGTAGTTTAATCATTTACCTGCCTAATCTGAGGCCAGGTTCTACTCCTTGTTGGTTGTGTGACTCTGAATAAGTTCCTCCATTATTTTATTCTATGGGAGTCTTGCTGTATGTATGTCTGTGTACCATGTATGTTCCTGGTGCCTTTGGAGGCCATTAGAGGCCATTGGAACCTCTGGAACTGGAGTTGTAAGATTTCCTGTGGGTCCTGGGAATTAAACCTGGGTCTGCTGGAAGTACAGCCAGTGCTTTTAATCACTGAGCTGTCTCTAAAGCCTTCCTCCTGCCCCCATACTCTTTGTCTTTGGTTTTCTCATCTCTTCTATGCTTTCTTTAGTATGCTAATTAAATAGGAACTTGTATATAAAATACATGTAATTGTACCTGGTGCATAGTAGATGTTCAATATGGTCATTGTTAAGTTCATATTTTCAAAAAATGTTGAGAGGAAACTTTTATGTCAGTATATAATGATGAAGAGACAACTATAGTCTTCTCAATTAAAACAAAAAAGTTTTGAATGAGGATCTCACTGTGATGGCTCATATGTCAGGGAGCTCAGATCTCCCTGCCTCTGCTTCCAAGTGCAAATGCTTGAATTAAAGGCATGTTCCACCACACCCAGATTCTTTACAACCTTTTTTTATAGAGGAATTAGGGGCTAGGGAGAAGGCTCATCTGATAAAGAGCCTACTGGACAACCATGAAGACCTCAGTTTGGCTGTCCAACATAGATGTAAAAGCCAGGTGCCATGCTACATGCCTATAACTACATTACTTGGTGGGGATGGGGAGGAAAGAGAAGTAGATTCCAGGAGTTTAATGACCAGCAAGTCTAGCCAATCAGTGTGTCACAGATTCAATGAGAGATGTGGTCTCACAAAACAAGGCTGGAATCCACCAAGGAAGACACCAGACAGACAGCAAACTTTGACCTACACACACACACACACACACACACACCCCACAGAGGAACATGTATACACATCTATCTCTCACACACCACACAAATAAAGTAAAATTAAAGTTGAGAAATAATGGTGATACAACTCATCCCTTCTAGACTGTCTTCTGACAAACATCTGCAGGCGAGGTTCCTGGAAGTGACACAGCATAAGGGGTGTGGCTTGGGGTGTGTGTGTTGGGGGGAGACAAGAACAGCTCTGATGTATCAGCCTCACAAATCTCCTGTGTGGGAACAGTTTCTGACTCAGAATCATTGCATAGATATATTGGAAAAGAACCCATCTGTCCTTTAACCAGAGTGATGACTCATGCTTAACCTTAATAAGAATAAGAAAAAGAAAAAAAAAAAGAGAGAAAGAGACAGGAAGTAGAAGAAGCCCCAGGGCTGGAAGGCAGCCTCTAAATATGATGCCTTTTACCTACCAGCAACTGCAACCGTGGTATACGATAGAAATCAAAGCCTCTTCTCATTTGCAGAGCAAACTGAGTCTATTCAATAAGGGGACTATGCACCAGGGGTGTATAAACCAGGGGTTTGTTCTGTTGAGCGTAAGAAAGGAACAGGAAGATAAGTGTCAGCCTGCACCTTTTATGGACAGAGGTAACCAGAGCCAGCCATGTGTATCCCCCAGCCATGTGTACCCCCCAGCCATGTGTACCCCCAGCCATGTGTACCCTCCAGCCATGTGTACCCCACCCAAGTTCACACTCTCTACCTTTGTTCTGTGGTTTCATTTTTCATAACATTTCTGATAGGCAGCAACAAGTTGAACACTATCAATCCTTTGTGGTCACAAACTTCACCTTTGTTAAGTTATTCTCACTTGATACCACTTAAAAGATGGTGGATCTAAAATGGTCTTCTGTGTCTGTGGAGTACATACCTATGCATGCACAAGTAGAGCTCAGAGGTCAACTCAGGCACCATCCTCCATTGTTCTCCATGTTATACTTTGAGGCAGAATCTCTTACTGAACCTGATGTTCTTTGTTTTAATTAGAGTGCCTGCTCGGTGAATGCCTCTGTCACCCCGAGCTCCATCTCAGCCTCTTCAATGACGGGGTTCCAGATATATAGCATTATACTCAGCTTTCATATAGGTACTGAGGATATGAAATAAACTTAGGCCTTCATGCTCATACAGTGAGCATTTTACTCATTGAGCCACCTCCCCAGGCCTTAAATCAGTCTTCAAACACTTTAAGGATGTCTTCCACACTCTCTGGTGCTTTGCAGCAGCCTAGAAAAATACCCACCACCCCACCATATGTAGTGCATGGCCCCTTTAGGTTTTGTTTTGCTCTACTGATTGCTCAAGTCCTGGGTACCACAATTTTTAGGTAGGTTTTTCAAAACCTACTGTATTTGGGGTTCTTAAATGCTTCAACTCTTCTAGCCCACTGACCAGAGGGGGTGGAGAAAGAAGGTTAATAGGAAAAAAGGGTTGTGGACCTTCTTGGAAGTAGTTCTTTGGAGAGATTCCAATCTTTATCATCATCTATTATTATTGCCATCCATTGGACTATTGCCATCTAGTCCAATGGCAAACATGAAACACAATCAGCAGAGGTAGCCCAGTCCAATAGCAAACACCAAGCATGAATCAGTAGCAGCAGCTAGACTCAGCAGAACCCACAAGGATCCTCTGAATCTGCATGAGTCGGCAGAAGTGGTAAGAATCAGCTGGAATACTATGAGAAGCTTTTTGGTGAGTTTCTTTCTATGAAGTGAAGATCAGCCGAGTGTTTCAAGACATGGCAATGCAAGAGCAACCTCTTGCTGTCTGTGGGTTATATTTATATTCTTTCTAAACATCATGCACCATCTCAAGCGTCTGCTCCAGCAAAACATCATATGCCCTCTCACATGTCTGCTTCAGCAAAATACCCTCTCACCAGACAGCTTCCAGAAAACCATGTAGCAAATCGAGTTTCAGAAACCAGGAATTTCCACATCAACAAGGTTCTGGTGGGCTTTGAATCTTCTGAGTGCCCAGTAGTCTTTGTAGAGCGTTGCATCTATAGGCAGGATTTCCCAGCAATACTTCAAATTTATTCCCCCCTCTTCTTGAGCATAGAAACACAAAACAATGATCACGGGAACTCACGCAAGAGAATGTCAGTTGGGTATAAATATTTTACAATAATAAAATATTCTATCATATCTAAGAAGGTAACTTTTTTTAAAAAAAGAAGCATCCTTATTTACAAGCTTCAACACTTCAAGTTTGCGCCTATGGTTGGGATCTTTTTTTCTTGCCCACCCCTTGCTACCCATTACATCTCCAAAAATAATTCGACACAACAAAAGAAAAAAAAAACACCCAGGAAGGATAAACCAGTCAACAAGGGAAGAAATAAGGAAGACCCAATTTTGTCACTCACATGGTGACCACCCTATCACCTTCCTGTCTCTCTAGTGCTGACTCCATGACTCCAGGACTCCATGGAATAATCAAGGGTCCTGCCCTTTTCAAATGTAAACATGCCTGGCATATATAAAATCTTAATCACCACGGTAAAGGTACTCGCCACCAAGCTGATGCCATGAGTTCAGTGTCAGGAACCCACATGAGAAAAGAGAAAAAAACACCCACAAGTGTGTGACCTCCACCTTTGTGTATGTGTCTGAACTTGCACATAAACAAGTTCTAATAGATAAATAAACAATTAAGTAAATAAATGTACTTTTCAAAATTCTATCATCTAAGGTGAAAAGCTCTCTTCACAGGATATAATTTTATCCTCATGTTGGACAATTGGTTATATATTGGCACTTTATAAAGATAACTATTTAGAATATTGATATGTAAGACTCTATCATAGCAGAAAGGCTGAGCAGCTTGCTCAGTGGGAAGGAAGAAGCTTGTCTCCAGTGGGAGCAGACTAGTGAGCAGCTACAGGGAGGCCTAGAAAGACAAGGGCAAAGAGGATCAACAGGCACAGGCTGTCAGGTTTATCCTTGCAGAAGAGGCTGGCGGCGGGCTGATTAAAGTGAGTGGAAGACTGAGGTGGGGTGAGGAGACACGGGAACTTGGCCAGCACACAAGCAGATGTGCAGCAAAGACAGGAGACCGGGCATCAGCTAGGGGAGAATGCAAAGGCTTCTTTTCACAGTTAACGCTGGCAATTTTGTGTGAGTTTCCAGTAAATTTTGGTGATTTCCGCTCCTCATTACTCTCGCTCATCCTCTTACCTATCTGGCTGAAAAGCTTCTCTGTGTCAGCACTCCCCACTTCTGCCATGATGCATTTCTTGTTGATGACAATGACAGTGGTGGTGGTGGTTGTGATGGTGATGGCCCCACGAGTTTAATTAGTGTTTCAAGAGTGAACATGAGGTTATTGTTCTTCCTTCCTTCCTTCCTTCCTTCCTTCCTTCCTTCCTTCCTTCCTTTCTTTCTCTCTCTCTCTCTGACTGGGTCTCATTATGAAGACTTGGAACTTGCTATGTAGACCAGGCTGGCCTTGACCTCACAGACCTCCACCTTTCCCTGCTTCTGCAGTGACGATATTAAAAGCAAGCATTTATGTGTTATGGTTGTGTACTCGGCATCCTGGTAGAAACCCTAAGAGTGGGAACAGGGTCTATCTCTGGCTCTTTTGCCTACCTTTGGGACCTTTTTCCTTCTACTTTGTTATCTTATTTTGCCTTGGTGTTAGAATATGTGTCTGGTCTTATTATAGCTTGTTATGCCATATTTTGTTGATGTCCCTGGAAGGCCTGTTCTTTTCTCAGGGAAGGTGAAAGGTTACACTAGGGGAAAAAGGAGATGGGAGGGAGAGTCTGGGAGGAAGAAAAACTGCAGTCAGGATGTAAAATATGAGAGAATAAATAAAAAGATTAAAAAACTACCAATGCACTACCATCCCTGGCTCTTGTTTCTCTTTTATGTTTAAGTTTTAATTTTATATGTATGAGTATTTTGCCTACATGTATGTCTGTGTACTAGGTGCATGCTTAGTGCCCACAGAGACCAGAAGAGAGTGCTGGATCTCATGGAACTAGAGTTACAGATGGTTGTGAGCTGCCATGTGGGGGCTGTGAATTGAACCTGAGTCCTTTGGAAGAGCAGCCAGTGCTCTTAACCACTGAAGTATCTCTCTAGCCCCTATTGTTATTTCTTAAGCAAAGACACTTGTGTATGTTCAAGTGATTGCTTCAGCCTAACTGTTGTTACGTAAGACTATCCGATAACTCAATTGTTCGAATAAAAAGAATAGCCTGATGATTTTGTAAATCAGAATTCAAAAGTTTATAACTAGGCAGTTTGGTGTGTCCTTGGTGGTTGACACAACAGGGTCCATTTCTAAGATGGAATCTCCATAGATTTGTGGTCCTTTACCTCTGTTGGAGCATCTCTTCCTTCTCCAAGGATTCCTAGAGTAAGGCTGGGAACAGTCACACTCATTACATTGTAATTCATTTCTGAGATGTCCAGATGGAAGGCACATGGTTTTTATGCCCTAGATTTGAAAGTCAGAGAATGTCTCTTCCGACACTTACTATTAATCATGTATGTCATGAAGGCTCGCACAAACTCGAGGGAACTAACTCTTGACAGGGGATGGCGTGAGGCCATAGAGAGGGAAGGACTTGAGGGCAGCTAGCTGTCCTGGAGACAACTTAGGAGGAGAAAAGCAAGTTCCCCCACTACCCGAGGCAGTGGGAGGAGATGAGACCTGAGCTGAACTGCAGATGGGCTGCTTGCAGAGTCTCTGGCAATGGACAGTAGCTCCTGTATGACACATGCTCAGACCTCCAAGGCAACAAGAGACACTTTAAGCTGCACTGCAAAGTCACAGTTCACTTTCCTACCCAGTTTCTCCATGCACCTGGTACCCTCCAAGAGGAAGTGCAGGGCAAAGCTTAGCAGAACACTCTGCTAAGCCAAAGAAAGCTACATTACGCATAAATAAATAAATAATAGATAACTATGGTCCATTGAGGTGTGCTGTTTCCAAAGAAAGCTCCATCAACGGTCTTTCTTGCTATCTTTACCCACCCACTTTTATGAGCAATCAGCTGCCACCTTTAATTAAACCATTGTTCTGTGTCTTGGAGAGAAGTGTGGCGATTGTCCCTTCAGGTAAGCTACCTCTCCAAACTGCTCCATCTATTAGCTCTATAAGGCCATTGTGCAAAGTCTTTGACTGAACACTAATGATTTCCCCATCTTTCTCAGAGGCACCAGTAACCTCGCTGTAATCCTAAAGGGTTATGGTGAGAAGAAAATACTAATATTCACGTGAGGTGAACCTGGCTCTCAGGAAAGATGAGGTGTTTTTACAGTTACAACAGTGTGTGTCTCCAGGTGTACTCCTCATCTTTGCACGGAGAGCACATATTCTGATCTCTATCATCATCCCAGCACACTTTCTAAGAAGCTGGAGATGGGGGTGACTCACTTCCCATAAGTGGGGCGCTTAGGGCAGGAGCGAAATTTTACTCTGTGCTTCACCAGAGCTTTACAAGCTCCCCCAGGTTTACAAGGAGAAAGTTCCATGGGCGTTTACATAAGATCATAAAGTTCACTGACTCAGAGGTAAAAAGGGACTTTGAGCATCTATCTGCTTTGCTTAAATCATTCTGACATGTGAGTCTGTCCATGTGAACATCTCATGGGACTCCTCATCAATTCCATTTCCAGCCACCACCTGTCCCAGCCAGTGCTGTCCTACCTAGTTGTGAGAAATCCACCCAGCCTAGCCTGTCTTAGGACTCTGGGGCTCTTTTTGTTTTGTTTTGTTTTTAATCCAAGAGAAAGTCTAGAACAACGGCACTTCTCATTCTTTGCCCTAACCTTAAAATAAGAAATGACAACACAGCACACTGACTAACTTGTTACAAACGCCGCGAGTGGCTTCTCTGGGACCAGTTCAAGAATGTGGAGAGGTGTGATGGCAAGTGCAGACTCGGCCTCCTTGTTTTGGCTGCCAAATATCCAGGCTGGCTTAGAACCACCCACTCGGTTCCTCCATTTCCTCTATCCCCTTCACAATACCTTCACAAGGAGAACCAATTCCACACGGGAGCCTCTGGTTATTCTCACAGCTGCTCTTCACACTGGAGCGAAGATTAATGTAGCTGGACCTCAAAGCTTGACCCCGGCCGCTTTCTCTTATCTAAGCCCAGGGACAGGGACTCCTGGATGCTGGACGCCCTTCTCTGCCGGACTCTTTCTTTCTCCTTTGTCTTCCATCCGTAAAAAGTGTTTCCTCACTCACAATCCCCGTGCCCTAGAGATCCAGCTCTGCCTTCCCTTCTCAATGTCTTTGCAGAAATTTATTTATTTGTTTACTTTTTGAGACAGGCTATCCTGATGCCCAGACTGTCTTGGAACTAGCTACGTAGCCAAGGGTGACCTTGAACCAGTGATTCTCCCTCCCTAGTCCTCAAAGTACTGAGATGGTGAGTGTGCGCCAACATGCCATGCCCTGTGAGTTACTGATCTCCTCACCCACATAGAAAATTATTTGTATACTATATGTATATATTCACTTTATACAAAAAAAAGCAAAGTTCTGCCCTCTTTGCAATCGATTTTCACCCTTTAAGGATTATATCATGCCTACTGGGCATGAACATCTCCAAGCTAACGGACATAAGACACATAGCTTATTTAGGCAACAAAGATAAATCTGGCAGGGGATGGTAGGGGAATGAGGTAAAATGGAGTTGATGACTACTGTGGTCAGCCAGGTTTCAGTATAGCTGGTCCCTGAGGGACCTGTTACCCTTGGCTACCACCATCAGTCATCGCCTGGGGTTGCTTAGAGGATATTCATTCCCTAGCAATTTTCTCTTGTCTTCAATGGGAACAACAGATTGTAGAAGAAAGAGAAAGCTCTTGGTGGCTATGTGAGTGTTGGCAGTAATAGTAGGTGCTGGCTGAGGACACATACATGGTTAGTGAGGGGACATGTTCCAGGGATGTGGACATTTGTGACATCTCTTATGTCTCCTTCTCTTGCTTAGCCCCATGACATGCTATTTTTATGTACCTGTAATCACATGAGATATGATTTCTATACTATATGACTACCTCCCTGAGAAGTACACTTTTAAGTTGATACAGTTTTCATAATTATAACTCATAAAAGCTCTGTAATCTTACCTCATGCACAATCCATAATTTCTATAAGCATCCCTACATTTTTTATCCTAGACATGTCCTAGACATTGTTTATTTCATTTTCTACTCTTGTGAGTTGCTAAGACCAAATGAAACAACAACAACAACAAAAACCCCCAGAAAACACGAATTAGAATACAACAATGTATTAACAGCAGTTGTCCTTAGGCGACAGAATTATAGGCAATTTTTCTTTATTCTTCTAGTTCTCATTTCCTATCCTTCCTATGGTTTGTCCTATGGATGTTGGACTCACCTGGTCAGCTTCCACAATAACAAATGCCAGTTCCTTCTGAAGAACTTCATACCTAGTTCTGTGTAACTCTTAAATGAACCAACAACCTCTCACATTCCCAAAGAATATACAAAGACTATTTTAAAGTGCATAGTACTTTGGTGGGAGGGACTTTTTGTTCTTCCCAAGATCAAGACTTCTGGATGTAGCTTGAACATATTTAGTAAGCATAATCGTATTTGTTAGTCCCATACAACTGCTGTGGTGAAGCTAGAGTCAAATTAAAGAGTGAGCCATTCAGGCACGTGATGTTTTAAGATGTGTCTCAAAACATACCTACAAAAATGAAGAACACTGTGCTCATCCAGAGTCCTCTCAGAAGAGCCCTGAGTGTGACCAGAAGGTATTGATTTAGCAAATTGTTTGAACTGAAGCGGCAAAACTTCCAAGGAGAAGGTTCAAAGAGAAGTTAGTATTTCTGACCTGACCTACAAAGTTGCAAGTCCAGTGGTCACTGGGAATTTGGGCCAGTTGGATGTACCAGTTGAGGGGCAGTATAAGCTTCACCACAAAAAGCAAACTTTACTACAGTGTTCAACCATGGCTATGACATCTTTTCAAGAAATTTAAATATTGAAGCAAATAGATACTGAGTAGAGTGTTTTAAGTATCAGTGTGCTAGAGCTGCCCCTTGTCTAAGCCTCCTCAACGGGCCTCAGGTTGATGCATGGATTCAATGTGTTAGCATGTGCGGTGGGGATCTACTGCATTGGCACAGTGCCAGGTAAATCTTGAGACATGTTTAGAGTTTGAAACAGAGAACCTGAGAGCACAGTGGTAGGAATATGAACAGCTCCACCCCTAGAAGGCTCTCAAAGATGTGGGCTTTCAGGGCCTCCTCCGCTCGTCCAATAAGCAATGTATTCTGAGTAGTAGACTTTGTACTAAGTGCTAAGCCCAAGAATGGGAAGAGACAGCTTGGACCTCCTCCTGATGGAGAGGTGATGATTGACAACTGGTAACTAGATTGTGACCACCTCCATACTTAGCAGAATGGAAAAACTGGTATATAGGCTGTCTGGGAACTGAGAAGGCAGGGACCCGGGAAAGACAACATTAGAAAAAGTCTTGCAGAACCAGGTGTTTTAATGAGGACCAAATATCAAGTTGCCTTTCTCATGCTGTTCTCAAGCCCCACAGTTCATGTTAAGTGGGTACATGAGGGATGGGAGGGAAGAGCAGGTGGGACATAGGGTGAGAAGGTTGGCGCCTTGTGCTGTTTCATTTTGATGCTTAGAAAGAATATGACAGAGTCACCCTCAGGAAAGTAGCAGAGAGGAGACAAACACTGCCAGATGAGCAACGCACCAGTACCTCAGGTTTTCATCCTTAGCTGGGTCTGATTAGTAACTGATTGAAGGGACATTGTTCAGAACTATATACCACGAGGCAGAGACAGTGTTAAAAGAATTTAGTGAAATCTATTTATCTCTGCCTCCCAAGTGCTAAAATTTAAGCAGAGTGCCACTAGGCCAGGCTTTCAAACCTTTCCTGTAAACCTTTAAAATCTACATACTATAATGTCACTCTTCCAAAAGAAAACCCAGAAAACCTATCTAGAGGTGTTATTATATGGTTGATTGGTGTGTGTGTGTGTGCGCGCGCATGTGTGTTCACACATGCATGTATGTACAAGCATGAGCATATGTTTGTAGGTGTGTGTAGAGGATAGAAAACACTTTCCAGGAATTAGTTCTCCCTTTCTAGTATTGGAGATCTGGGGCCAAGCCCAGGTTACCAGACTTGGTGATAAACATCTTTGCCCACTGATCTACCCCAGTGTTCTGCAGAGACTTCACAGAACTTGCTTCAAGTAATAGGATCTAACACAGAATCTACATATTGACCACAGAAACAAGCAATAGAAGAATAGGGCTGGCAAGGGCCATGTTAGAAAAAGTAGAGATTGCACTGAATGCTCTCATTGAGTGCTGTTTATTCCTGGGATGGAAATGGTGTTTCCTTCAGCCTGCTGAGGAATGAGTCATTCCTTTAATATAAGAGCAGGGTAAAAAAACAGTAAAATTATCTGAATAGGTTGGACTGAGATTTTTTGAGACAGCAACTCAAATCAAGCCCTGGGCTCTGACTATGCAGACCAAAGATGGCCTCAGACTCACAGAGATTCTCCTTGCCTCTGCCACCAGAGTACCGGGATTAAAGGTGTGTGCCACTCACTACGTCTGACTGGGATGAGACATTTTAAACTCGGTCTTCACTGTGCCCCTTGCTATTTCTGATTATTTTCCCTTGACTATAACTCTCATTAGAAGCTGTTTTGTTTTGTTTTTTAACTAATCTTGTCTTTGTTAGTCTATTTTCAGTTCAACAAACTCTAAAGTAGCTCTCATCAAAGAGACCCGCTGGGTTTTTGTTTGTTTTTTGTCTTGTCTGAGCCCTATGATCTTGCCAGAGTGATCAAGGGCATGCTGATTATAAGCAGGATTTGACAAGTTGGAGTTTCTAGTAATGCTGCATGTAGTAATCCTGGACATAGTACACAAGTTCTGGGCCTGAAGAGATGGCTCAGCAGGTAAGAGTGCTTGCTGTTCTTCCAGAGGTGAGTTCTATTCCCTGCACCCAGATCAAACTGTTCACAAAGTCCTCTCCTGGCTTCCCCAGACACCAGCACGTGCGTGGCATGTGCTGACAAAGACATAGTTAATAAACAATAAAATAAAAAAAAATCTTTAAAAAATTCTACCTTTGGTAACTTCACACAGAAGAAATTTGCTAAGGATGCTTCAAAGCTCAAAACAAGACAAAAACAAAAACAAGCTTGACAAATGAACAGAGGCTAAGATACCAGATGTGGAGCTATGCCACAAGGCTCGGAGGGCCTACCTAAACATCTTTGCTCCTAGACACTCTCCTGACAGGAACTCCATTCCCTTAAGAATGACTTGCACAGCAAGCATGGTGATGCATCCCTGTCAACTTAGCACTCAGGAGGCAGACACAGGATAATTGCAGACTACGTATCACCGTAGCCTGGGGTATAGAGCAAGAGTCTTGTCTCAAGATACAGAAACTTCCAAATACTTTTGCATTTTTGAGTCCTTATTCCTGATCCTGTTATGGAGGATGAAGGGAGAGTCTTGAGTCATATGCCAGAGCTCTAGCTACTGAAGCTCAGAGAGAACACACACATACACACACACACACACACACACACACACACACACACACACAAACACATACATACACATACACACACACATACACACACATACACACACATACACACACATACACACACACACACACACACACACACACACACACATTTTGGCAGCCACAGTAGGCAACACAGCCAAGTATAGATAGGGGTGGAACACAAAAAACAGTGTAACACTGGCTTTTAGATTTTCAACAATAAACAATTTTCATAAAACGTAAAATGTGATTTTCATGCTATTCAAAGTCAGCAAGATATTTCAAATACGAAGTAAAATTTGGTTGTAACAAACAAAAGTATCATGCCCTACAATTTATAACCTGTGGCCCAACAGGGAGGTAATACTACATGCTCCGGATTCCTTGTCTGCATATCTCTGTAATGTCTCTGTTCATTCCGAACCTGTTGAAGTGCAGGCATGTGTGATGTCCCAGTGGCTGGAGACTGCTGAGGAGGCAGCTGGCATGGTCCCAACCTGTCACAGATGTCTCTCAGTAAACACCTCAGCGGCCAAGTCTACCCATATTAAGGGCAACAGCCACTGCATGAGCTGACAGGGTGGAGCAGTTCATCACCAACACTATTTAAATTGTCAGCAAGCGGCACCAGTTTGGCGTGGACTTCCTTCCACTCTTATTTTGATTTTACTCCCTTACTTTATTCAGTGGTTCCAGGAATTGAACTTAGGAACCAGTACTTGATTCCCCTCTTGTGTGGACATCTACCCAGGATGCTGGTAAGGGACACTCACCAGGGAAGGGGACCAGGAAAAGGCTTGGATTTACCGGGTCCATATAGCATATCCAAAAATACAGAGGTAGGTGGCATCTTACTGGTGTCTTACTGAGGTCCAGCAAGCACGAACAATCAGGAAGGATGAGAGCGCAGAGCCTCATGACCCAGTTAGTAACCCCTGGCTCATCACTGGCGAGCTGCCTTCAGAATGACCGCCTTTGGCCAAAGTGGCCTTAGGGATGGGGACGGGGGATGTTTTAGTTCAGTTTATATTCATGACTATTGCAAGAAAGACAAGAGGAAGCCCACAGTCCACCATGATGTGTGCTCGTCTCTGAAAGAAGGACCCAGGGATTAAAATCAATTCCCACCCTACGACCAAAACTCCCACTAATTGGGCACATTGGCTTTGTGCAAGGCTGGGTATAAAATAACTTTCATTTTGCTCATTTCTGAGTCAGGGCTGAGGGGACCAGGAGGACGTGTCCCACATAAGAGAGGCCATGAGGTGTCCCACATAAGAGCCATTTTATGGTTCTCCAGGAAAGCACACCTTGTGCAAATCAGTGAGATGTTCAGTTGGACTCACTTAGAAAATCATTTTGGTAAGCAGTGGGGCTTTTTGTTACTTTGTGTATTTTACATGTTTGGTTGCATTAGAAATCAGAAGATTTAGCTAACCGTGCCCTCCCAATAAATAGGAATAATGAATTCCCAGACACACAGATGGGTAATGGCTGTTTCACCCCCAAAAGGGTTGCTTTGCACTAAGTGTTTCTGACACTGATGTTCATGCTTAAGCAAACACATTACCGCCAGAGAAGAATGGCTCTCTGAGTTTGCCTGGGAGGCTGGGCACAATGGAAGATGCAGTTGCCCTGTGTCTCATTAAAGTGGGCACAGGGAGACGCAGTCCTGTAGATACGCAGGGAGCCTCATATTCATGGGTTCCTATTCACACATCACACACAATCACCATCAAGCAGCTAGTTCCTAAGGAGAAAAAACAAAAACAAAAACCTTTAGTGGTTATTAATAAGCCCGAAATATTTACATCTTTGGATTCCTTGCCCTTTTTCTTCTTTGTTCTCCCCTTTCCTTTACATGAAAATATTCACTTTTTTTTTTTTTTAAAGAAAGATGCCTGCTGGAGAATCAGATAATTTCTAGAGAGAGCTACATGTGGGGTCATTTCTTAATCTTTTCCACTGTTGCTAGTTCCTTGGAGTGTCTGTGTTCGTATTAGCATTTCTGTCTGGACCTATGAATTACGCTGTCCAGAGGAGTTTCAGACTGGGCCTGTTACCTGGTTACCCACAAATATGCCCGGTCTGTTTGTATAAATTTGGAAAAACCTTCCTTGTCCTTAGGAAACCAGGCCATTCTGCATATTTGGAAGGGGACAGTGAGCCCGAGGTCCCATCAGTGCCCTGCCCAGTTTGAGGAGCCGTGCCTGGGTAAATAGGGGAAGTAGGCCACAGTCTGCTCCTGACTGGGGCTGTTGTATTCAGTTCATGAGGAGGTGGATTTCTGTGGCTAGGGCTGTAGCCTGAGAGGACCATCAGACGTCCCCAAAGGCAAACCTAAGACCACGTTCCATCTGCAGATGGTCCCAGCAGCCACTGTCACGACGCTCTACCACATGGTGCACAATATGTCACAAAACAGTCCAGCTGTTGAAGCGAAGAGCAGAAACAGAGACCAAAGGGAACAGGGCAAAGCAGATGCAGTGGGGATGACAAAATTCTGTTGCTCAGACCATCTGCACCCTGAAAGAGACCAACAGACCTGCTGAGAGATGGCCCAGGCTCAGACAGTGGCGTCTGGCTTCATCTCAAGTGTGTCTTTTTATGGCCCACTGTCCCCTGGATTGAGGCTCAGCGGAGAGATGGCCATGAGTCAGGCTAAGCAAGTGTGTGCTTAGGACCCCTGGAAGTACCACATCCAGTAGCAGCCTTGGGGACGAGACGCCTCCAGTAGCTTCCTGTCCATGAATATATAGTCCCCAGATGGTAATCGTCAGCTTCTATCATCCAAACCCTTTAGGCTGAGCCCACTGGGATTGGCTCATGAAAAGTGACAGGAGAGAAGCAGTCAGTGCTGACAGGGACAGCTGCTTGTGTATCTTGTCTTTGCTGCTGACACTGTGCAAATGCCCTGGGGCCACCAGCCTGCCACTCATATGTGATGCTCCTGATGTTACTTAGCTTAAGGTGCCTCCAAGTACACTTATGGGAGAAGTCATCTCTGGTGAATGCTTTAAACACAGGTTCAGGATCTCTGAGTAGGGGACTTGCTCAGCGTTTTTTTCATTTGTTTGTTTCTTTTCGTTTGTTTTTATTTTCTTTTAACAGGTGATCTTGAGTGGATCCCCATGTATGTTAAAGTCTGGAAGCACAAGAGTTCTTTGGCCTATGTATTTATAGTTTACTTTTACTGACCCTTAGGAGACTGCCACTGTTAAATCACCAAGCTTTGGAGACAGTGATATGGCTCAGTAGGTAGAGCACTTGCTACTAAGCTGAATGACATAATTCCCCTCCCCCAGGACCCCGCATAGCAGGAGAGAACCGACTCCTCCGAGTTATCTTCTGACAATGCTATGGGCACTGTGGTACGTGTTCCCCTCCCCACAATAAGCAAGCAAGCGTTAATTTAAATTACACATCTACATACACATGTATATATAATGTATATATAATATACATTATGCTTTGGCAAAATATCCCTGTCATTATATGTAAATCCCACTAGTACTTGTAGTTTGACTAGTGATCCATCCTTTTTATGCTTAACCAAGCTATTCCTTTATTAGCAAATCCCATGTTGTTTCCAAGTGCTTGCATACAGGGACACACACACACTCATACTTACACACACACACATACACACTCACACACTCATATATGCATATACTCATACACAAACACACACACAGACTCACACACATACACACACATACTCACAGACACATATTTACACATACACACTCACACACTCATATACACATATACTTATACACAAACACACACAGACTCACATAAAGACTCACACACTCACACACATACTCACTCATATACACACATACTCATACATACACATACTTACACACACACTCACACACTCATATACACACATACTCATACACAAACACACACAGACTCACACACATACACACACATACTCACACACACATATTTACACACATACACTCATATACACATATACTTATACACAAACACACACAGACTCACACAAAGACTCACACACTCACACACATACTCACTCATATACACACATACTCATACATACACATACTTACACGCACACTCACACACTCATATACACACATACTCATACACAAACACACATACACACACACTCATATACACACATACTCACACACAAACACACATACACACACATTCATATACATACATACTCATACACAAACACACACAGATTCACACACTCACACACATATACACACACTCATATACACACATACTCATATGCAAACACACACACAGACTCACACACATACACACACATACTTGCACACACATATTTACACACACACACACACTCATATACACATATACTTATACACAAACATGCACAGACTCACACAAAGACTCACACACTCACACACATACTCACTCATATACACACATACTCGTACATACACATACTTACACATTCACACATTCATATACACACATACTCATATACAAACACACACAGATTCACACACTCACACACACTCACACATGCATGCATGAATACCCTTTTCATACATCCTTATGAAGTGACTACTGTTCACTTGGTTTTACTTTGCAGACTGATTGGCCCCTGGACAGCATGGTTCTATTGATGTACAATCCACTAACCTTACATCTTTGCTGTGTTTTATTGTGATTTTCTCTTGTCAACCCTTTAATTTGCATTGCTCTGGCTGATATTAATATTGTATATCATCTTCATCAATCATTTCCCTGCTGGCTTTGTCTATGGTCTTCTATTGAGGCAAGGCCTCCCTCTGTAGCTCTGGTTCTGGAAATCACTCTGTAGACTGGCTTCAAACGCAATGACCTGCCTGCCTCTTTCTCTGGAGCGCTAACACACTAAGGTACCTGTCAACACCTCTGGCTTGGAATAACCTTAACGTTACTTTGTAGACAAATCTGTCAAGTTTTCTTTTCCTATAGTTCTTAACTCTTGCTTTTCTTTACAAAATGTCTCCACTTCCAAGCCACAGTGATATTCTCATATTTTCTCCTCATCACCACAGAATTTTACCCTAACATTGATGTCTTTAATCCTTTGGGGTTTCTTTTTTCTTCTTATTTATTTATTTAGTCATTCATTCACTTTACACCCTGATCACAGCGCCCCCTTCTCAGTCTCCCCTTACACAGCCCCTCCTCCTGCCCCACCCCTTCTCCTCTGAGACCGTGCCCCTGTGCACCAACCCACCCCAGCACAGTAAGTCACTTCAGGATTAGGCACATTCTCTTCCTCTGAGGCTAGACAAGGCAGCCCAGTTAGGGGAATTGAATTCACAGGCAGGTAACAGAGTTAGGCACAGCCCCTGCTCCAGTAGTTGGGAAACCTGCATGAAGACCAAGCTCATCTGCTAATATGCTCAGGGGACCTAGGTCCAGCCCGTGTATGATCTTTGGTTGGTGTCTCAGTATCTGGTACCCCCCAGGAGTTCAGGTTAGTTGACTTAGTTTTCCTATGGAGTCCCTTATCCTTCTGTGTCCCTCAATCTTTTCCTCAACTCTTCCACAGACTCTGAGCTCTGTCTACAACCCATGGACACAAAGAACCTGAATAACAAGGGGGGGCCAAGAGAGGATGCTTGAATCTCACTCGAAAGGGGTGATAAAATAGTCATCGGATGTGGATGGAGGGAGGAAACAGGATGAGAGAGGGGACGGAAGGAAGAAGTGGGGTGGAGAAATCAGGTGTGGGGAGAGCCAGGGAGAGCGGCCCTAAAGAGCCCACGGAAAGTAGAGGTGGATGGTGGTGGTGGTGGAGGGACTCTAGTCTGTGCCAGAGACCTGGGATGGGGGAAGCTTCAGGAAGGTGATTCTAGCTGAGACTCCTAGCAAGCTAGGATATGGAGTCTGAAGGCCACTCCTGTAGCCAGGCAGGACTCCCAGTGGAGGGATAAGGATGCAAAACCCACCCATCAAAACTTCAACCCAAAATTTCTCCTGCCTATAAGAAGTGCAGGGACAAAGATGGAGCAGAGACTGAGGGAATGGCCAACTTGACACCCACTCCACAGGCAAGCACAATCCCTGACACTATTAATGATAATCTGCTGTGCTTGCAGACAGGAGCCCAGCATAACTGTCCTCTGAGAGGCTCTACTCAGCATCTGACTGAAGCATGCAGAGACTCACAGACAAACAGGACACAGAGCTTGGGGACCCTTATGGGAGAGTTGGGGAAAGATTGAGGGACCTTTGCTCTTTCTTCTGGGTGGTCTAGGTGTGGCTGTATTGCCCAACACTAGTAACAGATCCATTTATTGTCTCCCGAGAGACTTTTACTACAAACTACGTTCTTATGGAGAGCTGACCTCATGTTCTGGTTCTCCATTCTCTTTATCTTGTTCATTTTTCTTTAAAAATTATAGCTTTGTGACTCACCTTAGCATCTACTAAGTCAATCTACTTTTTGCTTGTTTGTCTTTTCAAAGTTCGCTGCTTCTAGGTGTTTCAAAATGCCTTGCCAAATTCGTACAGTCTGAAGGAGGACTGTAGCAGTAACTGCCTAGGACTGATAATTCGGTTTGAGTCGGGGGAGAGGGGAACTGTTATTCTTTTCTTTCCATTTAAGACATAGTTGTTGGGCAGTGGGGATGGCACAAGCCTTTAATCCCAGCATTTTGGAGGCAAAGGCAGGCAGATCTCTGAGTTTGAGGCCAGCCTGGTCTACATAGTAAGTTCCAGGACAGCAAGGGATGTACAGAGAAACCTATCTCAAAAACAAAAACAACAACAACAACACCCCCCAAAAAAACTCCAAACAACTAAAAAAAGACATGGTCATGCTGCATAGTTAGGCTGGCTTCAAACTCATTACGTAGTCCAGGCTAATCTCAAACAATCTTTCTGTCTCTGTCTCTCATGTCCTGGGATTTCAGGAGCATGCTTCATGTCTTGTTAGGAACACATTTGTGCCACCATACTCAGTTTGTGTGGTACCAGGATTGAGCTTTGTACAAGTTAGGTCAACACTCTACTAATTTCACATGAATACTTGCTTTAACTTTTAAGGTTCCCTGTTTCCCTTTGTTTCTCTGGCTTCAGCCTTCCCTCCTCAACCTTTTTGTTCCTGTCTTCCCATCCTACAGCCTTGACCTTGGATACTCTGTTCTGGGTGCTTCAGAAGTGTCACATAAAGCTCTGTCTCACATTCCTCCCAAGTTGAAGCCTATGTTTGAGAGGGACAAGCTAAAATCAGGACTACCAAAGTGCTGACCCAGCTATATTTGGTCAGCAAATTTGGAATTAAATTAATGCCAAAAAGCAAAGAGTGTCAGGAAAAAATCTCCTGGCAACAGAAAAACTCAAGTAACAGTTGCTTAAGTAACAAAGACAATTTTGATTCTACACAAGACATGTGCTGCTGGTTCAGGATTTGGAATGCTGGACAGAAAGGTCATCTTGGCATTTTTCTGTCTTTTTTAGATGACAGCTACATGATCCCATGGCTCTGAATGTTAACATTCATAACCTATCACATTTTAAAGTGCCCAGGTAGACAGCCCAAAAGAATATTCTCCTTTTAATTCTGTCTCCCACAAAGTTTTCCAAAGCCTCCCAGAGGACATCTCTTTCTAGCTCATTAGGCAGAATAACGTGGTATAACATTGTCACCTCCCTGGCAGAGTGAACGGAGCTGTCATGATTAGTTTAGACTGACATATGATTCTGTCCCTGGGCTGGGTATTTTTCCAACTCAACAACAACAACAAGTCAATGCCCTTATTTATAGCAAAGATCACATGGAATGGTATTAAACAGAAAACTAGCAAAGGCTCTTGTGGTAGACGGATTTTTGTCAAGAGTAGTCGTGTTCTTCTGTGGTAGAGCCCTGGAATTACAGGGTTTTCATAGGTGAAGATTCAATAATAATTCAATCTTCAGAGCTTTCACCACAAAGACACAGTAGAAGACGTTAAATGCATCCTCCCTCCAAAAAAGTTTCCAACTCAAGAAAGTCTTACAAAGGACAGGAACAGGAATTTGGGGACTATCTAAAGAGGTCTCCTGCTCTGACACAGTGATAATTCTTACGAATCCTGGAAAGAATAATATGGTAGAGAGGATAATTGGAGCCTAAAGTTGTCTCAAACAAGGAAGAAGTCTACAGCGTTAGAGCCAAGTAGCTTGGGCTCTGGAATGCAGTGGACACATCCACTGAACTCAGACAGACAGTCGGGACCAAATGCACCCCATTACTTATTCCCAAGAAGCAGGCATTATTAGCTTTTAGAAGATAAGGTTAGGCATATTAAATTACATTTCACAGAATGTATTTGGGTAGAGGTACTTAGGGATTGAGAAGTTCCGGGTCCAGTTTGAAGCTCCACCAATGGCACATACAAAGAAAGCTTTTGTAGAGGGTGAATGAGGAAGTAAGATAAAGAAAATATTTGGTTAAAATAGAGCACTAGGGGCTGAGAGATAACTTAGTGGTTAAGAGCCCTCAATGCTCATACACAGACTTTAGTTTGGTTCCCAGCCCTGCATAGTGCCTAACAATGGTCTATGACTCCAGTTCCAGGGGATCTGATGCAGTCTTCTGGGCTCTGAAGGCACCGGGTATACACATGGCACACAGACATACATGCAGAAAAAATATTCACACACATAAAATAAAAACAGGTGGATTTTTAAAGAGTATACCAGAAGCCAGATTCAAATAGTTCTAGGGAAAAGGTCCCTGGCAAATTTAGTTCACGTTACACAGGCTTACATAAGAGCTCAGGGCACTGCAGTTTGGCGAGCCTAATTACCTCCCAATTAATTATCTTAATAAGTACACTTTATAGGCAGGAAAACAGAGGCAGGGACAAATAAGATAAGTAACTTTCCAGGGTCACACAATTAACAAGTGGTTGGTCTTGAACTTGAATGTGATGTGGTTTTACAATCTCTGTGCTTTGAACCACAAAGTATGGAGGTGAGTCCAGAAATACGTGCAGGCAAACCATGCAGATCATCCAGAGATGAGACCGTTGCTCAGTAGGGGATGGTGGTGGGAGGAAGCCTCCTGGAAGAGCCAGCAACCAATCAACTTTTATTTTCAGCACCCTTTATTCTCTGGTTTGCAATGGTGGCTACGTCCATGAAATTTCAGCATCTGCCTGTTTCTACTCTTTTCCCCCTTGGTTTCTTGATCACATGAGCCTGACTGTTGGGTACCTAAACCATTTTAACGACATGCCAGACGTGGCGTATCTACAAAGCAGTAGAGACTTTGGGTTAGACCTCCTTTCAAATAGGATATACCCTCCTTTTCTAGCTCTGGCTTTATCTGTCTTCAAGTGTCTTAGAACAGGAAAGTCCTTACTGAAAACAATTCACAAAATAAAAATGAAATAAAAAACATTTTTGAAAACACATTTGAAAGACATCAATAGGGGGAAACCCGTGCTACCACGATCACAGGTCAAGTCACAGATTTCCCTGGTATGTGTACAAAAACCACTTATAAGTCACATTAAAAAGACCAGCCATATTTGAAATGAAAAGGGTTAAAGGGGTGAGCAATTTATAAGAGAGCAATACAAGCTACTCTTAATATATGAGAAGATTCTGGATGTCACTCATGAGAAATATGAATTAAAGCCATACTGAAATGACATCCCTCACCTATCATATTAATAAAGATTTTGTTTTTCAAGGCCTTATAAAGGCCTTAAGAGGGCTATTAGGAAACTGAAATAACTTTTCAAAATGTGATAAATCTCATACAAATGTTCATACCTAAGAATAATTTACCTAAGGAAACATCAGGATAAATGTAGAGAAACATTTCAGGCAAGATTTTTTAAAAAAAGATTTTTTAACATCTATTTAGGTTTCTCCCCCCACCCTGTGTGTGTGTGTGTGTGTGTGTGTGTGTGTGTGCGTGCTCAGGTGATAACTGTAGGACTCCATTCTGTTTTTCTGCCTTCCTGTGGGTCCCAGAGATTGAAGTCAAGCTGTCAAGTTTGTTGACAAGTGCCACCTGCTAAGCCATCTAATGCAGCCCCATAATATGATCTTTAGCATATAATTTATTATTAAAAAACACTAGAAAGCCCAAACATCTGTCAAAGGGAAATGGATAAATTACACATAATTTATAAAGATGGACAGAGGTATTACACAGTGAAATGCACACAACCCACAATGAAGTAAGATCATTTTTTATTCGAATTTTAAAAATCTGAGCAGCAGATACTGAACCATCATATCTGAATAGGTGATATTTATTTTCTTGTTAATATCTGTTTATATTTTTTCATTATTCAAAATAATGAGCATTTATTATCTTTATTGTTAGTAAAAGCAATTACAAAAACTATTATTCTCCTTCCAAGACTCACAAACTGTCTGTCCTTAGAAAAGAGAAGATAGTAATTATAGACGGCTGATGTAAGTATTTCTGCAACACAGTTTTTGTTACCATAGCAAATTAAACATAGCAATAGTTCCCAGGATTAAACCACTTGATCTGTCAAAAGCAACATTTGCTTCCTATTGTCCAGGGAAATTCCACAAAACTGCCACCTCACCAGGGGACTCCAGCAATACTATCTAGAATAAAATCTGTCATGACAATGGTCGTTGGTTTCCATTTTCCACGGAGAAGTGATAGCAAAAGAAGAAGCAACGTTCAGTGCTCTCTTTAATTTAACCCTGACCATCTTTTCGTATCCCTTTCCCTTCCTTTTTCATTCTTCTTGTTCTTCCTCTCCTCTCCTTCTCCCTTCCTTTCAGTCATTCTCTCATCAGAGATGTCTTAGATCTTTGTGATAATGCCAGGCTCCCAAAGCATCCCGGAGCACCCTGGAGCATCCCAGAGTACCCCAGAGCACCCTGGAGCATCCCAGAGTACCCCAGAGCACCCTGGAGCATCCCAGAGTACCCCAGAGCACCCTGGAGCATCCCAGAGTACCCCAGAGCACCCTGGAGCATCCCAGAGTACCCCAGAGCACCCTGGAGCATCCCAGAGTACCCCAGAGCACCCTGGAGCATCCCAGAGTACCCCGGAGCACCCTGGAGCATCCTGGGGCACCCCGAAGCACCCTGGAGCACAGGGGACAGTAGTCCCTCAGTTCTGTGCAGGTGAAGGAAACACAAAGGTAAAAAGCAACAGTGGGATTTGCGGGCTTCCTTTACTTAAACATTGCAACAGCACAGTTGACATCGTTATTATATTTTCAAACGTCTAGAGTTATGAAAAAATCTAAAACTTTGTGCCATCGTGTGTAGCATACTTCAGAAGCACACATCATAGCAACTTTGCAACTTTCCTGAAAATCATGGAGTGAATGTATGTGCTCCTCGACAAACATTAAGCTTACAGTACCTCGGGGCTACAAGCCAATGGTCAAGTTCACCATATAATATTAAAAACAAGCTCTTAAAAAGTGAATTTTAAACTAAATTTGAAGAGTCACCTCTGAATGATTATAGTCTTATAAACTGAATTTTTAAATGAGTGCAATGTTTAAAAACAAGGTACATCAATAGTGTCATTATTGAATTGCCAGCACATTTTTATTCCAAATTTTTCTAGTTTGTAATTCCTCATTCCAGCTCTGTGACAGTGGTTGAATAGTGAGGGGCATTATAGACTAAGTATTGGACTCATCTGCTTTCATACTGTGTTCTTGTCCTCATCACATGTGCATGCATGTGTATGTCTTTGTGTGTGTGTCTATGTATGTTGTATGTCTGTATGTATGTCTATGTGTGTCTATGTGACTGTATGTTTCTATCTGTGTGTCTTGGTGTTTCTGTGTGTCTTGTGTGTGCACTCACTATGTTTCGATGTACAAGGAGTATATAATCATCATTTATGGTAACTGTATACTTTTATTTCTAAGTGTGGAGACAAAGGGCACTTGAGGTAATGCGCCTTCTGAGGTCACGGTGAATTTAATGACTGGACAGAATCTTTCCATTACAATACATGTGCTAAGAGTCAATAATGAGTCACTAGAAAGGACTAGAATAAGCACTTGTTTCTTCCATTAGTGGAAAGTAGCACCTCTATTCTCTTTAAGAGAAAATATCTCTTCTAGAAACATTCGAACTTCCTACAGTTTCTGTACAAAGACTCCAGCAAGGTGGCTGTTGTGACTGAGATCCCCTTCCGCTTTGGAAAAGCTGTAGTTCCATGATTTTGGAGGAGGAAGAAGAGGGGCGGGGGAGAGGGGGCAGGGAGGGAGGGTGGGGGTAAGAGTAGGTGACTCAGTTGTGGTTTGTGGGAAAACACATTTTTAAATCTAGAAAATGCACCATGAGGTCAAGGCCCACGTGGGCTCTGTCACCTGGACAAGTTGCTAGTTATGTTCTCCACGCTGACACACTCATTTCACAGATGCTCTGTGGGAGTCTGGTATGAGCCTGTGGGAGAGAGACTTGGGAAGGCCTCCGAAGAGGCAAGCAGCTGTGGGTGATCCCCACTGCTTGTGTGCTGAGAACACCCAAGAACAACCTGGGGCAGCCTACAAGCCAGCAGGGGAATGATGCAATTCTTTTATTCTGCATATAATGGACTCTTCAGATTCTAAACAGGCAATGATGAGACTCTCCCAGCAGCACTGAAATCAAAACACAATCTTGGTTGATATGAAATGACACGCCAGCTCAGTCAGTGATGGTACCTGTCCACATGATGACTCTTGGAGCCAGCTCAGTCAGTGATGGTACCTGTCCACATGATGACTCTTGGAGCCAGCATACTCCTCTCCCCCTAATGGTTAGAGTGTAGACCCACTGGCCTTCTCTAACTATGAACGCACTGCACCTCAAGTTTGCCTTTGTTCATGCCGTTTCTTCAGCCACAAATGCTGCTCTGTTTCCCACTAGACACACTGCAGCTTTCAGATTACATTCAGCTGTCAGTGCCCAGGGGCCAAGTCAGACGTCTCAGATGAACTCTCATGAGCTATGAACCTTGCCTTGGAAAATCTTAGCTACAATTTTGCACTTTCATTATTTGGTTTATGATACTAAACTCCTCGGGGAGGGGGAGGTCTTGATTCCCACTTTGTCCCCAGCACCAAGGATAGGGGCTGATACAGCCAAGTGACGTGTGTGTGTGTGTATGTGTGTGTGTGTGTGTGTGTGTGTGTGTGTGTGTGTGTCTATGGCCTATGCTGAGAAAGTATCTGGTTCCCATTGGCTCCTAATCATGATGTGCATATTCATAGCCAGATAGTAGGGGCTGCATTAGTAGGACAAGTTTTAATGTTTGAAAAGGGCTGGCTATTTGACTCAATGGTGGAGTACTACCTATTATGCAAAAAGACCCTAATTTCCAACTCTAGCACCACGATGAAACAGTACTAGTCCGTTTTATACTTTTACCATTAAGTATTATCAGTCCATTGTTTTCAGAGAAAGCCAGCTTCACCTGAACATACTCATACATGGGGGTTCTACAGTAAGCACACTTTGCATGTTTCTGACTAACCAACCATTTTAGATGCTACACATTCTTGTTCCTCTGGCTGCTCTTCAACCCCTCAGCAGGTAAAAGGAGTCGTGAAAAGGCCCCTTTTTTGCCAATCTCTGGTTCCCTGTGTGCAGTGAAAGTTTTGGCTATCACCCCACTGCTGAATTCATTATGCATCTTCCTTGGAAGAATAAAAGCTATGATGTCACATTCTGCTGTGTGCTCCTATTTGTGATGCCTAACTTCCACCCCACACCACTGCTGTGAAAGATAGCATCTTCCAACCCTCATACACCAAAGGATTTGCTACTTTTTTCAAACTTGTGCAGGAAGTATTTGGAAAGATAGGACTCAAACTCAACTCATTCAGTTTTAAACCTTTGTATTGCCAGATAGAGAACCATTTTGAAGCCCACATGTCACAGGCTTTATAATTAGACTTTGAACCTATGTCTTCTATTTGATAGCACTTCTTGTTATTCTAGGTATGTGACATTGTGGGGTGCCCACAAAAACTCCCCAGGATTCACGAGACAAGTGTTCATTTAGTTGTGCAGCTAAGTAAGCAGGCCCTTACTGGCTAATGGCACATTTGCCAGTTTGAGACAATTTTTAGATCTCTGCTCTCTGTCTGACCACCAGGAAGAGAGGGACCAATGTTTCTCCAAAGATGCCCCAGTTCTAGTTTTCAACACCTACGAGTGTTACTGAATGTGTGTAGGGGCTTTGACAAGGCTATTAAATTAGGAACTTGGTGACAGGGGGATTACTCCATGTTATCTGGGTCAGCCCAGGATAATCAGAAGGGATCTTACAAGAAGGAGACAGGTCAGTGTCTGAGAAAGAGATAGGGTAGTGGAAGTATACAGTGTGTGTGTGTGTGTGTGTGTGTGTGTGTGTATGAGAGAGAGAGAGAGAGAGAGAGAGAGACAGAGAGACAGAGAGACAGAGACAGAGACAGAGACAGAGAAACAGAGAGAGATAGTGAGAAATAGAGAGGCTGTGTGAGAGACAGAGAAAGAGAAAGACAGTGAGAGAGACTGCATGGATGTGTGTGTATGAGAGAGCAGATTCTGTGTGTGAAAATGTGTGTGTGAGAGACAGAGAGACACACATAGTGCAAGAGAGAAGAGAAAATGTGTGTGAAAGAGTGTTTATGTATGAAAGAAAGAGAATGTCTGTGTGTGCATGTATGTGTATGTGAGAGTTTTGTGAAAGAGAATGTGTGTATGTGAGAGTGTGTGTATGTGTGTGTGTGTGTGTGTGTGTGTGTGTGTGTCTGACATAGAAAGACAGACAGACAGACAGAGAGTAGACTTGGCTCTTCCTGTTGTCAGCAAATCAACCATCTCTGCCTGAAACTCTGTGGGCTCATGTGGCCTTTTCCTTCCTGTCCTTACGGGGTTTTCACTCCTGCTTTATCAGCTACAGGCCTTCTTTCCATCGTTCAGCACCACCTGGGACCATGTGCTTTATTATTTACCTGAGCTGTCTTCTCTCACTTTCCTGCACCCTCTGTCCTAGGGCCCGAGTGTGTTACTCATCTACAGTACACCCACGAACCAGAGCCTGGGTTTCCTCAGCCTCATTCTGAGCCTTCAAGAGGAGTTTCTGCTGGGATCTGCATGCTGTGGAACTTCAGACTCTTTTTTTAGATACAAGCTTCTTTTTCCCCCACCTGAGGATGAGAAAGCCTCAAGAGTTACCCATACCCTGCCTGACGCTCACACCAGGCTCGTTTGAACACAAGTATTTCCATAAGCATCGATAGCAGACAAGGCCACTCTGAGCACAATGGAGCAGAAATAAAACAAACAAAACAAAATTGCTCCATAATCTGGACCCAAACAAAGAACAAGAACATGGTCCAGACCACAGAAATGATCAACAGTGCCCCTTCCTGGCTAATACCTGGTGACTCTGTTTCTTTATAATTATAACTTTGGCCTTACCTCACTTCTCTTGCCTTCTAGCTAAGAATCATTAAAGATACGGCATCATATAATTATCCCTACTCCTGATAACACCCAATACACAACATCCCATTTCCTTGAACTCTCCCCATCACCCAAGTCCAAACCCTACAGTGTTATTGTTTTCCCACAGTGCTAGATTCAGATCCCAAGTACTAGAGTGTTGTGCATGTCACACACACACACACACACACACACACACACACACACACACACACACACACTATACCACTGAGCCATACCCCAGCCTCTACATTTCTTATCATATTCCTTTGCTGAGATTATTACATTGGATGAGTAACACACTCGAGCCCATGGATCCCCATCAGACAACTCAACACTGTTTCTTCCATAATCCCTAGAGTCTCCAGCAGTATGCATGAGAAGGCAGGTATGGTGTTTCTGCCATCTTGGTATGGAGAAATTCTCCATGAGCCAGAAGGTCAGCTAGAAAATCCTGAATCAGTGCTAGCCAATCAATAACACTGGATGCTTCTGGGTGCCCAGCAACAACGTGCATGGACAGGAGCTTGAGGGGTGAGTTGCTTCCTGGCAGACAGAGGACCTGACAAGTCCTAGCTAGAGCACTTGTGGCCTCAGAGATGTCTCCACCTCAGGCAAGTCACTCCCTATTGCTAATCTGACCAATTCCTGGCTCTTCAAAGGAGCTTTCAGAGACTGACCTGGGGGATAGTTCGGGCAGTAAAGGGCTTGCCACGATGAAGGCCTGAGTTCAACCCTCAGCAACCCCATTAAATCTGGGCACGATGACACGAACTTGTAATACCACTTGGGAGGGAGAGACGGGGGATCCTTAGGCTCTGGCTAGCCAGACTACCCTAGCCATCAGCGAGCCACAGGCCAGCGAGAGACTATATAACCATCTGGACACACATACAGCAGCCTCAAAAATCCCCTTCCTTTTCTGCATCTACTCTCCCTCCCATCAGCTCCCTTTCCCGTATTCTTTGTATTTTTCCTTGGACCCTCCTTCCTTTATGACCTGGTCCTCCCGTTGACCTCCTATTTCTCCTCCCCTTCAACTCTTCACCTCAGCCTGAACCTCTGCCACAGGTCTGTGCATCGGGGCTTGGCTCTGGCCCCTGGCCCCTAGGCCTCTTCTCTCCTTCACTTTCCTGCTCGATGATTAACTCTGCTTCCCCAGTGTCTTGGAGGAACCCAGTTGGCTACTCAACCTTGGAGCAGCTGCTCTCAGTGTTTATCAGGGGATCTCTGGTTACAGTAACTACTCGATTGATTTATGATGGTTGGAAGTAGGCTTGACTGAGGTGGCTGTATGGCTCATGCTCTTCATCTTCCCTGCCACAACCTAAGCAACCCAGGCTATAAGCCACTCCCACAGGGCTTGGTTTTGACTACTTCCTCCTTAGGATCCGGAACGTGGATCCAGAGGGTGACTGCTCAGTATCCCATAGGCTGCTATGATGTATGTGAGACTTAATCACCTGAAGTGACCCTCAGGAGAACCTCAGGTGATCCCCCCACTGTGCTCTTCCGTCAGATAGCAGCAACCTCAGCCCTCAGAAGGGGATCAGGAGCCAGTCTCAGGAAGCACAGCTACCGTCCTGCGCTTGGACGGCTGTTCCTAACTCTAAGCTCTCTAGCCACAAAACACTGATCCTGGAATATTTTTCTTTCCACCGCTGGATGTTTTCCAGCCTCTGACTGCTGGAGTGCTCAGCTCCTTCTCAGTGAGGGGTGAGAGCTAATCTCTAATGCTCTCATCAGACAGCCCTGACTCTCCACAGAGCAAAGCCAACATTAGGGCAAAACACACTTTTGTTTGTAAAGAAAGGTTGTTGGAATAAGCATCATGCCAGCACCTTGAATAGAGCCAGATGAACAGATATGCATAGATTTAGGGTGATGTCCAAGATAGGAACTTGAGAGAGAAAACCGAGGGCTTCAAAACCTGTAAGTGTTTATAGCAAGAGGCTGCTGGGACAATCGTACATGCTGAACACACTTGCTGTGAACCAGCAGGGCAAAACGGCTATTTACTGTGCTCTGCTGGAAAAGGATTCTCAATATTTGACCTTTATAAACCCTTCCAATTAGTTCAATTAGTTACAAAGTTACATTTGTTATTTTTACAACCAGTAAACAATAATTTTTGCAAAAAGAATTTGACATCACCATTTCCTGCTGTTTAAAAATGTTTTTCCTGTCTCCTTAAAAAAACAAAACAAAACAAACCAAAAACCATGCCCAGTCTTTACTAGCAAAAACACAGTCTTTAAAATGTATATACAGCTTAATGTACAGGTTCTTTCTTTTCATTTTAATTTGTCATTTTCAATGTTTATTTTTCTTTTAGTATCTGACAGTACTTTAGATTTCTCACAAGCACTGCACTGATGCCAACCTGGGGAAGTGAAACAGAGAAACAGTTCCCAGAGGAATGGTTGAGGGACAGTCATTCATCTTCAACCAGTGTGCTTGTAGAGGTCTCCCAACCAGTTTGTGTGCTAGATGTGGGGTAGGCAGTTGCTCTAGGAGCCCTAGCTTGCCCCGTTACTCTGGGAAGTGGAGACACTTCCCCGGTTTATTCCCAGCACTGATACCAGTTAGGGCTTGGATCAGCTGCTAATCACAATAGCCAACAGTTACCACAGATTCAAATGCGAAAATTTCTTTTTCTTTCATTTAAACGAGTAAGACTGCATTCTGAAGCTATAGAGCATTCTATTCTTGCTTCACAGTTGTTACCTTGTAGCTCTTTGAGCTGGCGGTTAAGAGTTGGTGCCAGAAATCTAGCCATCATGACAGTACTCTAGGCAGGAAGCAAGAACAAGGGGGAAAGATGGAGAAAAACCCCACACACGCAGCATCTTTTTAATACCTTTTAAGCGTCTCTCAAGTTTAATCTTGTGCCGTACGTGTCCACCTTCTGAGCCACAGTTGCCTGGAAGAATGCAAGGAAAAGAGAATGTTGTGGTTATTCATTTCTCTTCACCCCATCAACTCGGAGTTACCTTAGTAAGGGAGCTGGTGAGCAACCTGCCTGGGGCTCACTGGACTGCCCATCTCACCAAGTAACTAAGAATTAAGTAAAATAGTATTCATAACGCTCAGATACTTCTCTTTCTCTGAAAGCCTTCCTGTAGTAAAGTTGGAAGTTAGTCTTTTTTTCTTTAATGTAAGAACCACGCAATAAATACACTTCACACATAAATTCTAACAACTGGCAGATGTGTGTGTGTGTATGTGTGGTGTGTGTGTGTGTGTGTGTGTGTATGTGTGTGGTATGTGTGTGGTATATATGTGGTGTGTGTATGTGTGTGTGTATGTGTGGTGTATGAGTGGTGTGTGTGGTGTATATGTGGTGTGTGTGGTGTGTGTGTATGTGTGGTGTGGTGTGTGTATGTGTGGTGTGTGGTGTGTGTGTGGTGTGTGTGTGTGTATGTGTGGTGTGTGGTGTGTGTGTGTGTGTATGTGTGTATGTGTGGTGTGTGGTGTGTATGTGTATGTATGTGTGTGTATGTGTGGTGTGTGTGGTGTGTGTGTATGTGTGGTGTGTGTATGTGTGTGTGGTGTGTATGTGTGGTGTGTGTGTATGTGTATGTGGTGTGTATGTGTGGTGTGTGTGTGTATGTGTGGTGTGTGTATGTGTGTGTGGTGTGTGTATGTGTGGTGTGTGTATGTGTGTGTGGTGTGTATGTGTGGTGTGTGTGTATGTGTATGTGGTGTGGTGTGTGTGTGTGTGTGTGTGTGTGTGTGTGGTGTGTGTGTGTGAGAGAGAGATATCAATCCTTTGGGAACCCCCGGTTAGCAGACAAAGGCAGAGCTGTGGTAATATGACCCCAGCTCATGCTTCTCGCCTCAGTGTGTCTGCCATCATCTCTCTCATCCTTGACTCACTGGTAATTTCCTACATCTCTGGAGAAAGAACAGGAGGATTCTGAGTGACAGTTGAGTTTAACCTCCCATGTCACCCTAGTAGCTACTCATACTTCACAGAAAGCTTTGGAAAAGTTCCTCTTCAGAGCCTGAGAACATCTGTGATCTTAGACTAGTTGTCATTATAAGAGACCCCCTCCCCCATCTTATGAGAATCAGCCTATGTAAAATTCAAACTGCTGCGTATCGCATCAAGATAATTCCCTTAATAAAGTGAGTCATGCCAGGCTGCCTTAATACAGCGGCATGGTGCCCTTACAATGACTTAAATTCTTACAAATTCCATGTATATGAAATTTACAGGGTTTCATTTATTAAAAGAAGTGCAGATTCTCCTATGCAACCCAGTGATCCCCATGTTGCAAGGAAATTACTGCTGACCCACCTGTGCTGACCCTTTCCTTCATATTTGCTTCCTCCAGATTTTCCTTCGAGAAGGAATTTCGTTGAATCCTATTATAGGAAGAAAAGTACTGAACATCATTCAATTATTACAATAGAAACAAGCGAACTTTAACGTTGTTACTGGAAGCTTCCACTAACCACTAGCACCTTTTTTTTCCCTGTGCTGGAAAAGTACAAGTCTCTCCCCTCCCCATCACCAAAGCATTTAAAAACTTTCAGAGAGGCTGAGAATTCCCAGTTAAGGCACTGGCCACCTGCCAGGGAGGAATGCTAATGATATCATGGAACAGTGGAGGAAGAGGCAGCGCTGGGCGTCAGCTATTCAAGGCTGGCCTTGGCGGTTCCTGGGCAAGTTATCCCAGTGGCTATGATTAATGATGTGCTTCTGACCAGTCTGCCAGTGACAGGACATAAAATCGCTGGCAAGAGGAACCTAGGCAGAAATCAGGGAGGGAAGAGACAGCGTGGGGCTGAGAGTCCCAGAAAACCCTGGAGAGAACAAAGTGAAATGTGTATGTCTGAGCCACTTTGCAGAAACTTAAAACCGCCTTCGGATAGTCGACAAATATCTAGGGATGCTCGGGACCCAAGCTACACAGAGACCAGAATTCTGAACTGAAGCAGAATGAGGAATCCAAGCAGTTCAACAAGGTTGGGAGTGGTTTTTCTAGAGGATACTGGTGCCTGCTGGAATTTTACATTGCAGAAGCCTGAGCTTGTGAGGCCCGTCCTGACTCACCCTCATGGGGCTGGAGTTCACGGTCACTGCTTGGAAACATTGATATTTCCTTTTAAAGGAATAGAATGTAGAGTTGGGATCCCGGACATCCCAGAAGTCCCCTCCAAGCTCTTCTGTACAGCCCTCCTTCACCTTTATCTTTCAGTGGGACTGAGCTGGGGCAGCGGTGAGACTGTTGTAGAGATAGAAGACAAGAGCCCAAGTCTCAGGGTGGGTCAAGTGCAGAGCTGACATCGGTGTGTGGCTATACACAGGCCTCACTTTCTGTCCTGTCCCACCTTCTCAGTTCTCTGTTCAGTTATCTCCATCCTAAGTCTGTCCGCTGGGGATACGCTATGGGCATTTTTCAAAGCTCCCCGTGTGATTTTAAAACGTGACTAAAGATTGGTTGCATTCAGGAACGACACCAAATGTTAGCATTTAAACTCCACTGTCTTTTGCTAGTATGTTACCTGGGGTGGGGGTAGAAGGATGCCTTCTCTGGTTCACTGTGTTTCAGGTCACTCGCTCCCTCTAAGTTACAGAGGGTCCTATGGAGTTACAATTGCCAGGTGACTATAGAAGAACCAGTATGAATTTCAGGAAAGGGAAGATAAATTTTAGACCTATCTGAAAGTCAGATTTAACTAGGCTTCCTGTGTTTTGCTTATTAAATCTAACCATCAGATCTCTGCTTGATTATCAAGGTATCTCGATTATGCACGGCAGTGCTTGACTTTGCGCCACAGTACGGTTATTACACTAAGAAGCAACACCCACAGTTAAGTAAGTTTAGAGAACACTGGGATAAAATGACTTTAACCAGGTCTTCGATGACAAAACTCCTAGAGTCCTGTAACACACAATCACAGTGGTGCCTCAGTTGGAGCCTTGGAGAGCTACCAGAAGACACTGCACAGAACCGATACACCAGTGACCTCACTGCGGGAAGCACCCCTGGGTGAGGCGTGTGCTGTGAGGGTTTTAAGCTAGCAGACGACATGAGGACCTGAGTTTGAATCCCCAGCCTCATATAAAGCTGTGTAGCACACATCTGCAATCTCAGTGCTCCTCTGGAAATATGGGATGCAGAGACAAGAGCATCCTGGGAAGCTTGCAAGGAAGTTAACCTGGGTGAAATGATGAGAGTCTGTCTCAAACAAAACAGAAGGTGAGGAGTAACTGAGGTTGTCTTCTGACTTCCACACTCATGCTGATGCATGACACACACAGACTTACACACAGAGATACATACACACAAACAAACAGATACAGACACACAGACACACACACAAGCACAAACACACAGACACACACATACACACAGATGCACGGACACACACACATACACCACATACACACAGACACACCACATATACAAACACATACACACAGACACACACACATACACACAGATGCACAGACACACACACATACACCACATACACACAGACACACCACATATACAAACACATACACACATACACAAACACATACACATAGACACACACAGATACACACATATAGACAGACAGACAGACAGACAGACAATTGGAAAGAAAAGTATGGAGCCCAGCCTGGAGGATGTATCATTTCACTAGGGCTGTCATAAGCAAAGAACCATAGGCTAGGTAGTTTAGACATTTTTTTCTTCTTTGTTTATTATTTTTGGACTAGGGACAGAATCTAGGGACTTGCACAAGACAGACAAGAGCTTTACCACTGACCTATGTACTCGGCCCCCCAAAACTGTTTCTTTATAACTCTGGATGCTGGATGCTAGTGGGAGTGAGGTGGAGTGGCTTCCAGAGACGTCTCTCCTAGATCTGCAGACAGCGGCCTCTCCCACTCACCTCTCCTCCTGTCCTCACAGTTTTGCTCCATATGTATCTAGATCCCAACTGCCTCTTCTTAAGGGTCGGTAACTTTCGGACCCTCTATGTGGTTCCATTTTACCTTCATTACTTCCCTCAAGACCCCATCACCAAATTCCACGTCACCTTTAGAGCCATGAGAGGTGTAGATGTCCACACACAAACATCAGGAAGAAGCAATGCAACCCACGAAAGAAGCTGTTACAGTTCCAAAAGGTGCTGTGCCTGTGAGTAAAGGCATTGGAAAGATACCAGGGCAGAGGGAATCCTCGATGACTAAAGAGCCAGAATTGGAAGGTCAGAGAACCGGCTAGGCATGGCAAATTTTTAAAAAAGGAGGAGGGGAAGGGATTTTCGGTACAGAGTGGCTCACTAATATTTCTGTTCCTACCCCTGAGTCCTTCCCATAGCATAAATTCATACTCACGATGTAGAATTGAATTGACTCATTTCAGAGATAAAAGCATAAACAGCACAGTTATTAAATATGTCGTATCTCATTTCCAGAATGTCTGTTGGGTTTTGTATTGGGATGACTGGCTGTGTTTGAATCACTGATCTTCATATTTGAAGGGAGATGCTGGGTAGTACGGGAAGATAGGGCTTGTCTGTGTCATCTCCTTGTTGGTTCCAGAGGGCGGAGATTTGGTGGTTTCCAAGAACAAAGGTTTGTGAGCAGTCTGATTCTGGGGAAGTGGCTTTAGTAGACATGTCTCTTTAAGAGACTGTGGTCTTCAGGACCTTTAAAGACACATTCAAAATCATTTCATCAAAGATATTCCAGGACCAGTGAAATGGCTCAGGAGTAAAATCACCTGCTCTACAAGTCCAATAGCCCATGTTTTATTACCAGACAACATGGTAGGAGAGAACCAATTCCTGAAAGCTGTCTTCAGACCTCTACAGAAGTGCCATAGCATGGGTGTGTCTGTGCACATGTGTGCACTTGCACAAAGCAACAATAACAGTAATAATGACCAGCCCCAGTCACAGCCAAGACAGCCATATTAGCCAATACTGTCTGGGAATTAAAATCCTAGTCAAATTTGGTCTACATGAAAAAAATTCACTAAGTCGTTTAAGTAGTAGATAATGTAACCAAAGGACTTTGTGGTCAACAGCTTCTAGCCCTATAGAATCTAAAAGAAGTAACTGTCCAAAGAGAAACTTCTATGAGTTGGGACTAAGGACCTCTGGGCTGCTTTTAATTTGCAACTGGACAACCATGTTATAAAGAGGGTGTCGTGGTAACTCCCTAAAATTCTGCCCAAACTATCACATGCAAGAACCCATCTTTGCTGAAGTGTGCAGAATTCTTGTTGATACAAGTGTACTTTCAGTGTTAAAAGCAATAAATTCTTTCTGGTTTAACTACAAAAGAAAATCACTGGAGAGAACTTGGATCCTGTTCCCTTTGTCTCCTGAGGGTTGGTGCATTGCTCAAACCCTTGGCTTTTCCATAAGTTAAGGATGCTGGCCAAAATGCAGGCATTGTCTGTCATCTTTGCCCACTTTTGTGTTTTTAATCTCCTCCCATAGCTTCTTTCTACCCACACTTACAGTCTACATCTTTCCCCCTGACTCATCAACTCAAAGTTCTTAATATTTAACTTAACTGTAGAGCCAGAGGTTTGGCCACAATTCACTATTCAAGTAATAGCCCTAAAAAAACAGAACAGAAATGGCCTCCCTGGGGCTCCTACCGTGTTCTCTGGTTATGGCAGCCGGCCAGGAACTGGTCCTAAATTATATGTAGAACCAGCTGCCACTGGACCTAGTCTTAAAACAATTTCTTGTAAATATGCAATGCTCCAAACTTACTAATGTGCTTTGGAGTTGACATCTTTTCTCCTGGTATCTAATTAAAATGCATCCCACTATAGTTGAAGTTATAGCACATTCTTGACAGAAATGTCCCAAATCATTCTTTATTTGTATCCATGACCCTTTGCTGTATCACTAGAGGGAGACTGGCCATGTAGCCTGCTTTGCTCTCTAGATGTTATCAGAAGTGTCAATCCTAAGCCTTAGCATTAAGAAGTCTTGTGAATGTTTGTTCTGTCTCCAAGAACTCTGTTCAGATGCCACGTGAAAAACCTTAAGCCTGCCTGCCTAGAGGTAAAAGGCAACCTGTAAGATTTGTTGCCTCAGCTGACAGCCAGACATTGCTTTAGTGAGGGGCTCCTGAGCTGACCCATTGCCAACCATGCATGAAAAACACCTGACGTCCAAAAGAGTAAATAGTGGATCTGCACTAAATTGATTGGAAGAACCACACGCTCAATACATGGTTACTATTTTAAGCAGTTGAGCTTTGAGGTGGCTTGTTCCACAGACATTATTCCTAACGCACCATCAAGGTGTTCAGATGCTTGAAGAATGTAAGGAACTTCTAACCAACCAATTAACTTTTCCAGTTGCTGCTTTGATACAGTTTTGAGGTTGTAAAACCATAGCACTAGGAGATAAAACAGAAATAAAAAACCAGGTGGCTGCAGTGCCACCTACTAAACAATACCCACAATCAGGAGTGTCCAACATGTGGTCCACAGGCCACCTGCTCTCAAGATTGCTATGAAAGTGGTCAACTACATTTAAGGACAGTAGTTCATACTGCGGTGTCAAAAGCTTGGAGACACCGATGCACGACCAGCAAGCAATTCCATCACCAGCTGCGAGTGGGCCAGCGACAGCCCCTGCTAGGTCCTCCTGAGTCAATAAGGAAGCATGTGGTTGCTGCCTCCAAGGCCATAAAGTTGGGTGACTGGAAGACCTTCCACAGTTTCATCATTCATGAAAAGATAAATGGGAAGGTGTGGGACCTTTTCCCTGAGGCTGACAAAGTTTGCACCACGCTAGTTCTGAAGATCCAGGAGGAGTCTCTGAGGACCTACCTTTTTACCTATAGCAGTGTCTGTGACTCAGTCAGGATGGAGATGCTATCAGGTATGTTCAAGCTGGATCTCCCCACTGTTCACTCCATCAGCAGCAAGATGTTCACTAATGAAGAATTGATGGCTTCCCTGGACCAGCCAACGCAGACAGTAGTGATGCACCGTACTGAGCCCACTGCCCAGCAGAACTTGACACTGCAGCTGGCTGAGAAGCTTGGGCAAAAAAAAAAAAAAAAAAAAAAAAAAAAAAGAAGGCTATATGCGCCGTGGTGGATACCGCCAGCAGCAGTCTCAGACAGCCGACTGAGGTCTCCACTTCTGTCGTCCCAGTGCCCAGACTATTTAGCTTTTTGTTCCTAAACTCATCCCAGTCATTAAAGGTCTGTTAAGAATTTTTTAAAAAAGCATTAAATACAAACATTAAATACAAGATTGTTGAGTATAAAACAAACAAACAAAAACTCTAGAGATATTGAAAATAAAATTAAAGTTATTTAAAAGTTTCAGTAGACAGCTTAAAGTATGTACAATGAAATAAGAAGAAATAGTGAGGGATTTGCTTCAAATTACCCAAAGAAAGATACAGGGCAGTTAGAATATGAAAAAGCACAACTTGATTGACAACTACCATATACGGAAAAATAACATTTCTGAAGTGGAAAATTATGAGAAATCTTATTTAAGGAGAGAAAGAACAGAGGCTTTTGTGATTGTAAAAATATAATCCCCGGGACAAAAGAACACTTGGATCCTTCAGCAGAGTGAGGGATGAGAAAACCCTGGCCAGCAGCAGGTAGTGCCAAACAATGGAGCAGCAACACCAAAAAGAGCAGAGGCATTTACACAGGGAAATGAGTTTGCCAAGCAGGGGTGAGAACAGACTTCTTATTACCATAATGGAGTTTCATAGAGGCCATTTACCCAGTAGAAAGGTGGGCTGAAGACAAGGAGTTACAAAACCACAATAATGAATTACTGAGTTGTAACAGCCACCAACATACGGTCATATATACTGACTACATGTGTAGTCTTTTTTTTTTTTTTTTGTAGTTGAAAATGTATAGAGGCTGTAGGCACAGCTGAGGGGCAGAGCACTTGCCATGGGTTAGAAGCTTAAAGATAAAACTCGAAGCTCTCTGCTGTAGCAGTCATGTGACAGGGGAGGACGTGGCTAAAGGTCCATTTGAAGTCATTTTCACAGCTAAAGACGGATTCTGAATAACATATAACTTTGTTAGAAAAGCTTGTGATCATATGTGTTAAAAGGAAAACCACAAACACAGACAATTAAAGCACATATTAAAATTCTATAGATATAAGAAAACCCAACACAAAGCAAACATTTAAGCATACTACTGCCGGCCCTTAGAGTAGATCCTGTAAAAATCCCGTTATTCGTCGTCCCTCGTAGGTGGCCCACCTCAAGCAAAACCAAAGAGGACACCTGGCAGAAAGAAATATAAGAAAAGGATTGTGTAAATAATGCTAAAAGGATGCTTGGAATGGCAATATTTTTAGCAGAGCAAGTCAAATTTAAGGCAAAAAAAAAAAAGCTGCAAAGAAACAGAGCAAGCATCACACAGTGATGTAGCATTCAAGAACCGGTACACACCAAAGGGCCCAGTTGTGAAAACTACATAGTCAAAGCCAAGGGAATTCTAAGGAAAACCCAACCAAACCACACTTGGTGAATGCATGAGCATGAGCGAGAATAAGTAAAATGAAATTTTATTGAGAATTTGAAAAGTTTGACGAACAAGACTATATCGGTCAATTCATAATCTTCTTTCTTTTGAAGTTTTAAAGGTTTCATTCAGTAAGGGTGAAAAAGCTGACTGGGCAAAAATGCAAGTCAATCTAAACTAATAACAAGACGCTGTCTCAAGAGATTGTTTAAAAAACAGTAACAACAGCAACACTATTTTGGGGGGTAGCAGGAAGCAATGAGACAACTGGTTAATGAGTTCATGTGTGAAGGACTGATTCTCAACAGGACTGATAAAGCAGTTAGAGGCGGGGCTGAGGAGATGGTTCTGTCTGCCAGGAGTTTGCCTTTCAAGAGCAAAGACCTTAGTTTTATCAGCAGCACTCGCTAACCTGATTGCTGTAAACCCAAGGAGGGTGGAGGTGCAAAGACCCCAGGGCTAGCTGGACAACTGGTCTAGCCTGGGGAAGCTCCAGACCAACGGCATCCTTCTTTAAAATAGTGAATAGTTCCTAAGAAAGGACATCTGAGGCTGTTCTGTGGCCTCTAAAACACTACATATGCACACACACACACACACACACACACAGAGAGAGAGAGAGAGAGAGAGAGAGGTAAATGACAACAGAAGTACTTCCTGTCATAAACATCAAGAACATATTAGAAAGAACACAGGATACTTTTTAGATGACTGATAAAGTCTGAACTGAGTTGTGCACAGAAAGTGAACATTCTCATTGTTAGGAAACCTGTTAAAATATGATGCTTGCCAAGGAGGCTCAAATGATATCAGAAGGGGAGAAAGAGGGGGCGAGGGGGAGGAAGAGGAGGGGCAGGGAGGAAGCAATCTAGAGAGACATATGGAAAATTGTTATTCAAGAAATAGTAAATCTGGGTTAAGGGGTATAATAAAGACTTTTTAAAAAAGAGTATTATTGAAATTTTGTAGATTTGAAGGTTTTTTTTTTTCCTTCTCAAAATGAGAAGTTTGAAAAAAGACACCACACTATAAGCAGCGGGTAAAGCTAAAACAGGGTGTATCTCCAAATGTAAAAGGACGGTAATTTTCCGGGTTTCCTTGTCCTTCTGAGCCTTTGTTAGCAAGGGTTAGAGAAACCAGAGGTCCACTGTGTGAGAAGATGCTTGCTCCCCAGAACAGCACTGCTGACCATCCTGCCTGCCATACTGTCTATGACACAGCATCTGACTGGAGCCAAGACCATTAGTTACAGATTTCATGGGAATAAACATAGTTCAGTGACTACCCAATGATGTCATGCAATTGTTTTAAATAACTGATCCCAAAACAGCAATGTGTGTTGCATTCCAAGTAGGTCATAAAACCATATTTAAGGCACCCTGGCCTGGGGATTTCTGTAAGTCGTCTGTAACACATTTAGCATCTCTCCCCGTGCACCATAATTCAAAGCAGAGACACCCAATCTCCTTTTAAATGTTTCCCGAGAAAGCAGCCTCTTGACTTTAGTGCCAAGTGTCAACACGGCCCTGAGATTGTTTCCAGACCTCCCATGCTCTATGCATCAAGGTCTTTTGATGAAGGACAAGGGCAGGAACGCACCTTGAACAAGGGTGGCATTGCCAGGGATGGACGTGCACGTGGAGTGTTGTAAAGGAACCGAGAGAGCATCTGAAAGGGTGGGTTGGGTATTATATGGGAACCCAGCTATTTATGCATGAGATTCACTTTGGAGGTCTCCTCTGGGACATCCCTTTCCTGGCTTCTCGGACTGATAGTCTTGTCTTTGGCAAAGTCACAGCAACCTTGGGTTGGTGGCATAAATAATATCGACAGTGAGAAGGAGACAAGAAAATTAGGCTGCTTCTAGAGGACAGCATAGTTGAGATTCTTAGTGACATCTCCATTTCTTCACTCATGACAAAGTCTATTTTCTTTAAAATTACTCAGGAAGAGACTCGGGAGATAAAGTCAGTAAAACTTTTGCTTCGAAAGCACGAGGCCTGCACTCAGCTGCTAGCTGCTGCACAAAAATCTGGGCAGGATGTCCATGTTCATAATTTCAGCTCCTGGCTGTTCTGGTGGTAATCATTGACCCGCCAGCCTAATCTACTCGGAGAGACCTAAGCCTGTGTGAAATCGAAATTCTGCCTCAAAATACAAGGTGGACAGCTCCTGAGGAACACCACTCCCTAGGCTGACCTCTGGGCTCCACATACAGGTATGCTGACACCTGCATACACGCACATGCCCAGAGGCACACACCCACATATACACACACATGCACAAACACACACACACACACAAACACACATATACTCACAAGAGCTCTCACACAACACAAGTGCATACACACAAGTAGTTTAAGGCAAACAAAATCAGACTAATTCTGAAAGCTCATTGGCCATAGAGAGAGTCAGGAGCTGCCTGTACACTCCTAAATCACCCACCCCCTCTAGAAAGATGATCACTCTATCAGGGGCCCAATTTGATCAAATCCCTATCATTAAGTCTTCTCAATGAAAGCCTTTCCCTACTGGAAGAATCCTGTTGGGACTTCCTAACTTACCAGACACCCCTGTTATTGGTGTCTCTTGATTACTAGCTTTGAAACAAAAAGAGGATATAAGACATGATGGTGAATAACCTTAATCCCAGCACTCAGGTGGCTGAGGCAGGGGGATTGGGAAATCCTGACTCAAAGTAAAAGAGAAAAATCCCCACTGGATACAGTGTCTTATGGGAGCAACAGGAGCATAGATTGGAAAGGTTTCTCAGGCAACAGAAGATGAATCATTGTTTTCAGCTTTAACTACTTAGGTTAGCTCGGACTCTAGAGTTTGTCTCTACTCTTTCTTCACTGGAAAAAGGGGAATGGAGAGCCGCGCACCAGGCATGCCAGTTAGCCCGTGACAGCACCAGGACCACAGAAGAATTTACTTATTGTTAGGAAGTCCTTGGGCCTTGAAACAGGATCAGAAGGGCTTGGCTTCTGCCCCTGGTGACTTTTGGAGACAGAGGGCCACAGTCATAGTCAGAGCATACTTGCTCGTCGGTGTTTTTCAGGCCTTCCAAAAATGGGCAGGCAGGCAGGGGAATGCTCTTCGTGGAAATGGTGTTAGTGTGCAGTAGAGCATGAGCCCAGAAGTCAGGACAGGCTTCTCCCAGCTCCAGCAGGAACTGCAGGCTGTGAAGACTACCAGAGAAACAAATAAGGACAGAATGTCCACAGAGACTCTTGGGTGTGTCCCATCATGCAGCTGGCTTTCTCCATCCACCTGGCCCACTCAGACCCGCCCTCGCACATGCTTAGCCTGGCCTACAGTTTGTGTTTGTTGCCTCCGGGAGGGTAGAGAAAATGGTAGGAAAGCACTATTTTACTTAACAACATGGTCATTATGCTTTATCCTATTTTAAAACTGCACAGTTCATCCACGTACCACATAGTAGTAAATACATTTCACAATAATCCTGTCCTGTGAGAGCACAGTGTTAATATTGTTTTTATTCTATCCACAACAAGAATGAGGACAGGGAAGTCAGGTGGTCACTCTGTCAGCTGTTGACGGATGGTCAGCCAGCGACCAAAATAAAAGAAGGTACTTCTAAAAAATTTTTTCCATCACATTTGAGATTGCATATAGGCTCTGCTTTTTAAATGAATGTGACCTTGGACCAAGACAGACAGCCTGGGCTAATGCGCAGGTGCAGATCAGCCTAGGCAGTCTGCTGATGCATGGAAAAGAAGGAGGCTACAGAGCACACAGGAAAGTGATGCTGGTAACAGTTCATCATTCACAATTGCTAACAGAACGGATTTTAAAATGGTAAATACGGGGATGGCGAACACGGTTAATGAGTCTGATAGGATCCTACACAATGTGTATGTTCCCAGAAGTGCCCCTTTGTACCCACAAACCTGTCAGCTAAAATGAGATTAAATTTGTAAACAAGGCAGCACATAATTGCCTGATCTGTGCATTCTCCATAGTTATTTATATATTTACAAATTCAGTGGGATTTATTTGCTGGTGGGAGCTCACCTTTTCTGGAAAGGATTTTAAGGCAGCGTAGCTGACTTCTAAAGGCTGGATAGCATTTTGCATGGAGGCCAGACTTAACGGGAGCACCAAACTGAGGCCCTGGGATGAGAGGGTGAATTTGGCAGCCGTCAGGACAGATCAACTCCGAGTGGGAAGTGGGTTGAAGGGAGGGGTTCTGTCTGAAAGGACGAAGCTGGACATGTAGGTCCCATGACTGCTTCTTTCCCAGGGAATGGCCATAGAACCTCACGTGTCCTGCCACGTCACCCTCAGAAAGGGTTACCTCTGGCAGGAGACCCGTTTCCAATTCAAGAACAGTACCAGGGCCTGAAATATCCTGCTCAGACGTGCGACCAGCAGCTTGTCTGAGCACTCCTGGAATTCCCTTCAAATTCACAAGTATGAAGAAGCCTGTCTCTAGGGGGCTGAGGAAAATCCCAGACACAATTCCGTAGAGCAAGTCAAACAAACAGCCATTGCTTCTTAGAGAAAAAGCTGTTGAAAACTAAGGTGTCTTTCTGGACTACCTTGGGGTGGTTCCCATTTATACCTGTTTCACCTCTCCAAGTAGTTCCCGGAAAGAGCAAAGGGGAAAACTCATCAGAAAGTGGGTACCATCCACCAGGAATGCTAATGGCTCAGAGGAACCAAATTTGTTTAGACATGATTTTCAAATAAGGGCTTGCTTTCTCATCAGAGAATTTCTGACCACCTCAGGAGCTGATGCTGGGAACTTCACAAAGAGAATAAACACAAATCTTAAGGACTAGCACAGAACACTGCCCCTTTCCCAGCACGGCCCATACAGAGGCCCCTGACTCTATCCTAGAAAAGCACCTGTGTTCAGAGGACCCAAAGCTCCACTGGGCTAATTATTTAAGTTAGGATTGTGTTCCTATGACCTAACTGATGTGAGTCTGTCTGGGCATGGGAACATGTGGGCTGTAACATGAAGGAGATTTATTCATTAAGAGAGAAGGCAAGATGCTGGGAGCCCAGACCTGAATGCCTGAGCGGTGAGTCAGCTTTTCGCGGGCTTGGGGAGTCAGCACCTACTCTGGCCTGAACTTCAGAAGCAGTGTTTGGGTGGTCGTTAGACTATGCAGTGGGAGAATGGGGGGGGGTGGTCGTTAGACTATGCAGTGGGAGAATGGGGGGGTGGTCGTTAGACTATGCAGTGGGAGAATGGGGGGGGGTGGTCGTTAGACTATGCAGTGGGAGAATGGGGGTTAGTAATGATGTCTTTGTAGATTATTGTCTCACCATGACGGTCTTCTGGAAAGAAACTTAGTGTTCTCATTGCTGTCCCCTTCTTGAAATGACATCCTGCTGTCCTAACATAAAAGTCCAAGTTCTCAGCTCTGCTCCTATATTCCCACTCCACCCACCACCACCCCTTCCCCACATGCTTGCTTCTCCTGATCTCTGTCATGTAGCCTCAAAGACTTCATCTCTCTCCTCCAGTGAACATGTTCTTTGTGTCTCCAGGACATGTTGATTCTTGACTCTTTATTTCCTCTTCAGTGCTCATCTCAAACTCGACTCCCTCTGAGAAAGCCCTGCACTCCTCTCTCCAACCCTACTGGATCGGATACAGACTCATTTCATTCTCACAGAGCATCCTTCTCCCTTTCTTTATGGCTTTGGCTGATAAATAAATATTTACAGATAACCATTGAATTAATACCAGTCTTCCCCACTGGGTTATAAGCAGGTGATAATATCTAAGACCTATTACAGTGCCTGACACACAGCAGACAGTAATCTCAGGGATCTCAGAAGGATGAAGCTGAGGTGAAGAAGATGGTGCCAGTATCCAGAACACTGTTCCCATTCACACTTAGAAGCCCCATGTGTCAGTGACCATGGACGTTGCAGCTAGACAGACTTTGGAGAAGCATTCACATCTGTGACCAAGATGCATGCATCCTTTCCATTACTTTTGGTTCACAACACTGGGAGAACTTGAGAAGAGATGAGCCCCTGAACTGTCCTGGTTCCTTTTGCTAAGAACAGACCATGGTTTGAATGCACTCCACTGGCCAAAGCATCTCTGAAGACTGCACAGAGGAAAATGAGAGAGTCCGTGTGTGAGGACTTGGGTCTGGCAGCAACATCCAACCAATGCAAACAGATGCTTAAGAAATATGCTGACACTGGGGCTTTGTCTCCCCAGTGCACTAGAGACACACAAAAAGCATTCTCTGCTTCGAAAAACAAAGCATTCATACGAAGCCAAGAATGTCCTGGAGTCAACAGTCCTCAGCCTTCTGCACTCGGTTGAAGAGGTCCTTGGACTCAGATGGACGAGCAGAAAGCTGCTACTTAGAGATCACTGCCCAGGTCAAGCCATCTGGTCTTGGCCAAGCACCTGCTGTGTGTGCCAGGAGCTCGGGAGATGGCTGTAGAAACAGAACGTATTGAGCCACGGATTATCTGTGTAGACAGACAAGTCTGAACCCTAGTGAGCAGTCCTAGGTGTCATGAAGAGAAAGAGTGTGATGCTGGGGTGATTGGGCAGTACCCAAGTGGTAAGCTCTGCCTTTGAGCAGAGGCCATACTAGAAATCTTCCTGATATTAGTGGAATTGAGCCTTGGGATGCCTCAACTACCAAATGGCTACACTTGGAACAAATATGGAGCCCTGTATAAATACACTGCTCACGCTCTGAATGAGGAGACCAAGTTAGATTCTTCATTCCGACTGGATGTTGCTTCACTGTATGGAATCTATGCCTCTCTGATGTTCTTACTAACCTAGGATGCTATGGAACGGTCACTTTATTCCCCATTCCAATATTAGAATTTATATTTGATTTCACGTGTAATTATCTTTCCTGTTGTCTGAATAAGTCTCCATTGAAACATAAGCCTTCCTGAATTTTAAGTAGCTCTGTCCATTTAGCTGCTGTCCACCTAAATAAAAATTCCAGGATGAGAGGCACAGGACACATATGCGCCGGCTTAGAGACTGGAAAGGAAGTGAAACTATCCTCAGCTAGAACGGGCTCTCTTTCAAGGTCAGCCATTTTCCCCAGGAAAACCTGTTTCTCTGAGCAAAGGCAAAACTACAAAAGATCAAGGGTGTCTTCCCAAGGCTACAAACAGAGCAGCGAGCACCTTGAAGTGTGTTTGCCTTAGAATCTCTTGAAAGCAACCAAGTGCCCACATTGTGTCTTCTGTATGAAAGCCAAGCATCTCTTTTCTCAGCCGCAGACAGCCCAGCATTTGTGGAGAACAGGCTGGGAGGAATATTGGGTCCCCATCTCAGCAGGTGTCACCCAGCTTTTCTTCCCCAGAAGGGTTTTTTTTGTGCATCTCCTGTCTCTCACCCACTCCCTCTGAAGTCACTAGTTTGAGCTTGCATCCTCTGTAGTTACTAAACTTTCACTTGCACACGGTAGTGCAAACAAGTGAGGCTGTGCACACGGCTGAGTCAGAGGAGTCAGCCTTCCTCCATTTGGTCCTTGGGACTGACCCAGCAGCACTGAGCTCAGTTACGTCTAAAGCTACACTGTGCTGTGCTCTAGGAGTAGACATGTCTTCCTGGGAGCTGAAGTAACAGAAAAGCAACATTCAACAGAGCTGACTTGGAACGAGTGGTTGCGGTTGAGTGAAGGGCGTGTTCATGGGTAGCATTTGTGATCACGGCCACCATCTGTGAGAGAACACACTTGAGGGAATTCGGTCCCGCTCTGCTTTTTCCAGAGGAAAAAGGATATCTGAGACTAGTATTAACCAGGATCCACAGATTTGGGAGTGACCCTTCAGGTTATAACTTATTATCAGGATTTTTAAAGATC